>NC_066364.1:44212108-44812108 GCF_013377495.2 Cygnus atratus
GCAATAATTTATTGTTTGTAACAAGGGCTGTGAGCCTACCATTAATTCTTATACAAAAAACTTCTAAAAATTATTTGAAGGATAAATGCAGGACTTCCAACAATCATATTTCTGCAGTAAGACATATGTCACTGATACATATTATTGTTAAAAGATAAAGTCATAAAAGTCATTTGAAAAAGGGTGTGTTTTTCAATTCTGTATGATCTTGCATATGAAGACCAGTGAAAAAAAGTTCAGCATGTACCTTTTACACTACTGCAGATGATTTTCTTTATGGGCCATAGCTTTTTAGCTTGGTTCATGTTTTCACATTTCTTACATCTGAAAGAGTGGCACAAATTAAATGCACATTAAAGACATGATTTTGGAACATTGTGTTGAAGCAGGTTTAACCCATTATTTTGAAGCTGTGCATGATAACATGTGATCTTTAAGCTTAACCTTTATCTCAAGCTGTTTAAAATGTTTTGTAGCTGTTCTTGTCTAAATGAATAAAGAGGATGATAAGCAGGAACTGGCATAAATAATAGCTGCTTTAAAACGGGCAGAGAAATTGATAGCCCTACAAATGGTAGCCACCTGTATCAGGAAACTAAAGAAAGAGTGAGTATTCAGTAGAGAAGAATGACTGGAAACCTGGCAGCAAAGTATAGAAATGGCAAGGGGAGAGAGAGCTTTTTAAAATGCTGTTTGCTAATCATGCAGCGCCACCTTTGAACCAGGAATGTAGGTTACAATATCATTGGTGGTGTGCTGACTTCATCCAGCCACCGCACTTCTAACTTCAGTGAGTTACAAGATTTCATCAATGTCAGAAGCTGGCCAGTCTGATGAATACATCAACCTTCATTTTCCCTTTTTAGGGGAATGAGCTTTGGACCATGGTCTGTACTCCTTCCACCACATCACACACTCTCTCAAGGAGAACCAGAGACTACTAGCCTGAAAGAGGACAAAACTCTGCCTGTGACACAGTAAGATCTCATGGAAAAACCTGCAAGCATTGATGGACTTTTCCCAAAGGTTCACAGAAGCAGAGGTGGTTACCAAAGTACAGCTAATTGACAAAAGACAAGGATACAATTCACAAACAACAACAGATGAACAGAAAAAGGAGACAACAGCTTGCTTAACTGTTGTAAACCACACAATACAGTGACATGTAGGTAAGTCTTGTGGGGAAAAAAAAAAAAAAAGAGAGAGAGAGAAAAAAAAAAAAGAGAGAAAAAAAAAATTACTTTCTGAAGCCTGAGACAAAGTCTGTGCCAGTGCTTCCAATGAGGAGAGACAAAAATGCAACACTGTATTTTATGTCATGTTATTTTTTGGAAGACTGTAACATCCTATTTGCAAGGCTAAGTCCTTGAAAATCATTACACCTTCTTCCATCAGTGACCCACAATCATACAAACACAAGTGAGCTTCTTCCGTTTTGTTCATACAACCATTTAACTTCACTTACAGATGAAGTTTGCTTTGTAGTACTCATGTCTACCACTCACAGGTATTTTAGAGGTATTATGTGTACCGTGGTTTATTTAATAACAAGGACTGCTAGACAAAAGAGGTCAGAATTTATATTGAAAAGTGTTAAACATTATTATAAAATTCTCATTCCACAGCAATTAAATCTGCATAACATGGACTCCCAAAAGAGTACCTCATTTTAAGTACTATATATCAGGTCTCCTGAGGGCTTCCCATTTTGTACTGGTGGATTTAAAGATAATCATAAATATATATTCAGGTGAGAAGGATGTTTAGTCATTAAATTTTGTATTAATAGGGGTGAAAAATATTCAGTGAAGTTCTCTAAATCTATAGGGATTGATCCACCAAGAATTGAATTGAAAGTTTTCAGTAAGATGGGAAAAGTTTTGAAGTCTGAAAGGAAAACAAATCATCACTATGAAAATTAAAATGTTTCATCTGTGTGATACTGGCTTGTTGCCAGTCCTGATAGATACTGAGAATCCACCAGGAGATGACTTATGATTCCTGAATCAAGGCATACAAATAAAACTGAATAATTCTATATCACATTCTTTTTTAATACTTTCTGACAGGTTTCTGATGTGGGGTCAATTGAAGGACTTTGGAGAATCTGTTCTGGTATTGCTTTATTATTTCAGATAAAGCCAAAGTTCTGGTCATAAGAAGTCATATGCTCAAAAATAGCACATATCTATCACTATTTCTCTTTCAGCATTTCCACTGAATTTCAGCCCTTGTGTTTGTTATCAAAGAAAAGTTTAATCAAACCAGTAAGTATTTCATGACTATGTGTTGCATATACAAACTACACTACAGGGGATATAGGACTCAAAAAATCACTTAGCCTGCTCAGCTGCTATTGCAGAAAATCATAACTACTCACAAGTTACCATATCTTTTAATTTATTTTGTCTTCATTTTCTTTCTTCTAGAACATTGCTGTAGTCCACACTCAAAGTTGTCTTTACTTTGTAGCTGTATCTTTTCAAGAGCATCTTCTACTTATTTATTCTCCTTTTAAGATTGTCATTTAGCTTAAATAATTCTTTTCTCTCCTTAGGGCTTATTTCCATTGAACATTTTGAGATAAGACATAAATTTTGTCTAGCTCTTGTTTTGTTATGCTACACAATGCTGGCTCCTCTGGTTTCCTCTAACATATTTGCTCTACATTTTTTGATAAACCCATTCACCTTACTATGAATTTTTAGTTGAATTCTAGGCTTCTAGAATATCTATAACCAGAGCCACACACAATGTTCTGGAGGACTACCCTGAATAAGGGTAAAATTAATGCTTAACCTCTATTGAAAATGCTTTGCATAATAAATATAATGATTGAATTTGTCTTTTCTATGGCTGTATCCCACTTGTGGATTACAGGCATTTTATGATTATCTAATGCAAAAGCTTTCTCTTCTTCTACTGATGTCCTTTGAATTCTGTTGCTAAACTCCAAAGGGATGAATTTGTAATTTTCTCTGTTCAGTGACATTTCACTGCAACTATTCAGGCTAATTATTCAATATATTTATATCTTAATCTGTTTAGGCCATAACCTCAGGAATACTACTAGCATATTCCTTACACCCTAATACCTCTCTTTCAGTAATTACTCAACATCGTTTCTGCTCAAAGCAGATCTTCTGCCTACACTAACCAGCAATTTCTCAGAGCACAGTATTGATTTACTCAAGATGAGCTATCTTACATCTACTGTATTCAACTTGTTTAAAAAAAAAAAAAGTGCGCACATTCAAAATTGAGGCAAATGTTTAATTTATTGGTGAAACAACTTTCCATCCATTTCTACCACTTCCAAATGCAGAGTAGCCCCCCCCCCCCCCATTTTATTTATAAACCTAAAGAACTTTTGATTCTTTGTTTTGAATTTTCTTATCAATCCTTCTTTCCACATGTATTCTCTTATTTAAAGCTTAAATCCAATACCTTTTCTCACATTTTGCTCGTATTTTGAAGATGGCTATTTTTTCAGACAGGATGAGAGCATGACTTTCAACTATGGATAGCAAAATATTTTTTTGGCCCTTTGACTTAAAGTAAATCCAGGTCTTGTCTGTATTCTGTCCTCCTATTTTCTTAGTCTAAATGATACCAGTGATTAAATTCATTTAGTTTAGTAAGCTCATTAAAGTTTCTAAGTTAAGCAATCAGAATTCAGATGATATCAGATATAAGGTTGCTTATGAAATTTTAATTCAAAATCTTTATGCATACACAGTATGAGAGAGTCTTTACGAACCACATTATTATTTCATTCAGCCTCATGCAGCATACAAGATGGACAATATTTATTGTGTACGTAATCATTCACAGTAATGATTTTATCATTACTGAGGGGAGGGGAGGCGAGGGGAGGCGAGGCGAGGAGAGAGAAGAGAAGAGAAGAGAAGAGAAGAGAAGAGAAGAGAAGAGAAGAGAAGAGAAGAGAAGAGAAGAGAAGAGAAGAGAAGAAGAGATAAAAGAATTAGGTCCTTTAATTAACTGAGCAGTGAATCCTATATGTCCCTCTACATCTTTTTTCCTTTTTCTGTGCGCTAGAAATTTAGCTTCTGTGGCCACCTCCACAAGCGAGCTGGGTTCACAGGGGACTCAAACCCCAACAGAAGAAAAAAGACTAGTTGCTAGAAATAGATTATTTTAAATTAGTTATTTGGCCATTCCATGATGGAATGAATGATGATATTCCCTCTTGCTTCCTTAGGCCCTGTTGTCAGGTACCTGATTTCAGGTTCCCTCTGGCTGATGGAGTACCTAGGAGTTGGATGTAGCTGTACTGAACTGGAAACCCCTGTTTGGCTCTATTTCTTATTTTTTAAGTGAACAACATCTGTTTGTTCCAATATGAAAGAAGCAGAAATGTGTATTTACTTGCCCAGAATTCACTCTGATTTGCACAGAGTTGTGAGTTATGCAGGAATTTACAGCAGGACTGATCTCACTTACATTTAAGTGGTAAAATCTGCAAGTTTGCAATTGCAATATTTCTAACAAATCATGCTATTGTGAGGACTAAGTTAACTACCCACCAACAGTGTGGAAGGACAAAACAATGTGAGCAGGTATTCCCAAAGGAATCATAATAATGACAGAGGATATATAGAGCTGTAACACAGCCCTACAGCTCCTCAGGCAACTGAGGACTGACACCTACACAAATACTGTAAAGCTCTAGAGCCAGGCTGACAACCGTTGGCACCAGGGAGACTGAAACTACAGAGTAACTGAAACACGGAGGGCCCAGAAATCTGCAAAAGTAAAGGCTGTCATTTTTTAAAGCTTTGTTCTAAAAAGCAGTTAGAGGAACTGCACTAAGGAAAGATGCTGTGTCCCATTTGGTCTCTGCTGCCATTCAGCTATCCCTTAACTAACTTAAAAGTGGAATAGACTGTAATATAGCACAGGTTCCTTGCTCTGACCAGGTCATATCTTCATATCTTGTATCAAAAGCAAGAGAGAGTAATTCCTTGACAAGACATAAGCAGACATCTCAATGAAGCATTGTAAAAGTGAGAGCAAAACCATATGCCCAATGAGCTTCTATGTTAATTGATGATACTATTATTCTCTTCACAGGACTAAAAAGAGATATTATTTCTTGAATTTTCTTGAATTTTATTAGTGTTTCCCTTTCCCTTAGGTAGAATGCTAATAGTATTAGGTAATTTGATCTAGTTACCACTGGAAAAGAGGGTCTACATGGGGCAACTTTTCAGTATGCTGTAGATCAGTCACTACTGACCAATATAATGAAGTCATTAACTACTTTCCATTTATGTTTGGACTCTGGTTGATCCAACTTTATTTCTATTTTCAAAAGTTATTGTCTCACTAGAAAAGTATGAAGATCTGATAAGAACTGAGCCAAGTATAACCAGCCAATTCAATGTAACATTAGGGCAGTGTGCCATAGTTTATTTCATTGGAAATTCTGGCTTAGTCCCACAAATGGGAACCAGGTCTGGGGAAAGAAGTCAATACAAAAACATAAGATCTTAGAAATACTGCCCATGGATTACGAGCAGAATTATTGTATAAAATATAGGAGTGTTTTGGAGGACATTTTAAAACAACAACAACAACAACAACTAGTTTAAAAATTGTAGAGGATCTCCAGTAGGAAAAATAAAGAGAGGACCACCTTAGACTTTCAATATCTTCTCTATTACTTGGTATACCCCATGGGATTTTGGCCTTTTGCCACACCTTTCATGAGGTTAAAAATGCACTTCATGCTTACTCCTCAGAGGAAGCATCCAAACAAGTTGCCCATAGGGAGCATTCATGTGAACTTCACTGCTTTCCCGCTTTACACAGCGTAAACAGTTCCCAAGATAGAAAAATTTGCTCTCCAGGCTGGTGGTTAAGACAATTCTTTCAGAGTCCTATGGCCTGCTGACTTCAGCATTCCCTTTTTGTTCATTGGCGATCTCAGAGAGATGGGGGAACAAGAATGTGAAGACTGAACCTGGGTCTCCTACTCTCCTTTTGAGTACTCTTAATCCACATATATGAGCTGAAAACTTATAGATCTCAAGGAACCAGATATCATTAAAGAAAGAAGGTTTTTAGAGCACTTTTTTATAGCACTGAAAATAATTACAAAATTCAGCAAATAGTCAAGAACAAAACAATTTCATGAAAATAAACAAACTTGAAGTTGTTAAAAAAAAAACTTAGAAATAAAAGAACAATAATTCAGAAGTTATTATAAGTTTTAGATGTTAGAAAACACAAACAGGTGGCCAGTCTGTTAGGGATAAATCTTGCCTAAGCTTTAGATGTTAAGCTGCAAAGAAATAGAGGTCTCATTGCATTTGCAGATGGAAACCTTGGCATGAATATGAGTTCAATGCCAGATGAAAGCTGCCTCATGGCAGAGTCCTCCTTTATTACCTAATCACCAACATTAAACTGCACTAGTACCAATACGGCAAACGAGTCTCACTTAAAGTCTCTGAGTGGACTAGATCTGAGTTTTATCCTAATGGTAATATTTCATTGTTACCTAAATGAGTTTGATACTATTCTATGGTCACTTTTGGCTTTGTGAATGTGAAGAATTAATTTAGTGACCACATGATTTTTAATTCTTGTTCCCTGAAATCCATTTCTGACCCAAGTTTGACTAGAGGCCTTCAATTATAAATCTTAGACTTTTTAGTATTCTAGGTGTACCCTTCCTGTTCATTACTGGAAGCAGTCTTTTTACTGTCAGCAATATCCCCAGCCTTAGTCCTAGAACTGCTAAAAGGTTTACAGCTGAAAAAGAAATTCCCAGGAGGTTTACTGAATTTAGTTCCCTGTTTTCTACTGTAAGTACCTAAAATAATCTTTTATCTGTTTTATGCAAAAGGACAGCAATTTCAGATGGATCACTTTCAGATCACTTTCAGATTTTCAGATGGATCACTTTGTTGAGCAAAGAATATCTTCCCCCACTATTTTGTTCTATCTGCCCTGCTGAAAGCAGAACAAACATTAACATCCAACCCTGAGAATTCATAACTTATATATATGCAGAAACCCTGTATACTGGGTGCTTTAAAACACGGAATATTGGCAAACATGACAGAATTTGGGGACTGATGTCTCCATCAAAGGATGTGAAGTAACAAATAAACAAACTGGTGGACTCAGAAGTTTTTGACAAAAATCTTCTGAGAGCAAACACTGATGTGGTATTCCCATAGATGTTCCCATACTGTTCTCAAAGAGAAGTAACATTATTTACATTGGATTAAAAAAAATCAACTTCTTCTTTCAAGACTTACACTCACTTGAACTGCCCAAGATCAGAATTCATTGTGGATGACTTTCCTGACTTTCCTTTTTCCTAGTTCTTTCCTACTATTCCAGTCAAAGCAGAATATCTTTCCGTATTTCTGATGATGTTAAGCCCAAACAGACTGCATTAGGTATAGTAACATCTTTATTATCTGCCACTAGTTTAAGTCACTAAGACCTCAAAAATTCTTGCAGGTTCATCCCATCCCACTGAAAAAAAAATCATTTGCTAGATAGTGTCATTTTACAACAATATTTTGATAAAATTGTCTGTTATGAGTTCCCAGGATTTATCCATAAATGAACTGGAGTGTCCAGAAAGTACCTATGCAAAAACTATTTAAAATTAATAAATTGTTCCCTGTATGTACGCAGTCTGAAATCCATTCTTCATTACAAAACTTAGTGATTAGCTCAGCAGAGCTAAGAGCTAAAAGAAGGAGCAATCTGGCCTTCCTTGAATATACTAAAAGGGTCATTTAAGTTACAAATTTAAAATCATTAAAGTTGAACATAAATGATACAAAACAAACAAATCTTGACTTGATCTCCAAGAGTTTCAGATATGTACTCAGTTAAACATTTGGGAAACCCAAATCACCTAGACACTATTTAAAAAACTCTAAATATTACTTTGGACAATGTAAAGACTGAATTGTAACTTTAGTTATGGTCAATTTGTACTAGATTATCTCATTGCCCTTTTCAGAAAAAAAAAAAATGCTGTTATGGTTTAATGAGAAGCTATTCCTTTGTACTAATATAATTTTAGGAGGCTTGCCACAGAGAACTTAACTTTTCATCAGTTCCTGATGGCTAGAAACTATTTATTTTCCTCAAACTATCTTTAAAATTCCTTCAAAAAAATTATCTAGACAACAAATTAATTGAAATTCAAGACTTTTCCAGTTGGGTTAGTTCATCCCAAATTCATTGTCCCCCCAGATAATAATTATTTTATCTCACACACTGTGTGCAGGCAACACAATGTTGGTACAAGGCAGGATGTCAGTTTCTGGGTGCATGAAGAGACTTCAGCCTGAAGGCATGATTCATTCAGACTCATGTAGAACCTTGCAATTCTTTAACAACATTTTTCCACTAATAGCACTGCTGATGTTGACAATCTCTGTCCAAGGTGCTTGCTCCCTGCACCACCATCCTCTCTCCCCTCTGTCACTGCAGCTCAGGGCAGCCACACAGCAAAACAGTCCAAGAAGCAGATCCAGCAGAAATACAACTTTCTCAGTTAAGGTATTTTTTTCCAGCCATACCACAACTCTGATTCTATTCTCTTCATGGTTACCCAGGAAAGGGGTATTTATCAAAGGATGGGAACTGCTTAAGCTGTTTTAAGCACTGCCAAATGCTAGATTGAGTTTACCAATTTCTCATTAATGAAGCTAAAACTAAAGCATTTTCTTTTGGTGTAGGTTAACGCTGCACTAGAAGTTTGGCCAAATAGTGTACTGAGCTGTTTACCCTCTCAAGAGGTGACAGCTGCTTGTTATTACTCTTGGGGACATCAGCCTTATGACTGGTTGAGGATGCAAATGGTCAGGAAACAAAGGGTAAAACCCCTTCCTGATTAAATTAGTTACTGAAATTAGAGGTAGGAGAAAGAGGAAAGGTGAAAAAGGGAAGCTTGGACTATAAAAGCAGGACTCTAGATTAGATCCTTCTTATAAAGGAAACATAAAAACATGAAGCTGAAATAAAGGGGTGTGTTCAGGGGGGTTATGAAGGGTGAAAGGAACCATAGAATTATAGAATATTTGAGTTGGAAGGGATCCACTAGGATCATTGTGTCCAACTCCTGAGTCCCCAGTGGACCACCCAAAAAAAACCACGCTTTTTATGGAAGCATTCTGCTAAACACTATCAATCTCTTCAGTGAGTTCAGTAAATAGTGGCAGGAAAAAAGAAAAATTTAAAGAAAATGTTCAATTCCAATTTAGAGATTCCAGTTCCTTCTCTGTGAGGAGCTTTTTGAACTGAAGCTAAAGGTCTCCAATAGCACAAGGAGTTATAAGTGCTGAAGACATAAACAAATCATGATATGAACAGATTTTCAACATTTCTTAACAGTAAGTATAGACAATATATAAAGTATTATCTTGAGATGTAAAATAATAATTGGTCTACATAAGGATACTGTGAAAAACAGATTTTCAGTCAACAAAACAGTATTGAAGCATTCTACACAAAATTATACCGTCCACTCAAACACACATTTAAATCTTTGCTTTTCTTTAGTATCTAAGGGATCAAGAATATTCAAGACATGCTAAGCTGTTTTGTCTTTTTACAAAAAGTTTACATGCAATTATGAAAGGCATCTGCTAATTGCATACTCGTCTTTAAATCCACTAAAATGTACAGTTTTAAGGCTTGTTAGAGCATTTCTCACCAATGATTTTTAAGAAAATCTTTATCAGATTCTCCATTGCTTAGTATTTACACTGTACTTAAGAGAGTACACAAAAAAAGAAGCTGTGGAACCACGGTGAAGTTTATGGCCTTATACGGAAGGCTGAACTAGATCATTACATGGTCCCTGGCCCTATGAGGGGAAAAAAAACGTGTTAGAATCTTATCCAAGCTGTTGGAATTCCCTTTTACACAGATGAGTTTAATACCCATGAACTAGTTCTCAAAATTATTATCCCTTACTTCAAGGAGGCAGGGAAATTTGAAACAAATGTAGAAACAATAATTACAAAACATATATACTAGCCAGCTGGAAAGGAAATATGAAGCACTGCTATATGCAGAACATGCTACCACTACTTCTTTCCCAGAATTAAAAACAAAGAAAACAGAAAAAAGCATATTAGCAAAGCCAAACCTGCATTACCAAGTCCATAAGTGACAAAGTATCTGAAGCAAAAACAGATCTTGGCAAGGAGGCAGAAAAAAAAAAAAAACATTTTGAGGATTACTACCCAGGGTGTGTAATGAGAAAGAAGCAAAACAAAAAAAAAATCATTGCAAATTTAATTTTATTTATTTAACCCTCTTTTCCTGGCTAGCCATATCAATGAAATTCCTGGAAACAAATTTAAACAGACTGTATTACTTTGGACAGGAAATGTGAAAAATTATTAATATGACTAGTATCCATAACAAAGATCCAGTGGGATTTGTAAGATCAATTTATTATGATACAAACTTTCTGTCAGCTACTATATGGAAGCAGCTAGATAGGAACATTCTGTCTTTTCTGTTTACCTAAATGGAAACTCCCCTGATACGTGTCAGAGGATGACATCATGCATTTCAGAAGACACTTTGCAACATGCAGAATCTGCCATCAGCATCTTATCCTGATCTTGGCAGTTCTTTCTAGTTCAACTAAAGAAATACAAAAGTTTGCATAGCTATTTGGAAGTACTTGATATGTATCTCACATATACTGATATGATATGTTTTGGTAGGAAAACCAGGGGGGAAGTTCTTCAATGGATATAAAACAAAGCTAATTAATTTAGGAACATGAACAAAGTGCCCCAAGCTAAGCCAGTCAGGATACTCTCAGTGCTCTCAGCTTACAGAAAACGCTCATCAAGAGCTGATTCAAAGCAGCTCATCCATTGCAGACCTCAAATTAAGACCGTATCCACAGACAAGAGGCCCATGTAACAGGCCCTTAACATAGCCTAACCAACACAGGTGCTTGGTTCAAAGATCCAGTCTCATAAAGACCCCTGCACAACTGCAATAGTTTATCACAGATGGTGAATCACTTCTCAAAGTGCTGCATTCCTCTTTTGGAAGAAAGGGAAAAACAAGTATTGCACTCTGCAGCTGGAGAGAATACATTGCACAAAGAGTTTTGAGAGGAATTCTTGTGCTTTAAAAAAGAGGAGAGGGTTCCAGCTTGAGACCAGTAAATGTACACTTTGTTCTGGACTTGAGTGTGAGGACCACAAGACTTACAGGTGCTAAGAACATTTTACACTAAGAGCTGTCAAGGGAGGATGTTCTAGTTGCTCGCCAACTCTTGGAGAAAGTCAAGCCAGTGCTGTCCTACATTTTCATTACACGTTCAACTTTAAACATGGGGTTTCTTCCTCCTGCTTCTAACCAGAATGATTTTTTTTAGAACTGACATCAGGCCATCACACCACATGGTGTGGAGAATCAGTTTGGGGAGTGTGAATGCTGCTATTGCCAGCAGTCCATGGTGCTGATGGAGAGATTTATATTTGAATATGGTCAGTGTCCTCAGCCTGCAGCTGGAATGGATTATTTCCAACATTTTTTGAAAGGTCACTTGGTGCGTTTCTGTGTCAGCATTGTCAAGGATTTATGGACAGCAAGAAAAGGTCAATAATGCACACAAAATGACCTGCCAAAATGAGTTGTGATCTACTAGTGGGTAGTTGCCCTACAAAGTTCCACTAAACTAGAGGTAACATACAGAAAATCTACATGTTGGTTTACCATGCCGTGTGGCAATTGCTCAGCATAGCTCAGGTCTGCTGAGGTATGAAAAAAGGTGGTATTAAAAGTCACGGTAGGAAAAATTTTAGTATATATCATCTTCATGGTCAATTTTTCTTTCATGTGCTTCCCCATGCTAACGTAGTGTTCACTGGATTTTCATAGGTGTCCAGGATATGCATGCTAAAAATAGAAGATTGCATTCAGAGGTATATTTGCCTGACAGAGATGTATTGTACTGTGAGATTCTTAATTGTTCAATATTGTCATTAAAATAAATAAATAAATAAATAAATAAACCACCTATTTTTTATTGAATTCAGAAAGGAAGAACGTGACACGTTGTTATCATGAGATTTTTGTTCAAATGACTAATGAAAAAGGCTAGACTATGTTGTCACATTTTACTACAGTAACCAACAATGGCTGCACATGAGAAACAGAACACATAGATAACCTTCCCCTTGTCCCTGCCATCCAGATTGCATCCAGACCATCACATGTATTAGCAATTGACTGACCTATCCTTCATCGGTTTGGACCCATTTAGCTTTTGGCTCACAGTCAGAATCTACAGTTCTAGTAAATACAGAAGAAGAGGACTGTCAGAATCATCTGTCAACACACACAGCAACCCACAGAGCTCAGATCTAGCACAGCAGCCTCCATGAGACATAGCTATTTCTGCCATGACAGTGGTAGCACCGTTCTAACAAGTGTTGTGAAAAAACATCAGCTACCAAAGCAAGAAACCTATGACGAGCACTGAGCTACTCCCAGTGCAGGTTCTCACCACATCTCAGCAAAATTACCTCCTCCCAAGCTGTCACTTCCCCCTCTGCAGAGAGACAAAACCCAGACTCCTCTGTAACCTAGCCAAAAGATCCTGTGGAAAACAACAGAGTATTGTTCCTTCTAAAATCCTTCATTATTTCTCTAGATATTCGACTGCCTTCCCCTTCAGATTTTTCTTGCCTCTCCCTGAGCCACCATGAAGGGCGCCCTGCTCTCACACCTCATTTTGGCCTTGACTAAGCAGCTGTTTCTGCTTGGTGACTTGGTTGCAGCTGCAGAAAGACACAGGCCCCCATCACTTACAGGATCCAACTGGGACACCCTTTTGGTGCTATCTGAGTTGCATCTCTCTCCCCCAAACTAACAAGCTGAAATCAGTATAGCTACAATGTTTTGCATCAGATGAAGGTCTCTTCCTTGACCTTCTATTTTATTGCTATTACTAGATAAATTATGGAATTATACCAAAACGGAAATTGGATTTTTTTTTTAATCCGTTGTATATCAACCATTTATTTTTACCCATTTCTGTGTCCTACAGCCTTTTTGAGGCAGCCATACAAACTTTGGATAAACAACTAGAAATCTCCTACTATACTTTCATACTTCAACTACTGTTTGTACTGTCCTTCTAGCATACCCTAGGATGACAAACCACCTTGAAAAAAGTCACAAAGTCAGTTGGCACTGTTTACCAAAAATAGTCTGCCATGATTTCTCTGAATTTTAAGAAAGCAACTCTGAGGCCAGAGTGTGGCATTTTGGTCTCAATAAATGACTGAAGATATTGTTTTGAATGTTCAGGAAAGAAATCACCTAGGTCATACTGCCCAATAACTAGATTGTTTTAACTAACATTAGAAATGTAGCAAAAAGGTTCACTGTGGTATTCTTGCTGTGGTCTTGCATCAGACAGCAGCAAAATGAAGAGAATTATCATGGAGGAAAGCTACTTTTAAATCTTAAAATAGTACTTCATTATGAGTTTTGTTCATCACTGGGATTCATTCCAATTTAATGAAACAGAATTTTTTGGTCATATTTCCACATTACGTTTCCATCTTTCATTAAAGTAGAGCCAGAAAAGCACTTAAGCACATGCTTAAAACTTCAAAATACATTCTGAATGTATTGCCTAATTCCTGTGATATTTTTATTCACTGGGGGTCTTCACAAGTTCAGACTAATACGAGAAATTGGCTTTGATTTAGATAAAAGCATTCTTGTCCTAAATGAGGTCAAATACAACAAGGCCAAAACCTGAAACCTTCACATATGCTGGGAAAGACAGACACCATCATTCTTCCCTACACGCATGCCATTAAAACATTGGCCAGTTAGAAGCAACATGAAGAGAAATAGCTAACTCCTCTAGCTTTCTGGCTTCAGACATCTGTCCCACTTGCTGGTCCATGGCCTAGGATGGATAGATAGCCAGCCCAGATGCTACCACCAAGGGCAATGACTACTTTCAGAAGGTGCCAAGTATGGTGCTTTCCAAAATTAGCTTTAAAAGACTGTAAAAGTGGCAGCATAGCAGTTCCCCTATCCATTTTTCTTGCCCTGAGTCTATGTTGTTATTACTAGTTTCCTTTAATCAAAGGAAGAGCATTTTGAACTGTTTTGAACTGGTCATTTTCCCCCTTAGGAACCTCATGCCTTCATGTAAAAGTGCAGGATTTCCTAAGTGGTTCACAGGTCCAATTCTTAATCCGGTTTCAAAATAATATTTTCTACAGTAGCCTTCATAAGAAAGGTTTTGCTCCCAGAAAGCACGAGCAGGTTATTTTAATTCAAAGTAAGTCAGACCTTTAAAGGGGTTCAAGCTGCTCTTTATATCTTCCAGAAAGCCCTGCTCTGAATTGCATGCTCCCGGCGTCTGCTCCCTATTCTCACCTTTCTCCATCTTTCACCTGGGGAGTTAGGTAATGTCTGGCCCAAGTACAGTAGGGCCCCCACCTCCTTTAAAGGCCATCTTATTCCAGAACAACATTGTTTATGGATTCCATATGGTCTATCATTAGTGTTATTCTTGATTCTCTGTCTCTCACTTTCCTCTTGTGCAATAAAAGAGATGAAGTAACACATTGTAAAAGAATGTGTTTGCAAGATAGGATAGACATCTGCCTCTCTCTTTTGGAGGCTGCTGTGAGAGTACAGTTGCTACCTATTTTGCCAATTTGACCCCAACATGTCTAGGGCCTCTCAGAGCAATTGTGCGTGAACACATCAATCTGTTCACGAGCAATACCTCTGCATCTGAGATGGCCATTGATTTTAGTTTTTTGTACTGTTACTGGCACACTCCATCTAAAAGCTGAGCAAATTATCATTGGTGCTTTTACAAAAGATGTTAAGCATCTTATGGGGAAGCTGTGACCTGAACTTTCTGGAACATTTTTTAAAATGTTGTTTTTTTCACTGAAGCAAATGTCATTCTTTGAGCCAGCAAGTCCTGCACTCCCAGGCAAAGCCAAGAAGAAATCGTGTTTCCACTTTCAGAATTGAAGACAAAGCTTTGTACATTTCTAAGAAAAAAACAATCCATTCCAACTTGACCACATAACTTGCTTCAGATCTGTCTTTGACAGCTTAAAAATTAGTAAGGATAATTTCATCAATGAAAACCACCTGCTGTTTGATTTATGATGACTGTACAACATCTTAAGAATCAGTGACCGCAGTGGATATTGTTAAAAAATCTCATCTTACTGTCTCTTTTGCTTTTATGCCATCTTAAATCAGGAATATCTCTGGTTGATTTGCCGCAATTAGTCTGCTGTAAAACCACGCAAAGGTGAATGGCTTCTGATTGCAATGGAGGCATCTCCCCACCTTACATTGGTGCAGCAAAGATGAGAATCAGGCAGAAAGGCTACAAAACTGTTCTTTAAACACATGATTTGTGCCCTGTTAAGCTTAACAGCATTTGGAAGTCTGTTCATATGTCTCATTTTGTTGTCTGCTAGCCATAAGGCCATTGTTAAAAAAATAATTATAATAATAATGAATGACAACATGTCTTCTCTTATCATCACATAGAAAAGGATATAAAAATATAAATAACCCAAAGTCTCTCTTGGTTATTTGAGAATAACATGTCTTAATGAAGATATAAACAATATATTTTAACAGAACCTGCAGCGTAGACTCTTACTGAAAGAGAAATTATTATTTCTCTTCTATTTCCAAAGTGATCAGGCTTGAAGTCAGGTTTCCTTTTGTTACTTCCCAGACAAGACAAAGATGTATAATGTACGTACAGTGAAATGTAGTTGAACCTCTATACTTGTAAGGGTCTGCTCATCATTAGTCTGGGACTGATTTTTGAACACAGTTTTTTACACTCTTTCATTAAAGCTAGATACTGGTAGAGATCTCTTTTCTCCAGCCTACTCAGGACAGTGTAATTTATAGTATCATGCAGATGTTGGATCATTTGAATCTCCATTCTGTTGCACATAATTTATATTGTCTGTAGCAAATAAAAAGATAAGTGTAATCCATATTGAAAATGCATCATACCATTGTGAATTTTCATGCTTTCTTCTTGTTCTTCTTCAACTCATGGAATTTATGTGGTTCTTGTAGAATTGTCTGAAATCACAATGAATATTCCCTACAGTTATATTTCGATTTTAAAACTAGTTGCTTCTATATACATTATGTTTCCATATACATTATCAGCCTAAATAATTTACAAGCTATGGTGAAATCTTCTACTGAACTAAAATAACACAGTAAAGTAAGGACACTGCTAGAAAATGCACGTGTAACATTTTCTCTCATTCAATACATATTTGAATAAGCAGTCCTAAATCTGAAGATTTTTTTAAAAATTTTTGAATCAGTTTACAAATTTAAATCCACTTGTGTTGAGCCTTTTTTGATCTGTGACACTTTTATATGGACAATTTATATGGACCTTTTTTGAAAATATTTTCACATGAGCTTTAGTATCATAGAGGAAAGTTCAGCATGTGCACAGAGCCAGATTATTAGCCTTGTTCCCAGACCTCAGAATGTCTTTGGGATGTTTCACCCTGTCCACAAGCTTTTCCTTGACACAAGACTCAGACACATAAAGTGTTTTTTCAACTGGATTCAAATGGATAGTACCAAATAAACTTTAAAAATAAAATGCACAGTTCTGTAAGAAGATAACCCATTGAATTGACTCCCTAGGATTTGGTGTCTTATGATTGAGTTTCCATGCTCTAACAGTATATAAGAGGAAAGATCATGCTTCACTTTCACTTGAACAGTGTCATGGAAGGTCTCTTGCCTCTCACAAAGTCACAAACGACATATCTCTTGAAAACTCAGTTGGATTAAGCAGAAGAGTAGCAAAGATATTAAGGACGGACTGACTGACAGATGAACACAGAGACAATGTGGTTGTGTCCAATTCATTCTCGCAGGAAATCAGGACAACTAGAAAGAAAGATTTGGAGATCTTTAGCTGGAGCAAGTAGGTTCATCGTCACTTACCTCAGTGAGCTTGAATGACTTGCTGAGTATTTTAAAATTTAAAATGGATATTAATAAAAATGTAAAAATTGGTAGAACCCACTCTGCTGGACAAAGTCTCCCTGTATGCTTTCTCTCCTCGGCACCTCCTTGCAATGCAAATACTATGCAACTGAATTTGAATGATTTCCTCATATAAAGTAGCATGTTTTTAAGTGTGTATCATAAACAACCCTTTAAAAGACCCATTTCAATAGTATTCTGTAATCACAGTACATTCATTTTGACACCAGTGAAAAGTTCACTCTTATTCTTGACTATTTTTTTGGGCTATTATTTTTGTCATATTATATTTTTGGGCTTTATTTTTATAACACTACAATTTCGGCACAGGAAAAAATATATCATTTAAAAATGGAAATTCAATGTAGCTATTTATTTATTTTCAACTCACTTTTCCATTTCTTTCTGATAAACTAGCAGGAAATGTTCAAAGTAATTTCTAATGCTATATAAGTATCTGTATTTTGCCACAGTCTGTGAAGGCATTACCTAATCACATACTGTATAATAAAACAAATAAACAACTACTAGAACAGTATCCAGTGCTACTGTGTGAAAAATGAAAATATTAACAAAGGTGTTTTTCAAAAGCTTCTTCTGATAAATTGTCAAAAAGTCAGGTAAATAAATGTGTCCAAAGAATAGAAGCAGAAAACAGTTTCAATCCCTGCTAAATTCTCTCAATAAAAAATAATAATAATAATAATAATAACCTCTTCAATTCATTTGATTCAGTATTTGATTCATTATTGATTAATATACAGGTCTGAGACACATAAACATGGGTGTGAGAGAGTTATTTAAGCTACAGAAGCCTCTACAAACCTCCCTTCCCCCTGCAGGGCGATGTGGTGGGAGTGTTAAATGTGTGCTCAGTCACCAGCTCCAAGAAGTCACTAAAGCAAACACCAGAGCACCTTGGTGAAGGCAATTGCAGCCTCAATACTATCAACTGACACTTGTGCTCAGTGACCCTCTCAGGTCTCAGAAATGGTCTTTTCAGATTCCAGGTCTTGTGGTATTGATTTCAATCAACAGCTTTTCCTAAGAGCCTGACCTCGAAATAGCCCTGTCAGAATTTCTGCTGTCTATCCCAAGTTTTATCTCAAGGTTTTCATTCATATTTGGCATCACTCAGCTAAATAACAAGAGAAGATTTTGTGTGTGTACTTGTTTCTCTACCCACATTTTTTAATGGTGTTTGTTTCAAGCACAAGTAAATCTCTCTGTTTACTTACACTTTCACTCGCCTCATTGATGGAGGCGTATTGAGCTGCCTTGAGTGTTGTTTTCAAAGTGTTTTTACGTTTTTGTCCATGCTCCAGTGGGACAAAAATATTTTCTGTCAACAACTTCATTAGTGCCAGGATTTTACTCCTTGCTTTTGCTTACTGGAGGTAGCCTGCAGGAGGCTCATTCATCATTCCAAGCCCTCTGCTCCCTTTGTATCTATCCCAGCATCAGCAACTTAAAAAGCTTGTTGTGGCAATGGGGACCGGGCAGCCACTGCCCCACACCAGGACACAGCAGCTCTGGCAGAAAGACAAAAAGCAGCCATGCCCTGGGACACACCTCGCCCATCGCATCTCCAACTGCACAGCACAAAGCCAGCTGGAGAGAGGCAAGAGGCCAAGTCACCTAAGGCATGTTTGTACCACCTAACCTCTATAGCTCTTGGCATAAATGAGAGCAGACTAAAGTGCTTTTTGATGGTTTAGGTTTGGGAAAGGGTGAGGGGGTGGAGGAGATGAGGGGGGTGTCGGGTGGTTTCAGACAGTAAAAAAAGTTTCAAAGTTTTTCTCTTTTTCTGTTGCCTTTGTGTTGTTGTTGTTTCTTTTTTGAAATGAAGAAAGCTATCAGGAAATCCTCAGCAGAAACTGAGAATGGGTTCCTGATGGCTGGGTGGATTTTGCCAAAATCCACTTTAAGGTTTACTTTGAGTGAGCTCAAATCAGGTTGCCATATGGAATTACTCCATGCAGCAGCCTGACCCAGAGCAAAACTGAACAAAGCCTAGATTATTTACTAAACTCCTAAACCACTGGCTGTTTTGCATCTCTCCCACACTGGATCTAATTCCATAAGTAAATAAGCACATATTAAGTTAAAAACCCATTTTAACGAGTAGGCCAAATAGTTGTATGCTAGGTAGGCTGTTTGATGACACACAAAGCACAACTGTGGGTCAGCATTCATGCCTCAGACTGTCTCAAAGCTTGCTGGCACCTGCAGTTTAGCATATTTACTGCTGCAGCCAGGAAGATTGATCACAGGAAGCCAAAGCTGCTCAGTTAAAAAAATAAGAATCAGCTGTTTTCTATGAGCAGTCTGTCAGATAACCAGCCTAATGAAACTGTGGGCATTTCTCTTGAGCTCAAGAAACATTCATGCTGGAGAGGATACTGGAGTCATTCTAATACTTTGCAGTTGTTCTGGAGGTTAAATAGAAAGCGGCACAGAAGAAAGGCTCTGCCTTTATGATTAAAGAAAAAGCAGAAACATAACATCAAAATGTACAGTTGTGCCCTTGACTAAAATAGACATAACACTAATGCTGAATTTTTCACCTCACTGATGCACTACAAACTAAAGACACAAAGGATGCCTCACACTGGTATTCTTAAAAAAAAAAAATAAAATAAAAATGGCACAGCTGTCCCACAGAGAACCCAGACAGACTAGACATGGTCCTGCTTTTGTAAAAATAATTCATAGCCTGATGAAATGTCTTGTGTCAGAATCAAAAATAGGAAGCTTCAAATGAAAAATGGATTTGTCTCGTGTTCTGACTACATAAGATGTTTGTAGTCTTAGCTCTCCCCATCCTGGACACCAAATGGATGTGAAAGTGAAAGGAAAGAACCTAAAGGCTCAGCACACAGACATCCTGGTGCCCTTCCATAGGACACATCACTAATGTGGATGTGGAAAACACTGAGATTCACACATGGGATTTTATCTTTGCACTACATCCTGAGGGGAAATAGAAAGTGTCCAGTTTGAAAAAAACACCTTCAGCTTGCTTTGACATTTTGTCATGTTTATCCTTTTCAAAAACAAAACAAAAACAAAACCACCACCAACAGGAAAAAAAAAAAAAGAGCAAAAGTAACACAGCTTTCCAAATATGCCATATTAATAATTCTAGTAATATTGTTGGAAATGAAAGACGGCCCCCATATGACATGTACTACATGATATATTGAGTACCAAATAATGGAGCTGTAGCCCGTTGAAAGCTTGGAATATGCCAATCCTCTTTGGGTTTTATCTCCTAGACCTAAGTTTATGATCTCCATTTTATATTAATATGATTTTTACTATTGATTTTTTTTAATTTATGGATGAAAAGTATAGATAACAAACAGGTGACAAATATAGGTAGTGATAATAATGAAGAAAAATGAATCATAATGATGAAATGAACAACATTAATGAACATTCAAATATTTGCATACAATTTCAAGCATGCAAGGATGAGAATTCTAAGTTTAAATCTTAGGTGCATTTTATATTAGCTTTTGTTGTTATTTCCCAGTAAAGGCATACATCTACTAGTTTCAGTTTTCATCTTTATTTTCTGCTCACAGACCAAGAGTGACTACATTCTGCAATGCAGCTAAAGTAACATGTATTTGGTATGCTGAAGGCATCTATCATCTTTTGTCTGTAGCTTTTCTGAAAAGTTCATCACCTCCATTCCCCCGACCAATAGCTTTCTTGTAGCAGAACTAATGCCTGTGAGAAAAAGATCGCAGAGTCCTCAATATGGTGTTTACACCAGCTGCATAAAAAAGGGGAAGGGAAAGGGGAATGTGAGTGACGGAAAGTGTTGCCATATAGAAATTTTCCTCATTAAAAGGAAACTCGGTTTTCGAGATCAATGGAGGACACTTGCTGGGCAAGCTAGATCATGGGATTTGTGAAATCACAAATTAAGCCAAGGCTTGGGACAGAAGGGAGGAAAGGAAAATGGAAGGGATAATGGGGTAGCCAAAAATGAGAGGACTGTGGTAGAAAGGTAATGACAGACTGTGGGCAGAGTGATAGAGACATCTGCAAGAGTGCAGTGCCTTATGCTGGTCAGGTCGAGCTGTTTTCATGTATGCATATCATTGCACCTGGCCTCCGGACCTCATTGGCACACACGTATTAAAGACCACATGTCACTCAGGGATCCAAGCCCATTTGCTGCAGTGGTGAGAAACTAAGATTCAGGCAGCCCTTAACATCTCATTGTGCATTGCCCACTCCTGATGAAATGGTATCTCACCACCATTTTTGAGATGGTGAAGTGTAGCAAGGTGCAATGGTGCCCATGCTCTTCAGGATGCTGTCCTCTAGGCTCAGCCAAAAGTCTAGAGTAAAGTCAAGAATACTAGTCTTTCCCTGTGCAACAAGGCAAAATATTCAGGGATGCATATACTGTGTGCATGCCTAGTGAACTTCCTGTTAACATCCATGAAGAGCCCATGTAATCTGTTGGGTTTTGTGCTGTGGTGAATAGCCCTTTTTATTTGCAGCCACAGGCACACTGGGCTGCAGAGCAGCAGGCTATCTGTGACCTTCTGACAGTCAGAGAGGCTGTATCAAATGAAACTGCTGATGCTGAAGCCTCTGATGGCCACCATATGGGGATAGAGGAAGTTACTTATGGTATCACACACTTTTATTACAATGGCCATGACAGCAGATTTCCTCTGTGCAGAGCAATTTGCCAA
The DNA here is from genome assembly GCF_013377495.2 of Cygnus atratus. NCBI lineage: Eukaryota > Metazoa > Chordata > Aves > Anseriformes > Anatidae > Cygnus > Cygnus atratus. The sequence goes on from NC_066364.1 coordinate 44,233,909, forward strand.
TGACCTTTAGAGTGGAGATTGAATAAAAACCAGTGGGCAATGGATACTTTTTATGCACTAGCAGAGAGTCTGAAGAGCAACCATGGATGTTGCAGGACTTTCAGCACACAGCATCTAAGATGACACCCAGTTTTGTGTGCACAGCTCAGCATGGAGAAACTAGGACTACAGCCTACCTATGAAGGACAATATTGGTCTACAAACTCAGTGTCTCTTTCAGCATGGGCTTCAGAGGTAAAGGTACATAAACAATAGGAATTTCTGAAAACCCTCACCCATACATTAAAAAAAGAAAAGAAAGAAACCCAACACATGTTTTGCACAGCTAAGCAGCATCACTTGGGGAAAAGATTACACCATTTCCTGACTGCATGGAGAACAAGGGCCAAATTCAGGCCAAGGAGAAGGGAACTGCCTAAACTATCCAACAGAAAATGCTTAAAGCAGAAATGCAGTTTAAACATCTAACTCTACACAGCAATATTTTGCCAAATCCCAGCAGTGCCTCTGAGAACTGACTATGTCTTCACAGTGACACAACTGCATCTCTTTTTTACAGTTTACTTGAGAGTCTGAATTGACTTTTCTGTGCACCTCTCCCTTGTCCCCAGTGTTTATGTTTGTTTTATTCTGACTGTTGTGAATGGAAAATATGTGAGCAACCACTTCTTCACCTGAGAAAGCTGCTTTCTCACCCAGCTGCAGAACCAGGCTCCCACTACCCACCAGCACCATCAATCTCACATTTGTTCATCTGCAGGAAAGAGCTTCAATAAGAATGACTAAGAAAGTGGTGTGTGATGGCTTAAAGACTGGTCTAGAAAGTGAGAGCTGTGACCCTGAACCCCCCAGCCAAAAAGGTCCTACACCCCAGACCAGGCAAGGGTGCAGTGGCTATATTGCTGCTGCACAACATCTCACATTATTATGGCTTGATGGAGCTGTACAGATATGCAAGGCCGAGTAATAGCCATCTCAGGTCTGAATGCAATCTGGCACAACTTCTCACCCATTCGTTCGTCACAACACTGCTCTTTGTCTGAGTATATTATTTTAAGCACCTAAGTGGCATCATGCTCCAAGTCAGCAAGCTGGTTTAGCTGAGGCAAGGAAGTGGTGTTTGGCTTCAAGAAACAAGAGTATTCACAGAGCGGACAACTAATCTTGATTTAGCCCCTGTGAGTCAGCTCTTCCTGACAGAGTAATATTTGAGTGGATTCAGACATCCTTCTTAAATGGGGTAGCAGTATATTTTCTGTGTCCCTTTATGTTTTGATAAACTTAATTCAAAGAACTCTTAGGGCTCACAGGTATCAAACTAAGTGATTTAAGTGATCAAAGTGATTTTTTCCATGTACTCTCCCAAGTCTGAGAAATAGACTCATTAATTAAAATTAACTCCCGAAAAAATGTCTTCTGCAGGACAGTCCTTAATTTAAAAATGTAGAAAAACAGACAATAATTGCATATTGGTAGCTATATTTTAAACCAAAAAAATCTTCACATAATAAATACATCTTATGCACATTAACTTCAAATTTACTTCAGAAAGCTATTTACAATATAAATAATTATAAATGGGAACACTGCAAGATATTGTTGACATAGCTAAATTGTTTCCTACATTACATTCCAAAGGAAAACTTCAAATTACAGATGTTATGCTACAATGTCACTGGACCCTATACATTGCAAGGCATGGTATTTAAAATGCTGGCAATCTTTGTCTTTTTTTTTCCATAAATATAACCCATTGGTTTAAAGCAAACATAAAATGCTTCAGTATGTCTCAAGTGCTTTCTTTTTTCTTTTTTCTTTTTTTTTTTTATAGATTAGCATATTTTATTAATTGAAATATTTACCTTGGGAAAAAGTTGCAGTGCATTAAAAGATCTTTTCCTAATAGACTCTATTTCCTTAGAAATGCAAAGGTGCCAATGTTTCATAATGTGTGAGCAAGACGATTTCTTGCATTTTCAAACTTGCCATTGTATTGGTATATGGAAAAAAAAAAATCACATGCAGTCCAAACTGCAATAAATAGAAATGTTTAAAAACTGTATTTTGAATCCTAAAAACGACAGGAAATCTTGAGAATTCCATGTGAGAGGGGAGTTAAATAGTGAATACAACCAGACAAAAAGCTTTGTTTCTGCTTGTATTTGATCTTTCTTTTCAAATACAGCTTCATAGATGGAGTCATAAATTACCTCTTTTCAGAAAGAGATGTATTCCTAGCAACTTAGAGCCAGATTTATCCACAGGACTCTTGTACACATAAGCTAAATGCCACAGTGAAGTTTAACCTCACATAATCTTTTTCATTAATAAATGTTCTAAGGAAATGTGAAATGGAGTCATACTAGTGCTCTCTGTTCCAAGCAGAAGACTATTGAATTTTTTTTCTTTAGAAAAACAACTTTGTAAAAACACTTTGCTAAACCTTCATCTACAACTCTAGCAGGCTTTACTAGCACCACTCCATTGGGTTACAGAAAAAAAAAAATGTTTTTTTATTTGTTTTAGATTTGGGGGCTGGGGATGGTGGTGGTGGTGCTGTTGTCATTGTGGTTTGTGGGGTTTTTTTTGTTTGATTGATTTTTTTTCAGTGCACACAGCCAGAATATTTAACCATCTGTATTACCTGCAAATAAAATAAAATAGATTCTCCTCCACACTGTGGAGCTATCTGGAGATAATCCAATATACCTACAGAAAAGCATGTTCATCCACCATTGTTCCTGATAACAAAGCCTGTATTGCCTTTAGCCCTTTAGGTGTTTTAAGTAAATTTGCTACTCATGGAAATGCCAGAGCCTGAATCCATTTGCTGACAACTACAGCAACCTTAAAATAAGACATAGCTAGGCCTAATCCTGGGACCACATTCTATAATCCCCCTAACATAGAGCTTTGTATGCAGAGGGTCTGAAACCAAGGTGTACACCATAGTTTTGTTCCTTGACTGAAAGGCTAATTAGCCCTCCCAACAGCAAGACTGGTTTTCTGGAGTGACTTTGCCTTTTCCAAAAATACTGTATGACCTTATTTTGTTTTTCCCCAACTCATTCAGGATGTTCACATAATTGAACATATGGTGGTTAACATACTTAGGGACATTAATGAATAAATGCTGCAAGTGCAGAGATAAAAATGAGATTCAGATAAGAGTGATTAAAAGAGTTTGAAAGAGCAGAGTTTCACTGTGTAACCTGTGGCAGTATTGCGGACACTTCAACAAAGCCATATAAAGCTTAAGAAATACTTCCAAGTTTCTTCTGCGCAGAGATGCACTCATTTTTCCAAAGCATGTATAGTCTCTATTACAGAAACATGGCCATTACAGCTATTATCTTTCATAGTTTCCATATTCACATCTTGAGATTCAAAAACAAAACACAGACAAAAACAAAACAAAACAAAACAAAATAAAAACCAACCCCTAACCTGTTGCTATCTCACAAGAAGTCAGATTTTTTTTTACCCTTACATCTATTAAGTAGTGCCTTACTCCACAAATATTCCCATTTGAGTCAATGGGAGAAATTGCTGAGTAAGGTTCTTCTTCTAACTAAAGAATTGCTGTGCAGATTTGTCCAAAACTGCAAACTCCGTGCCTCTGGGGTGCAATTTTTTATAAAAAAGAGAGAGTTTTTTTTGCCTCTTTAAGTAAAAGAGAAACACCAATATCATAATGCACCATTCACTGATGCCAACAAGAAATTATTTGAAAGATTTGTGGTCACTCTGTAGTTGGAGTAGCTAGAAAATATTAATTTGGTGTTAATAGCAAAACATTATTATGTTAGAGAAACAATGCAACACATCAATTTATATTGTTCTTGTACCAATTCACAATTTACATACCTGCTTAAAGCTAACCTTTAGCTAATATGATACACTTGAAATGTATTTGGTACAAATGTCTTCCATTTTTCAATTTTCCAAAATATTTGATCTAGAAAAGCAAGGGGAAAAAAAAAAGAGAAGACTATATCCTTGAAGGATGCTAAATGAAAATTTGAATTAATTAAACATGCAATTGAAAAAATAAGCTTTATATCATATTGAAAAGTACATGTTATATGAGCTGCGGTGATATTATATGCTATAATTAAGATTGCAAACTTGCGTTCATGTAGCATGTAGCATGCAGAGCCTATGTTTACAACATTCAATGCTTTCTGTCAGTTAGGAAGAAATTCCTGGCTACTTAAAGAAGCAGGATGGCAAATTAGCTAACAAAAGGCATCTATCTCCAGGAGACCCTACTGAAGTGGTAAGGAGCAACAATTACTGAAACCCCAGGAGGAAAATGGGAATCAGCCTCTGCTTGTAGCACAACACGACTGCAGGAATAGACCCTTACACCTCTCTACTGATATATCAGGTATCCTGTATATTACAGTGCATTTTGTTAATTTTTTACTGGTGTGGACTGGGACTGTTAAAATAGGATAAATAACAATTTGGAAAGTTTTATTTTGAGCTTAAGGTAAATAACAACAGGGATTTTTTATTGCATAGCACACTAGCTTTTATCCTAGATGAAATTGTATAGAATACAAGCATCCTACACTGTGCCTGTCTGCTTTATAAGTGTGTCTTTACAAAGTGTCTGTCAGGATGCGAATATAGCTGTGCCCAAACTGTCCTCTCCTCACTACTTGTGGACATCAGATCAGAGCCAGGGTGTTCCAGCTGCTCTGCAGAACCCTTCATATTAAAAGTCTGGTAAAAAGAGCACTTGGTGATCCCAAGTGCTTGGTGATAAACATGAGTGCTGACAAAATTCCATTCTTCCAAACAGTTTAGGAAACTCCTCTGTTATACAAAATAATATTGACACTTAGACTTATTTTTATATGTACTAGTAGGGATAATATGATACCATGTACCTCTACTCTAATTCGCTTTGCAAATTGTATTTTAATACTGTACAATGAAATTCCAAATACAAGTTTATCCATATTATTCATAGGAATAAGTGAAATAAATATGTATCCAGAACTAGATTTATCAAAAATACTTTGTCATTCCTATGCTTTAGGAATATATACAATTGTTGGGCTGAAAGGAGTCCATTTTGGTCCATTCCTTCCTCTGAGTTAACAGTTGTCAATGTTTTTCTTCCCCTCAATTATTTTCCTTGTTTTTATCTTAAAACAAACAAACAAACAAAAATCCCTAGCTGCTTCTCTTTATGACCTTTGTTATTCATTTGGCAGTTAGTCAAATATACTTCTTGCCAAATCATTTTGTTCTCATTCTGTCTTGGCTGACATTCAATGCCCTGTCTCTCATTTCTGTCGCTATTTCAAACAGTTTTAGACCATTATTTATCTCTCCTCCGTGCAGAGCTTGGTGCACACCAGTGACATTCCCCCTTACTTTTCTCCCTTACAAAGATGACAGACCCAGTTTATTTAAAGTTTTTATTAGATCTTTCAGTCTCTTTATCTTTTTGCTGAGCTCTGCTCCACCTTTTCTATTATGAGCTTTAGATAATAAAGACCAGACTGTGTTGCTCTTCCTTGTGTTCAATGTACATTTCACCAGGAGTGATCACACTACAGTCAACAGAGATTGCTTATGGAGTAAGGTACTACTCAATTCAAGATTCACAATCTGCCTTGGAGTGATCAGAACTATGCACAATATTCCAAGTTCAGAGAGGTAATTTCCTCTACTTTCAAGTACATCCCTACTTACGTGGTTTATAATGTTATTATTTAGCTTTTGCTTCTGATTAGTTTTATTTGAAAATAGATATTTTTAACCCACCCGTAGCATGCTGGTTTATATTTAGTCCCACTGATGACTCAATCCCATATGTTGAAATTCTTAATGTTACAAATGAAGCTAGACTTATTGCTAATTTCATTTTAGTAACCTCCTCAAGTCCCCTTACCTCCCCTTTGGTATAATAAGGAGTGGTGGTCCTGCTCCTGTTGCAGTCAACCTTGAGACATCACATAAATGCCATACAAAGAAGGACAGGTATAGTAACTGTGCCTACAAACACCCTATTTTACTTTTTAGCATATGTTTTTAACTGAATATTTTCCAAACAATTAGTGACTCTTTTTTCATGAGATTATTAAAAATTGCAAAAAGTTTCTCTGCCTCTTTTTATGTCTTCTATGAGTCTAGGACAGGCCACAATAATATCAACTTTTTTAATGCAACTGAATTTCTTGGAACCCTGATTTCCCTCCGTATATTTTACGTACATATTACTGATTTTGATATTCCTAATATGTTCTGATATCCACTAAATTTTCTGCTGCAAGAAAGAAAAGAATGCATATTCCTTTTTCAAAATCATACTGATTACTTCACCGTATGTCAGAGTGCTTACAATCTTCTATGTTTTCTTAATTTACTCCAAAATTTTATCAAAATTAGGATGAACCACCATACAGTTTTTTGTCTATCCTTGCCAAATTCTTACACTGACGTGGTTACTTTTTTTTTTAATAGAAAAAAAAAATCTGATTCTATTGAGTTTCTTCTGTGTTTCAAAGTAATTCTTAATTATGTGGCCACTTATAACCACTGTTCTTTATATTGTAATTATTAGTAAATGGCATACATAGCCACAGGGTTAAACGTTTTTATCTTGGACCACTCCTAATTCACCCTGTTTCTCCCAGTGATTTTCTTCCATTTCATTCCACTTCCCTCCTTGTGCAACCTTTCTAATATATGAGGACAATCTCTCATATCTCTATCAAGACAACCAAGACCTATGCATTTCTCAAAACAACACCAAGAAAGGCTCTCCTTCTTTCTTTTAAATACAGTAGAAGTAAATATTTGATCACGCTAATAATAAGGATACTGCTTATTTGACTCCTTTCAGATCAAGTGTATGCAATAGCTGTGCATGCGGGTACACATGGAAATAACACATCTGAGGAGTTCTTTCTTCTCTTTCTGATTTTGTATTTGTTAGCCATAGATGCTTTATACCATGGAGTAGCATAACACACTTGGCCTTTAGAGAATAAAAGGATCACCAGAAGTACACATTTTGATGTGTATTTCAAAGGAACACCTTCCAACTTCCTGTGTTAAGAGTGCATAGCAGTTTTGTTGTCTGGGACCTGTGGGTTCCATGCATTTCACAAGGTCTGCCCTTGGCAGTGTTTCCAAACAACCACCTCTTACAGAGTGTGCATAAATTGCTCTGCTAGCCTGCCCAAGTGCTCCCTACCTAGATGTTTTCCATCCTTTTCACCTCACCAACTTTGAGTTTAGCTCCATTCCCTCTAACCCTGCATGCCAGTGCATTTTTATTTTTTAAAAGTAATGTTTGTTAACTTAACATATCCCCCCAAACCTTAGGTTATTCTCTAGTGCACTGTGGTATATCAAATGCTGGTAATGACGAGGGCATGAAAACATATAATATCTTCCAATTAGGTCTCAAAGGTTATTTTTTAAAGCACAAAAGTTTTTAGAAAAAAGTGTCAGCTTCCATTGGTTATTATAACAGATGTCCCCTTGTGTCCTTGTGCTGGATCTTGCTGCATCCTTAAGTGAGAAGTCACATCAAAGTGTGATCCATTACAGCCTAATGAATAGTTTCTAATGGTTTCAGTGTCATATAGATGCTCCAGGGCATATCCAGTTAATGTGTAAGCATGTTTATCAAAGTACTGCCTGTGGGAGCTGTAATAATTTGGAGATGCTGCTGGGTGGTCCCCTGGGGTTTGATGAGGGGACATGTCTGAATGCAGGTAGTCTTTAGCTAGTACCAAACTAGATTTTGATATTCGGTCAGAACTGGGGCTGCTTATCCTAGACAGTGTTGTGGGGCTGTTGTCATAGTCATTTTCATGTGGGCTCATAATCTTTCCGTCTCGTTGCTGGATGTGTTCACAGGGAGGAGTGTTGGCAACTGCTGGGACACGGCAGACATCACCTGCCAGCTGCTGCTGAGGGTAGTTTGCAAAACAGATAGCATGCTTCTTCCCTGTGCCATTAATGGAGACCAGTGGATCAGGGGTCGTTTTCCGTAGCTGTAGTCTATTTTCTTCCTCTTTAATCATTTGCTGTGTGGCTCTTATTAGAGTTTCAATTTTGCTCGGCTCATGCGGGCTGTTCTGATACTGCTCAGTGCGATATCGGTCACCTGATTCACTGGCAGAGCCAGGATCAGGCGAGCTAACAACACTGTCCTCATCCCAGTGTCCTCTCCCTAGGAAAGAGAGAAAGGGGACAAGCATTGAGGTCAAAGGAGGCAAGCAATCTTAAAGAACAAGTACTCTGAACCTCATTTTGCAGACAGAAAACCAAGAAATAGGCAAATGACTCAACAAAGTCACCAGAAATGACTATGGTAGAGCCCTTGCTTTTCAGTAACAGCCTCTAGTTTCCAGTATCTTTCTGCACACAGAACAAGTAACACAGCTGAAAATACACAAAAAAGCGATCTAAGCACCTAAACACAGACATCTAGTGCCATGTGAGATGCTCTAGGGTAACCACACATCTGCATAGGCCCAGCAGGTATGGTATAGACTCTACAGGAGCTCTGTATCTTTCAGAGCAGCTAGTGGCCATGCAGGATACCTTAGGGCATGTTGAAGTGCACTTCAACCACCAATGTTCAGGCCCCCGATCCCTCACTAGATCTTTGCATCAACATCCTTGCATCGAGTCCTAGGACCACAGTGAAAACTCAAATCTCAAGGAACGTAGTGTAGATCATTTAAATGTGTCTTAGTCCTTTCCAGGAGCTAAATCATAGAGAAAGCACTGTGGCATAGTTTCTGGTCCTGTAGTGACTTTACACAAGCTACATGACAATAAACAAGCAGAAGCAGTAAAACAGTTAACCTTCCTAAGAAGCATAAGAACACCACTGTTAGACAGGTTTGCTGGAAAAATGTGATGTCCTTTCCCAATGCAGAGATATTTGTTGTATAAAACTATGACAACGGGAAAATATGACTGTTCTTACCTCTCTTTAAATAATAAGGCCCATAGATATATCAGAGAAGGTGTTCAGCTTGCATGTAGCTGAAAGGACAGAATCAGACCTGTCAATCCTCACTAGGAAGAAACTGAGCGACCCCACACATGAACAGCCAACTAAGAAGACACTATAATAAAAGGCTTGATAAAGGATTTGCTAAGATACGTGCCCACAGGAGAGCATGTGTTGGACTTGCTTAAATTACTCAGCAATGCCTTTGCCTTAGCACATACAAAGTCCACTCTGGGGACAGTGCCCATGGGATTGGTTGATAAGACTGCTCAAAGGAAAACCATTTTCAGATTCACACAAGTAGCTCCCCTGCTACATGGGGTTATCAGCAGCTCCACACCATGTGCTCTGTATGTCTCACTGCATAAATATCCACAGTGCACCAGACTTCCCAAGGGTGACCAGAAACGCATGGACTCATAGGCAACATCCAGGGCCTCCCGTAGTGGTCAAACAAGCATCATTGTAAGGTGACCAGAAGCCAGAACTACCAGAAGATACACTAAAAGAATAGAAAAGGAAGAAAAGCACTCTCTGCCTAAAGAAACTGCTCTGACAGCAAAGTTCACATACAATTGTCAAAAAGGGTTTCATTTGTTAAAGGTTTGAACTGCATAAAGCAAAATGGAAATGGCACATTTTCAAGGGAAACTCAGGTGTTCCTCTTCTGAATTGAGACTAATGTGTCAGGTTTTACCCAAAGCTACATGCAGTCTGAAGGCCCACTGAAACAACATATAAGACTCGATACAATAAGAAAAAAAATCACAGCACCTGGAATTACAGCAAAGCCAAGGAACAAACAAAAGTCAAAATTATATTATCCACTTGCATTGATTAACCTTAATAGAATTATAGAATAAATATTTAACACCATTACATTTTTATCTCTGTATGATATTCCTTTAAAAAAAAAATAACAAAATCACTAGATAAACACAAATATGAAAGAACAGAACAGACGGAACAGACACAAGGAAGGAGGTGTGTTTTAACAGGAAAAGTGAGGAACAGTATTGATCAACAAAACTAAGGGCTCCCTCTCTTTCATCGTTTGTCCTCCATTTCCCAGAACTTGATATTCTTGATCTCCAAAAGCCTCGTTCTGCAAACCAATAGAACTGTGCTAATTTAATTCTCTTATGAGTTCTTTAGATATAACCTACATTTGGCAGATTACTGACAGATTATTTTACTAGAAAAACATTACTTTATGTTACATCTACCCTTATAAACTTTAGCTCTGATTTTGGGGTCAGCTACAGTCTTTCAACTCTCAGCCTACCCTTTAAATCTGAGCATCTTTGGATTTATCCAAACACATGATCAGTTTTTACCAATGCATTTTTGATCAGTTTCAGCCTCTGAATCTGTGCTAATGCACTGAGGGTGCAATGGGCTAGACACCAAGCAAGGCTTCAGGCTTGGTGCTGAAAGGATGGAGAGACTCAAATCAACTAAGAATTACAGGTGGGGATATATGTCTGAAAACAAGAGCAAATGTTAATTTGAATTGCCAATTTTGAGTAAGAAGCAGCAAATCTTACTGAATCTAGTAATAAGCAGCGTATACACATGAAGACATAAAAATATAGGTTGGGTGTAGTTATCGCTAATTTTGTGCTAAATATGTTCTATCCAACATAGCTTGATTTTAAGGTGCAAAAGTAACGCTCTTCTATCAAGTGTATCATTTCATTCATATTTTTAAGACTATCCTTTAGATCTCACCAATCAGGCATTCCCACCTAAATTTCACAGATTAAAAAATATGCAGCAAATTATATTTTGCTGTATGTAAACCAGCCTGCTAACTTGAATTGGAACTATTCCTCATTTCCATACACATGATCTCTGAGACATGAACATGCATCTTTTCCTTTGTCTCACATAGAGATGTGTGCTTATGGCTTGACTTTGAAACTGTTGCTTTATCTGAGACGGTGCCACTTCTGCAAATCCCATTATCTCTTACCATGAATCCTGTGCACTGAAGTTATGTGGGGCATACTGTTTTCATATGCTTCTCTGCTTTCGGGGGATGACTTAGTCAGGGGCAAGGCTGACCGAGAGCCCCACCAGCCTTCCCTCCCAGCCTGTGGCGTGCCAAGGAAGTATCTGCCAGCTTCACATCTGCCTCCTTCACAGGCCTGAGTATGGAAATGTCTGTCATCACTCAGCCTGGAGTGGTCAAGTGCAAAACCATAGCAGAGAGCACTGCGGTCCGAATACTGTCTGTAGGCACAGGAGACATCATGGTGCTGGGAGCTCGGTCTGTCCATGGGCTCCAGCAGCTGGGGAGAAGCCGTATCAGTTAGGGGGCTTCCACCCCACTGGCTTTCGTGGTCAGATTCAGATCTCTCGGTGTGAAATCCAGAATACTGCAAAACAAGAGAAGAAGTAGGGAAATTACTAGGCCTGGATGAAATCTGCAAGTAACTGCACTGAAAAGACAGATTATGCATGTGACAGGGCGTTTTCCATGAGCATGCCCACACATCTGCACCTTCTGATTAGACTCCTCATCCTTTCCTGTATAACACCCTGTAATGAGCTCACAGATTACAGGACAGACCTCGTGAAAGTCTAAAACATCCCATGTCAACCCTTAATAGCCGTCTCCTTTATGATGTGTGATATTAGGATCACCAACATAAATGTTGCAATTCAATATTTTTTTAATATGTCCAGGTTTTTCTTATTGCTTTGAAAGCCAGTGCTTATGTTCAGCAATGGTGCTGCAAGGCTCCTCCGCAAAATGCTTTTAAAATAACACCACTCCCAGAGCATTCTCTCATGTCAAATTGAAACTGAATGTGTTTGCAAGTTATTTTTCCAATGGTGCCATCTCTTTTCCACGTTTTTCTTCCTTACCTGGGGTATCTTGGAACTTTTTTCACCTATTGTTAGGGAAAAGAAAGCTTCCCATAGATACTGAGACTCCCAACACTACTACAGAGTAAAGTCCCTACTACTACAGAGTAGTCCCTACTACTACAGAGTAAAGTGATAGTAGATCAGTAGGAAGCTAAAAATCACAGATCTGTTTCAATGTGGGAACATGAAAAATCAAGCAACTATTTGCCAGAAAAGGAAACTGTTAGCCAAATCAGGCAGAGGGCATTTTGGCACCCTCACTTAAGCAGAGCCCTCCCAACACAGAAGAAGTTAGCAGGCAGTTGGAAAAGTAAACAGAATAGGAGCATGAACATTTGTTTTGACAGAAGTAAGGGTTAAGTACAATTTCACAAATTTCTAAATATTCTTGATGAATGTTTTAAATTTTTGGATACCTTCTGGAAAAAAAAAAAAAAAAGAGAGAGAAAAAAAGCAGCTTATTAAACCTCCTAGGATTTAGCTATCTTGGTTTTTAATCTTTTTATTTATTGGAACTGTCAAATTTCATGGAACATCTTTAAATCAATTTCACCCATGATTATGGAGTGGGATGAGACCAAAGCTGTACATGCTCACCTCTTCAGTACCGCATACTCATGTCACAAATCAATGTATTACAGCATGAGACTTTGGAATTCTCCCATTCCATCACTCACCTTCCAGATGCCCACTCTGCTTTCTTTTTAATAGGCATTAGGCCTCTCTCCGAAAAACATAAGTTTACCTTCCTTTTCATTAGATTGAGTTGCTATGAAACTCCTCATTATCAGCCAGGATCAAGGTTTTATGCACTTACCACTCAAAAGTACTGACCAGATGTTTGACTTACAGAAACTTAAACCATCTGTGCAACATCAGTAGTGGAACTACTTCAGTTTTGGCATTTAATTGGGTATTTCTTCAGATTCCAGTTCATATTTGTGAATACTGCTTGTTAACAAGATAGGCTATTTAAAGGCAAGAAAGAAAGGGCTGTGGCTTTGAAGAGCTCAATTATATTTTGTTATTAGTTGACAGAAGAATACCCGTAGGCAGAAAGCCTACTGGTAGATACGGAGGAGGCCAGCAAGCTAGTACCACCATATTGATTGCAAAGTTTTAATAATGAAAGAATAAATCTGATTGTGGATGGAGGTAAGATAGTTACATAGCCATGAAAGAGCTCTTTTAAATGCCAGTAACTCAACATAAGTTAACTAGGAACATTATTCAGCCATCATAATGTTTTCTGACCTATTAGGACATTGAACTCTTTTATTACCCTTTCAGATCCAACATCTTCAGACTGCTTAGTCACAATGAAATCTTTATAAATACTGAACTGATTTTTTTGAAAAAATATATAGGTAAAATGAAGTTTAAAATTAAAAAAAAATAGAAATGATTAACAACATTTTAACTCTTAAGTTTTAGTTAACAAGTAAATTCACAAAACAAAAAAACCTATTTTTGTATCTTTTTTTATTTTTAGAATTATTTTTAGCAAACTTTTTGGATTTGGATTTGATTTTTATAAACTATATTTTTTTTTATTTAAAAACTTAAACAGAAACATAATGTAATATATGCATAAATCTAAGTATAAAAATGTTCAAAGTTGATTTGTTTTATTAACAGCAAAACTAAGAATATGTACTTCTTTCATGAGGACAAAGAAAATTATTTTTGAATAATTTTATTATGAATATTTAATTTTGTTTACAATTTATGATGGTAATAAATGCCAATGATTCTTTCAAACTGAAAATTCTGAAGTTCATTTGGCTCTTATAAGTATTATTCTACCAGTTCTCTGTTTCTAAGGATACATGAGGGTCCAACTTATCTTCCTTTGAGGGGAATTTCCTCATTTAACTGAAAAACTACACTTTTTTTTTTTAATCTTGAACTTAACCACAAAGGATTCAATTGCACAAGCCTTTCCAAGAATGGGAAAACATTTCAAAGTGTACATGCCCAGTGTGTCAGAAATGCACCATGTAATGTCATATAACCATGTAGTCAAGACCAACAATACTTCATGCATATTCTTTGTACTTGATGTAAATGATGATTATTTGAGATCTGACCCGTAGCAGCTGCTAGGCCATGGACAGAATTAAATTAACACAGTGAATTGTTTGTGGCCCACATTGTCTATCAATGTTTGATATGACTGCTTATTCTTAAGGTAGAACATAAGCAGACATAGGCCAAAAATATGTCTAATTCCCTTTAAAATTAATCACATCTCAGTTTGGCACCATCAAGCTGCCTCTACCGCTGCAGTCCTACGACTGTCTCTTCTGGGAATCTGATGTTGACAGGTGGAGACTCCAAATACGGACATGCATGACAAGATGACGGGGGGAGAAATGAAAGGATGATCAAAGATACTACTTTGCTGACATGGGAGTGGAAACACTATCTCTCAAGTCAAAATTAGGCTCCCATATGTCAAGTGATGAAAGACCATAGAAAACAGAATTTGATTTAATGAAAATTCTGGCCAATTAAAATTAGTGAAAGGGTTTTTTGGTTTTTGTTTTTTTTAATCCCAATCCTACCTCACCAGAAATGTTTCCTTCCTGCTAATTTTTGCCTTCAGGTAGAATGTATTGTCTTTGTTTTTGACAAAGTTTAACCAGCAGACTGAACTTAAACATGATGATGTTCTTCAGACAGGCAACATCTGAAATCACTTCAGGTGGTTTCTGAATCATCTTCTAGCATAAAGAACAAAAATAAATGAATTAAGTGGTCCTCCAGCTGGTCCTGGAGTCTGAACTAGCACCTCAAGATACTAGAAATATCTTCCAAAGTGTTAATTCATTGTACCATTGCAGTGAGAGCACACTGGCAGGATTAGCACTGACACAGAAAGGAGCTATTAGCCATCAATAATGCTCCTTTTACTCCAAGAAAAACTTCAGAAAGAAAATAGGAAAGTATTAATTCCATGTCTAATAAAAGCTTGCTTTAAGGGAGCCAATGGAAGTGTATTAAGCCAGAAGACAATTGTAGTATTTCTTGGGCGATTTTCTTCTGACTGACCTCTCATTCCTACAGGTGTCTGACTGGCCTGACCACTCATCCTGTCATACACAGCAACAGCAGCCTGCTCCACACACGCTGCCAGATGTTCAAACAATAGACGTTATAGTTATCTAATTTTCTGGCAGCCTACTCAGGTTTTTATCATTAGAAACATTAAATATATAGCGAAACCCTCTCAGAGCTCCCTTTTCCATGAAAAACTTTCACTACAACAGCATTAGCAGCTTTCCTCTTGATTTGTGTCTTAACCATGAGAAAAAACATCACAGATGCAGGCAGCATTGTACTAAGAACATATGCATGCTTTTAAATCACTTTTATCTTACTTTTTACTAATGTAATCCTGAAATGTAAAATATGTTCTTTTTGCATTCACTGTTATAGGCAGAACAGATGGTGAAAGGCTTAGATTAAAGTAATACAGCATGTCCATTAAAATAACCCCCACTGCTGGTGACTCTTCACCAGATCAGGAGTTATGTTTACTATAAAAAGAGGGTTTTGCTTTGCTTTTGAATACACTGGAAGTTGCCAAAGCTTTAGGCTACAGGAAGAAATGATAAACAAAAGAAAGGCTGACTAGAATTCAGTCTGACTGATATCTTTACCCCATTCTTTAAAATAGTAGAGGATATGTCCAAACAGAGGTGGATTGCAGAATTAATCCAGGTTATTTGTTTAAAGTAGCTATATGTTCAATTTACCTCCAGTATCAGTAGTGTGGTAGGTTAGTAATTATACACTACTGGAGAAGGCTATTACTCTCCAAAAATTGTGCATGCTGTAACACACACACCAAAGCCTGGATCCAACAGCAACTGGGTACATCCTTAGTTGTATGTATGCATTCATTATATATATCTATATTTAAGTATACACATGTATTAAGTATATGTAAATATATATTCTTTATACAAGAATAAGATGAGAAATGAAACAATAAAAGTTTATCCAGATTGACCATAAAAAATTTTCATTAGAGGCAGACAACAGACAATTTTAAATATTTTCTTCAAACAATCATCATTAATGGGAGATTAAACTCCAAAGCAGTTGGTTCAGATGATCACAATTAAAATGTTTTTCCAATCTTGTTGCTATTTCCTGTGTACAGAATAAATGAGGTCCAGGGCTAGATTTTTGGAACACAAAATAAATGAGGTCCAGGGCTAGATTTTGGGAGCCCCTCGCAATGATTATTATTCTAGGGGAAGACTGCAGACATCTTTCGACCAACTCACAATTTCCTTTTTATGTGTATCTCTATCAAGTTCTCTCTCCTACTTTTTCATCTTCTCTTTCAGCTCTCTTCCTCTCTAGAAGAGGAAGTGCTCTTCTTCCTAGAAGAGCACTGTTCAATGTGCTCTGGTAAATTCTAGAGCTCTGTCATGAATTTTGAGTTGCTTTTCTCTCTGCTCACCCTTTCCCTGCTTGGGACAGGTTTCACAGAACCCACAAGCCCACTGTGCTAAGGTTAGTTGGTGTTAATCAGACGCTGATAAGTGCCTCCAATTTAAGGAACTCAATAAAAGAGTCTACAAGCACCATATTGCATTATGTCTGTTTTTGCATTAGGTTTGAGGACAAAAAAAAATAACATTGTGTTAGGTGACCAAAACACCCCCCTTTTGCCACATCTCATGTAGCTATCCTAGGGGCACACAGCTGGCAAGGGAGTGGATTCTCAGTCATCACCCAATAAAGCATATAATTCCCTTTTCTCATCAAGAGTGGAGAAGCAAAGTAAATGCTAAGAGGAAAAAAATATATATATAAAAAAAAAAAAAACTTAAATCTAAAATAAATCTAAAATCTTTTAGGTGACCTTAAATTTGAGAAATACCTTTGCTCACTGCTGTTATTTTACTAATGAATTTCCTGCTTCCTTCCTCCACCAAAAATCAGGGTCCTTTTTATGACAAACCCATGCTCTCTCTTTCCAGCCATGCCTTTTGAGTCGCACTTTAATTCTCCACAACTGACTGGCAAATTACGTAGGCTGGAGACTGAGGGACACAGGCCATACCACCTGCTGTATGTTCTTTATAACAGCTTTTCTTAGTCTTTCAACAGTTTATTCAGTGGTTGAGAAGGATGAGAGGGATGCAAAGCTAAGCTGCCAGCGTTGCTTGTGGTGATGTGCTACAATGAACGGTATGACCATTTTTCAAGATACTGGCAACTAGCACTGTTGCTTCTTTATGAATGACAAAATCTGTGACTTTACTACCAGGCAGCTGGTAATGAGGATGCAAAATGAAACTGGAGACTAAACAACCTCAGCTTTCAGACGGCAGTCCCTGATAAACCAACAGTCTCAACACTGCACTGCCCAATATTTTTGTTCATATTTCACTGTTCAATTTTTTTTTTTCTGGTGGCAGAGAGAATGAAAGGGTACTGATGAAAGTTACACTTTCAGAAAGCTAATCGGATTGGGAGGGTGACAGGTCTTCAGTTGGGATTGTCCTGCTAGCAAAGAAGGACTTCTGAAAGGACCATACAAAGGGAAACAAAGAGCAATTTCAATAAATCAAAGACAGTCATCTTAAAATATAATTTAGAATTAATTGTAGGTACCTTTCCTGACTCTTTAAAGCAGTTTTATTACAATTGGTTGCTGTAGTGTATTCAAGAAGGGCTATTCTTTAATAACCCATAGAAACATGTGTGAACACATGCTAAAATGACAATAGCTGTAACAATCTCTGGTAAATTTAGATTCTAAAAATTAAGCATCTGAGTTCCTGTCTAGGTGCTCAGTTAAATATTTCCTGTATCAAAAGCAGATGACATTCATCTCAAACTCTTATCCTTGGTACTTATGAGGAAAGCAAGGAAATGATGTAGACACATGGGCTGACATTGTAAACACAAAGATGTCAGTTTAGAACAGAGAAACTGCTATCCTCGAGGTCATTATTGGATCAATATTGACCTGGATGCTTTTAAAATATATAGCTCCCCAATGTTACATCATGAATGCATACATTTATACCCATTGTGTAGTGGAATAAGGGCTCTGTAAGACCTATGTTATTTTTTAGCCAGCAAAATGGTTAGTTCAACAGATTGGATTTATTTGAGCTAAATAGCTGACAATGTAAGTATGCAAATGCTGTGGCACTGTCTGCAAAAATCACTTGCATAGATGCGTTCGGGAAGCTGCAAGTTAGAGACCCACTTGAATCTGGTCCATTCTACAAGCAGGGGCATGTTCCTAAAACATGAGGCCTTAAAATGAAATCTGGGAAATTAAAGTCTGCTGATACCAATGGCCTACCCGAGCTTTCTCCCTTTCAAAGCTTCGTACACAGAAAAGCTGCCTTGTTCCAATTCAGCTAGCCAGCTTGCTGTTTTCCCTCCTCAAAATTCACTCCTTTGGACTAGCATTCAGTGTTGAACTGCTGTCAAACATCTGGCAACTTTCTAGATATGCTGGAATTATCAAGGAGTAAGTAAGATAAACCAAGTTTTCTCAAATGGCAAAACTCACAGTCCTCACAAACCAAGTATTTCAAAAGCAACATTTTCACTTGTCCTTCTGTCCACTCCTCATTAACTCTGAGCCCTGTGCTGTTACTGTTGTTGATGATGATTTATTATGCATGCTGAAACATAACTGTTTCCAGCTTTTTAGAAACAGTTTAAAGAAACATATTCCTGTCTCAAAATCTTATAACTTGTCATCCTTTATTCCCTTTGAGTAACATGTTCTTTGGACCATTCTAATTACTTGGGTAAAATAGCAGTCAAAATCAAGATATGCAAAAAGATTTAATTTTGTTTTCCAAAGACAACTACCTGTGGGTATGGTGATGTCCTTGATTTTGACTTTGTGCTCGAGAGGCGAGATTTGCTTGCCTTTCTATTATCCGTTATGGTCGGAGTTGAATTTGCGTATGAGAATGCCGGCTTGGTGGCTGTGACCTGATCCAAGGAGAGCTGTAGTCCTTTATATTCAGTATCCCTATATAAAAGGCAAAAGTGAAAAACAAACTCACTTCATATCTTAATGGGAAACATACCTTCCTTCTTAGTGGGAGGTGGAAATGAAAGATATTTTTAAGAAAAAAAAAAATCATCCAGGACAAGCCAGTATACCACCCTAATGCATTTAAGTAGTATAGCTTACTAAACAATAGCACTATTTTTAAACTGAAAAAATACAATTTCTTTTTGCAGCCAACTGTTATCATCCTGATCTACTTTTTTTCAGTAATAAACTAGGATGGGAATTTCTACGATGGAATATTTGAGATTTTTATTACACTTCTGCATTGGTCACACAGCTAAGCAGTAAATAGGACACATTTTCCTTGAAACTCTTAACTGTGCTAGAAACTTACCACATGTTTACATGTGTGTGTGTTAGTGTATGTGTGAGGGTGCACATAACAGCCTGCAAATACAGATGGTTAAATACATTGAACATGTTTTTTAATGGGAAACAATTTATAATTTTATATTTTTCATTATTTACATGGTTTCAGGCAATTGGTGCAAATCTGTGAATCTTTATTCTTCTATGCATCCTGTGAGTTATTATTCCTCTGTTTGAAGAGTCTCTTACACTGAAAGAGCTTTCCAGACAGAGAAAACAGCTAAATAAATAAAAATCTTGTAATTTAAATGGCCTGCCACACACTCACAAAATATCAGAGGTTTTCTATAAGGAGATAAATATAATGGCAGTTCATGAAGTTCTGTATTAGTTTCTTCAAACCTTCTAACGAATACTTAAAAGTAAGGAAAACTGGCACTATTCATGATGTCTTCCTAACCCATAACGAGGGCATATGTCTTGGACTGCACCCCTCTGCACACATCTGTGTGTCTGCTGGTACCCAGGGGAGTAAGAAATGAGCTCTCCAGCTTTCATGTAGTCATACGGAACCTATTCTGACAATGATTCATTTAAACAGAGCAGAGCAAGAGTTTCTCCCTCACCTACCTACCTGGAAGAAAAGAGGAAGGATTCATGGGTTTTCTCTTCCTTTGTGTTAATCAGGAGAGAAGGAAAGAATAATGCTTGACTTATGCAGTCAAAGAGGCAGCATATTCATTCACACATTACCCCATGCTCTGTTTGAACCTAAAGACTCATTCTCATCCTTAATGAATTATATTAATAGTAAATTATTCACTCAACTTTAGCAACAATCTCTTGTTTTATAATCACATGTATATTGATGTAAGCCATGACGGTTTAACATTTTTTTCAGAAAGGAACTGCACCACAAACTGAACATATCACAGTTTAGTACACTGAAATTTCAGATAACAATCAGTGGCAGAAGGACAAATTTGGTAAATTACTGAAATAAATGACATAGGATTAATCATTGGACAACCATAGATAAACCTGCAGAATAGACAAATTAATTACTGACAATTCTACACTAACATTGGTTTGCATCTGATAAACAACAAACTTGTTGGTAGAACAGGCTTAGTTTTTTTGGCAATGCAGATGATTTGTATGTATTCATGTGCATATCACACATGAAAGCGAATCACTGGCATTAGAACTGTGCTGACTACACTGTTCCCAGTCCATAGTGGGTAGACATTTGCTAAGCATAATTACTGTTTTGTAATGCAAATTTACTTCTTAATGAGGTCGTTTCTTCAAATTTTGCCTTTAATTGAGGTAGGTCTCTGCTACAATATTTGCATTTCAAATATCCTCCCTGTAGTGAAAACATCTGAATATATGGATTTCCATTGGCCTGTTCAACAGGTAAGGCTTGTCCACATATTTCGAAACCATTAATCTTTCCCATGCTTACCCCCAGAGTTTTAACCCAGACAGCTTGGCTTGACTTGCAAAAGCATCTGTTTCCATAATGGCACCCTTTCAAATTATCTTCATGTTACACAAAACATCAGAAAAAAAGGATGTCAATTAATCTTCATATTTAACCACTACGGTAGCATAAGGCCTTATCAATAGTCCTAAAAACTGTCAATCACACCATGATATACACATTTCCAATGACATATTGATTATAAGAAAATATGGAGGAAGGGTCCTGCCATCTCACTGTCAGGTGCAGAAGGTGTTACATCCAGAAATGAAAATGAATCAAAACTGAGGAGATAAATTGTTCACAACTTTAAGCAGATGAGGACATTCTGTTTTGCTTTTATAACCTACTAACTCTTTTGCCTTCCATTCTGCTGGAGAAGCCATAGCTCTGCACCCCTGCCATTACCCACTCATTTCTGGTGCGTTCCACTTGGTAATTGCTTGCTATTTTCTCCTGTCAGTGAAGTTGTCTTGAAAAATTAGAATAAACACCACCTCAGTATTCAGACCTCAGACTGTTACTCCAGCACAACTTGCCTGCTCTTATGTCCTATATAAGGGCTGAAATCTTAAAGACTACATTGTACAATGGTTCTAAGCCATGAGAATCTAAAAAACAGGTATGTTGGACCTGTCCAAAACCTTACATACTGTTATGTGTTACCTTTCTAAATTCTTGGTATGTCAAGGGTGAGGAGTCACCTTCCCAGAACACCACACATTAGAGTAAGCACCAAAAGCTAGTATTTGCAGCCAATTGCTGAGGACAAGAAGTTCTTGCTGCTGAATGTGAAGTTTCTGGTCAAAAAACACATCTGCACTCTCCTTTCAGATGAAACACCTGGACTTTTTGCATCACCAAGACATGATTCAATACCATCCCTAACCTAGCACAGCTACTCCTCAGAAGACCCAAGATAGATACCAGAACACCACTAACAACAGGCCAAGATAAATACCAGAAGTTAAAAGAAAAAAAAAGAAGAAGAAGCTAAGAAAACATGGAGGAAGGGTCCTGTGTTCTCAATGTCAGATGCAGGAGATGTTCCATCAAGAAATGAAAATGTTTGAGTATATCCATATGTACTATAAGGCAAAGGACTAGAGAAACCAGGACTCCTAGTGGTATACAAACTACAGATGGAAATTCTGACAACTTCCTGGAGGCATTTATAAAACTTCTGCCAACCATGGAACTGTAATCTCCAGACTCCTGTTCTTGGACACCTGAATCCTCTATCACACAGTCCTAGCAACACAGTAGTACGGCATTTCATGTTCTACATGTAATTCAAAAAAAGGTGGTGGGTACGAGCCCCTTCCTCCAAGGTCCTCACCTTCAGGATCCCACAGGGATCCATATAATCTACATCTATCTACATGAGACTGCTGAGAGAGAGAGTGATATGGCATGTGTTCAATTGCTAACAGTATGTTGCTGACAATCTACTATTTATCTCATTTTCTGATGCAACTATCATCACTATAAAACATCAGAATAACTACAGGAAATTAGCTCTTAAATGAAGAACAGATGGATCAAACTGAATCCAGACAAGACCAAAGTGATGCTTCTTTGCAAAGGGAAACACATTGAAGACCTCCACCTTTTCATGATAGGAAACAGCCATTCTTTCCACGGTTGGATGGAAATTCGAGGTCCTCTTTGACTCCTTAGCATATGCTTCCAAAAATGTATTATTTCTTCTCTATCTTGTCCCTTCCCCCCAGATGAGAATTGGGCCAGTATGGTCAATGTATCCAGCACCTACAAACTGGATTACCATGCTTCACTGCAAGTGAAAAGAAATCAAAAAGCGTAAAATCCACTTGCTACAATATACTGCTCCCCATTGTCTTCTCAGATGTAACTCCCAGAAGCATTTCTACTCTGTACCTTGTTGCTGGCTCTTCCACTGCCCTACATATAGCTCGATCCTAATTTTGAAAGTACTTGTTGATGTACTAGAGTTAACATCATGAAAAAATATGGGTCAATGTCTGTACCAACTGCACTTCTCTGCGTCAAAGTATCTGAAAGTTGAGTACAAAGCATTCTTTACTAAAGGGCCCTAGCTATATCAAGCTACATAGAAAGAAATGGACAAAGGCTGAAGAAGAAAAGCATTTGGCAAAGGAAACCAATCTCTTTGCCCATGACTTGCGTGCCAGCTGGATCTGCAACACTTATGTGCAGAGTTCTCACAAATCAGCTTTATAAGATGCTTTCTGCCTACTATAACTGCCAAAAAGTACAATGTGAAACATGGTGGCAAGTCTGTCTAACAAAATTTTGAGGAAGAGATAATGGCTGATTAACATGTAGACCAAAAAAAGAACAGTGAAAGAGTATCACAATACCACAGATCCCAAATTCCTGACAAACAAAAAAAAAAAGCTTGCAAAAATATGGCAATTGGGCCTGTGAATAGAACTCACCACGAAACTGAAAAAGTGAAACAGGTTTTTTTGTGTGTTTGTTTTTTATGTTGGAGGGGAAAAAAATGAGGAAAGAGTGAGTCAGCTTTGCTAGAAATAGTGTTGGGAAGACTAGAATTAGTGACAAAGGTCCAAGACAAATTAATACTGTAGAGAAAAGCTGGGCTTTTCTGTGGTTGTGTTTGTTGGAGCAGTAGTTTGTTGGCTATTTGGGACTACCATAATCAAAATCTAAAAACTAAAGTGAGTTAAGATTAGAGAGTTATGGGTAAAAATAATTTTGAAGATATTAAGAATCTTGCTTAAAGACGGTATTGACTATGGAACAGAAGAGAACTTAAGCCCTGAAAAATGCTTTCAAATAGCAAAAGCAGCTGAACAGGATGTATCCAGAGGAAGGAGTAAAATAATGACATCCATTAGTGAAGAATAAATATCCAGATTGAACCAAGAGAACCTAAGAAGTAGGACAAAGACTCAAGAATAGAGATCTTATATATGTCCACTCATAAGCAGCATAACCTTCAAAACAAGAAAGAAACCTTCAAAACATGAAGAAAAAATACAAAGCCTATGGTAAAATCTGCAAAAGCCATAAGGAAAAGTACCTTTTCACCTTAATGCCACAACATGCCAGAAAGGAAGAATAAGTTATACATGCAGTGATTGAGAATACACAAATAACCAATAAAGAGACAGATATATACAGTGTATTTTCTTGTATCAAAAGACATTAAGTTTAGACACCCTAAAGATTTACAGAAATTCAGTCTTCATACACAAAGTTATGGCATTAGATTAGAAATGTCTTTCAGTTCATTCTCTCCAGCAGCAAACAAAACACCAATATACAACTGGAATCAGATCTTACTTTATTCTCTGGTATCTCCCAACTGATAGTCTGAACAATACACAGTGATCATGCTGTCACTGGAAATCATAGCAAATAAAGAATAAAAAGGCACTAAGGGACCATGAACACTAAGGTCCTAACACTAAGGTCCTAACCTAAACACTAAGGCACTAAGGTCCTGCAAACACTGGATAACCTACACCTATGTCATTCCTTAAACATATTAGTGTAATTAATGAAGTACATGTTGAATGTAAAACGTTGGATGACCTTAATGCAGCAGTTCCTACACCATGAGTACAATTATCCACACTTTTGAAGCAAAGTGGAAAGCATTGTTTATGCAAAAGAAACCAACGTGTAATTTTAATTGGTTGTATTATTATTTCTTATGAACAAATTATATATATTCAAAATTTCTTCTACTGCAAAAAGTTATATATAAAAAGGGACATATTAATGCTCACTGCACTTTTTTGTTGTTGTTGTTAGAAATCAAGAACATTACTTTGGTCAGACTTTCTGCCAGTCTAACAGAATATGGAATAGAAAACGTAATTAAACTAAAGGTGTTAATGTCGTTAATATTCAGTCTATTTCGCTGAGTTGTTGCAATTCAGTGAAAATCAGCCATGAAGGTGGTAAAAGTCTGGCACTTCCTCATGCATGTCTGACCACAATACTGTAATATATCATTCTTCTACTTTTAAACAATGCCTGCAACTTTTAACATTTCCACACTCCAGCTCATGCAATGCTAACAGCGCCATTCAACAGATGATTGAAAAGAGAACAGATTCTGGCTGTTTGTCATGTTCATGGCTTTCTAAATCAGCAGATGGTACAACAAAACAGACAATTTCCTCATCTGCTGTGTCCTCTGTTCATGTACAATGTGTCTCAGAAATGTTTACAAAGGCCTCAGTCTGCTTGCGAGACTTGTCAGGAGGAGCAAACACAATCCCCTTAGCATCTTCCCAAACCAGTCACAATAAGGGCACTTCAGTTCACTCACACAGGAAGCCAACTTTCAGGACACTAGCCTGAAGTGGAAAAAAAAAAAACTCTTGAACTTCACTGCTTATTATGAAGCTATAATGATGTTCATTTGTCTGACCTCAGAGATACACCATGTCTCAGTTTTTCCATCAGTAATTGGGATGATGACGGTTATCCTCCCTAAATTCTTGAGTGAAAAGTCCCATAAAAGTCTGACCTACTGCTCACCAAAGTAATTGGAAAGACCCTCTAGAAATCTCTCGTGGTTGTTTATCACTAGGACACTTAATGGTTAAATCTCTCTTGTGCTTTTTTATCACTAGAACATTTAATGGCTAAGCATTGCATCTAGTTGGAGAAGTATGAGATCTGTACATTGGATCCCTTCACTGAATGCCAGGCACCTATTTACCCCATAAATAGTATAAGCAACAGTAGCTGTTTACATCTTGTTGAGTCGAAGTTTACAGCTTCTCCAACCATGAGATTCATGTACATGATATCGTGTTTCTGTATTTGCTCTTAAAGACAGAGCAATCCAAACCAGCAAGTTCAATTAAATGATTTGATACATTCAGGAAAACTGAACTGTGAAGTTTCCTGTTCAGACCATTTAACATAAACGCCTGAGGATATCTTCTAGAAGAACTACTGTCAAAGACATTTTATATTTTCCCTATTGGTTTCTTGTTTCAGAGTGCAGTCATTTAACTGTCAGTTGGAGTTAAATAAAACGTCCTGGCCTCTAGATAATCATGGTGTAGCAGATATTTCAACAGTCTAAAGGTACAGTTTGTCATTCCCAACCACATGTCTAGCCATCTCTGGCTCCAAAAGGAGCCCTTTGTACACTTTGTACGCCTTTACTTACTAGATTTGCTAGATAAAAATATGCACCAAGGCTTATTATTATTTGTGAATAAAATGCCTAAGATATTCTAGGATAATTATATAAAGAGATAATGAACATCTTTAATTACATATAGCACTGACAGTGAGCTTTAAATAAAATAAATAAAATATGATGACCTCAGTTTAATTCTGTAACATTCATTTATACTGGGATTGTTTTCTTTCAAATGTGTCTAGGAGCACAACCATCTAAAAGTCATATATGGTGTATATTCAGTGCCTGTCAAGCTAAATGGAGAAATGTATTTGATAGGAGTTTATAAAGGTTTTTATATGTTAGAATCTGCCTGATAACAAGAAATTGAGATTAAAGGGGATAGTCTGCAATGCTTTCTTTTCTGGATGGCCACAAAACAGTTAAGAACAGTGTCTAGTACAACATTTTATCCGAAGGCATGTTTAACCTTGCAGAACTCCATGATTCACATCCATAAGTGTCAGCCTTCATTAAATTATTATGGTGATTTCTTTGTAAATATTTGTGGTTTTCCCTTACTTTAAATTCACCTGAACATTCAGATAATATTTTTTCTTCCAACTCCTTTTCAGACATTCCATGAAAAACAATGTCACCTCAGTGCATCCACATGTACACGTACACAGGATCCCTTTAGGAATTAATGCCACACAAACATAAATTCTCACATACACATGTAAGACTGCTTCCATTTCATCGAAAGCCAGTCTAACAACAGTGCATCAGACTGCTGTTGTACAAGGTGGACTTTCCCATCTCAATCTTCTTAATATTTGTATATGTTAAAAAAAAAAAAAAAAACTTGGATACCTCTGACACCTTTAAGACACTGATCTACTAGCCAGTTGATCTGGATTAAACTCTCAACTCTCCCACAAATCACTGGTGTCACATAGAACGAATCATATATCACAGGGTTTTTGAAAGCACTTGGCACCTCCCTGAGCTTACTCTCAAGGCAGCCAACGGGACTCTTAATTCCGGTAGGGTCAAATTTAGCCCAGCACTGATCACTTCTGAGAATCCCCACCTTAATCTTCCTGAATTTCAGCTGTAAAAATGAGGATAACAATATTTTCCTATGGGGAAACACTAATTTTGTGGAGCATCTTTGTCTGTCTCACCTAGTAAACTTCAGCTTTCTGTTGGAAGGAACAATCTCCCACTGTCAATGCATATGGTAGCTTATGTTAGTAAGCTAAATCTCAGCTGTGGCCCCTGGCTGCACATCTACCACACACAAGAAAGAAAAAAATATCCAAGACCAATACTTGTGCCACTATTTATGCAAAGCATGTTTTTATTATTTCAGAATCTCCAGATATTCAACACAAATGTTTTAACTATGTCCTATACCATTTATCCTTGATTAAATCTCTTCTAAATAGTTAATCATTAATAATTTCTTTACAGTTGCTGTGCAAACAGTTCATTCATGCCTATGACATATCAAATTTCACAGACGTGTTCTTTAATTGGATTCATTTATTTCTAATCTGCTTAAGCCCTCACTACTGTAATGCTTGACTAAATATACATTAAACTCACTTATTTAAACTGCTAAAATAAATTTGAGATGTATTCCATGAATAAAAATACTTGATTGAATACATGTAATACCATTGTTATTGTGTACCTAACTGAGCAGAAAATATTAGAAATAGCACCCTAGATAGCTGTATGATAGGCTTGGACAAAAGGATTTGAGACAGGTTGCTGATGATTTTTTTGCAGAAATTATTAAAAAAACAGCTTTCCAAATCCTGAAGTTTCCAATAGCACATTAAGGCATGCTATAAGGAATGCCAAAAGGAGCTTCTCATGACTTTCATGAAGGGTGTTAACTGTTTTCACTCGAAAATCCGGGTACTGTTTTAGAAATAAGAGCTTCATACTAGCTCTAGGCTAGGAAAATGGTTAAAACAAAAAAAGAAACTTTAAAGAAAATTTGACTATTCAGTGTTTTGCAAGTAACAATGACTAAAAAGATGGTACAAAATTACATAAAAATAGTGTAAACTCTGATGACCCATTTGAGAATGTCAGAGTGGGACAGCATGGATGGTGGGCTTGGAATGGCTTTTCTATGAGCAACAGAGACTCAGGCTGAACAAGAGATGACAAGGGGAACAAAAAAAAAAAAAGATCTGTAACTTATGAGTGACAGAAAAAGTAAGTAGGAAACAGTTGTTCATTTTTTCTTCTCATACAAGATGTGTGGGTTACTAAAGAATAGGAAAGGTAGAAATTTCATAGTGAAAGGAAGCCTTTCTTACCACATTTACCTAAACTACTCCTTGCTAAAAATTCACATGGTTTCAAAAAGCAATCAGATAAATTTGTGGTGAAAAAAAAAAAATTTACATTGACCCCTAATACCTTCAAAGATATTACTTCTAGAAAGTTCTTTGAACTTCTTAAGGACGGAAGAAAGTGCTGAAGAAGCATTATTGCATGCTTGTCTTATTTTTAAACTCTTTCCAAAGTATTTGCTATGGTCACTATCAGTATGTCTGATCCTGTATAGCTGTTCTTATGTTACACTGGACACCACAGTAGTTTAGAAATTTCATACTTCAGTTCCTTTAAAACAACATGGTGAAGAGTTTTCCTGACAATTTATTACTTTTAACAGTTTGCTGTAAAAGTTAATTTATTGATATTTCAGATTTGATCAGCTCCTGTGTGTTCCCCATAATTAAAGCTTTTGTTGTGAGAAACTTCCTAAGATCCCAACGCAAACACAACAAAAAAATAGTTAGCTTTTCTGCTATAATTTTATTTTCTTTGAGAGGATGGGTTATACCTCATTTGATGGACTTTCTGATAGGCTTCTGTGATCTGAGAGTAGTTTATCTAAGAAAAAAAATGTGCTTGGGAAAAAAAAAAGGTTTACTATTCATTCTGTTATTTCCTTGTTGGCAAATTCTCTATCTGTGTGCCTCATGACATACTTGTCCATCATTTTAGCCTGCTTTTTCTGATCAGCTAGGCCCGTAGTACAGAGGCACAGTGAGTCCAACAGGGTTCATGACCCCCATCTGGTGAGGAGGTCCCATCTATAGTAGATCATTTTCTCTGTCATCAGATTAGTCCTTTCTCATCGTAAGACTTTCACCTTCTTCTTCAGAAGCAAGATTTTTTTCAACAAACATGTTTAAAACTCACTTGTCTAGAGTTCCTCAGCTTTGGCCAAGGGACAGCACTTTGTTCCTCCAGGCCATTACCTGCCATTCTCTGCCCACAAAGCAAGCAACCATGATATGCTACTTAATAAATGCTTTTTAACTGCATCTTGTTTTGGTTGACATTTAGGGAGAGAAGGAAAGGAAAGGAAGAAGGGTGAGGACTGGCAAATGTTTTCTAGCATTTGGGGAGAATGGCTTTTTGTTGCTTTCTAATTTATATATAATATATACTTTTTATTTTCTTTTTTGTTTTTTTTTTTTTTTACATATTAATCTGTTTTCTCATCTCATCATTACACTTCCTGTCATCTCCTTCCCATGCATAGCCATACCTCTCCTGCAGCCAAAGCCCCTTCACATTATTTGCTCACTTGTGTTTAGGGCTCTGTTCATACCGCACTCAGTCTTGGTGAACCTGAACCATCTTTGATAGGCATATCATGTGTAACAGGTGTTTATGTTAGTAAAACAGGAGACAAATGGCCAGAAAAGCCTATATCATGAGGCTGTAAAGTAACTCACAATACTTCATTTTATTTATTTTCCTCCTAATTACTGATTCAGTCTCCTCAGAGTATGAATTATATGTTTTTAAATTTGCTATGTGCTATTACATTTGTTAAGTCACTGTTAGAGCCCAAAGGAGGGCTACAAAGATGCTGAAGAGTCTGTAAGGAAAGATATATGAGGAGGGGCTGAGGACCCTTGGTTTGTTCAGCCCAGAGCAGGGCAGGCTGAGGGGAGGCCTCGTGGCGGCCCGTAGCTCCCTCACGAGGGGAGCGGAGGGGCAGGCGCTGAGCTCTGCTCTCTGGGGACGGCGACAGGACCCGAGGGAATGGCATGGAGCTGGGACAGGGGAGGGTCAGGCTGGGTGTTAGGGAAAAGTTCTTCACTGAGAGGGTGGTTGGGCACTGGGACAGGCTCCCCAGGGCAATGGGCACGGCCCTGTGCCTGCTGGAACTCAAGAAGTGTTTGGACAGCACTCTCAGACACATGGCCTGTTTTTTGGGGGGTCCTTTATGGAACCAGGGGTTGGACTTGATGATCCTTGTGGGTCCCTTCCAACTCTGTATATTCTATGATTCTATGGAATGGGTCCATTAATGTTGAAATTGCTACCAGATAACCTGCCTGACCACCTAGACGCTCTGGCAAACAAAGTGAAACTACCATATATCGCACAGCTACTGCTGACCCACACCTTCTATCAAATTCAGAAAAGAGAATTTTTGAATGGATCTTAATGCTAACAACTCATCATTAACGTACACAGTTCCAGAAGTACAGGCCTACCTTAAAGTTCAGTTTATGAAACTGAAGAATAAGTCTCTGGTGGATTGAATGGTTACAGGTACTGACATACTAACTAGGTATATCTAAAATTTCTCCACAAACAAATAAAAATTGTTTAATAAGACACAATAACATCTACCTACAACCTCCTTATGAAACATAAACCTGTCATCTGGCTAGCACCTTTGTCCTCTTGGTTCTTGCTTTGACAAGGACAGGCAGGAACCTTAGCCGGCTTTAGCCCACCTGCTGTCACTGTTTCACAGGCACATCTGTCAAGGGTTTCTGGATGCCTGAAAGAGTCTCTGACCAGGCCACTCTATGTTGCTATACAGGTATCCACAGCATACATACATATCAACTCCACTGCCAACCTACAAGTGTTAGGACCTTGGACCAACAGTACAGGTAATCAGCTGCTTGGCTAACTATACTTTTGTTTTGGGTTTGTGCGACAGATCCAGTTTATCATAATACATGAAATTTACCGTGCTTGTGGTGACTACTTCTGTAGCACATACACAGCAACTCGAGCATATCACAAACATGCAAACGGTGCTGTGCACCTTCTCTCTGACTGCTGTCTTGAACTCACTAAATATCATCATGGAAGCCCTAATTGCATATAAGCATGTTAAATGACACAGCTGTAGCCACACAGGTGTGCAGTTTACTTTGGGCTGATGCTACACATCCACTCCCATTGCTGTTTTTCACAGACTCAAAAGCAACAAGGAAGCTGGTTATCCTTCAGAAGATGACACTTTTTCTTTAACTTTCCTACTCACAGCTTAGGATCAACAGAATTATTTTGGGCAACACTGTTCAGCAGTTTGGCTGCAAATAGGAGGAGACTATCAGGCTATTTATCCCCACATCCAGCCTTTATATGAACAGATACTCTAGTGGACTATGCCTCGTGAAGCAGTTATTACAGATTATTATTTTGTTCTGTGTACAAAACAGTCTTTGGAAACAGCAAGAGAAAAACAACGTCCAATGCTTTTGGGTGGATTTCAGTTAACCATGTCCTAAGTCGGAGTTTTCTGTAGCAACAGCCTGGGCTACCAGCTGCCAACATAGTACAGGGACAACTGAGAGCCACAGGCTACTTGTGACCAGAATGCCTTCAGGGCAGGCTCTGCATATCCACTTCCTCACCAAACGCATAGTTGTAAGAAGTTTGAATATACGATGGGTTTAAAGATCTTCTCTCTATGTGATGTCAAAGTAGCAGCGCAATGCTAGGGGTTATAGCCAAACTTGAGTTAAACAGGCATTTGAGTTTCCATAGTTGCACTGAAACTTCAGCAGATAATAGCTGTTATTTCCAGCATTGCTGCCCCTGAGATTTATACACAGTGGTTTGTAGCTGAAAAACTCCGGCTGTTCTTTATTAGGCCCCAATTCAACACAGTAACAAACACGGCCTTCCAGCCATCTCCATTTGGCAAACCCTTGGAATATTTTTATTTTTAAGTGTGCGCCTAAGGGTTTTTTTAATTTCAAAACTGAATTCACTAGGATATAATCATGCACTGAAAGTTATGTCTAAGCACTTTTAGAGCCAGGCATGTGCTCGAGTTCTTTAGTAGATC
This sequence comes from Cygnus atratus, assembly GCF_013377495.2. Classification (NCBI taxonomy): domain Eukaryota; kingdom Metazoa; phylum Chordata; class Aves; order Anseriformes; family Anatidae; genus Cygnus; species Cygnus atratus. The sequence continues at coordinate 44,265,912 of NC_066364.1, forward strand.
AGGACCTCTGTGATTTAATTGCACTAAGTGGATGATAGCAAAAGACAACAAGAGGAATAAATCGTGTAAGTGTGTTTAAGATCATGGGATTGACTCCAGACTGCAGCCGTCACAAGCCTTCAGAAGGGTCAGACTCTGTACCCTTGTTCGCACAGAGCGATGCCTGCCTCCATAAATAGTGTCATCAAAGTGAGGGGGGCTGCCTCTGAAGTAACCTACTGAGTACGAACATGTGTGCTGGAGCCTGGCCCACACTGTAAAGTACAAAAGAGAGGTGAGGGAAGGAGAATTAGATTTTAAACAGATACTTGCCACTGTTGAATGGACAAAGGAGATTTATTTGTTAACACTTAATTTAGGCCATGTCTAAATGCCATGTTTGTGCATGTATGAGTAAGAACTAGCAAGAACACCCTAAAGTAGAGCGAAGAGCTTACTTCAGAAGCAGCTTAGTCATTTATCACACCTGTTGCATCTCATGATTACTACAGTGAAACAACATGGGAACCAGTAATACTGAGGTGCAGCACAGAGCAAACATGCTAACAGAAGCAGAGCTAGTAAAACTATAAACTTGCTGAAGGAACACACTGCTACTTTTAAGAGCAGGAGCCAGTTAGGCATGCAGTTAGTTGTGCACCGAGCACCGAGAGGATGATAGAATCATAGAATCATCTAGGTTGAAAAAGACCTTGAAGATCATCAAGTCCATTAACCTGAACTACCAAATCCCATCACTAAAACATGTCCTGTGATAATATGAAAGGAAACCCTTTGGTAGCAGCTCAGCTGCTTGGCCTGCCTCTTCTGCCCAGCCACTGATACAGTTCATAGACAAAATGTAAATGTCACATGTCAAAACCAGCAGACACCCTTCTCTGAACTGTCACAGAGTAACGAACATAGCCCTCAATGCCATGGTCTGTGATCTCCCCCTCTCTGCCATGTAGGAGAACCGCTGGGGCTGACCCCCAAAGGGATGTGAGCACCCAGCTGCCGTAGTGGCATTCTCAAGCCTCATTTGTGCCATTCAAAGTGCTGAGGGATAGAGTAAGGATAAAGTGCAAACAACCTCTCTAACAGGAACAGCTGTGCTCCAGCATATAGCCTGGTGCTTCCGTGCAAAGTGAAATCTGTGGCAGTTTACCTTGAGCCATAAACTGTGGCATTTTAGGAGTAAGAGTCCCTGCGTGGGCCCTGTAACTTTCATCAGTGGAGTTAAGGCAGACAGCTGGAGATAGTAATTGCCTCAGCCATTGCCGCTAAATCTGCTGTTGAACGTGTCTCGCCCCCAGACAATCATTTTACAAGATCCGTAACTCAGTGTTTGGAAGGAGCGAGTTTCCAAGGGCCTGTAGCAGCCAGCACACTGAATGGGAGAAGGATGAAGTGGAAAGCATTTGAAGTCACATTTCTTTCTTGGAATACAGACACTTATTTGCAATCCTGAATTTCATGTTGCCTGAGACTATCAGTATGCGTGCATTTAAACTAATAACTCGTTTTTTTTTGTTGTTGTTTTATTTTATTTTTCTGTGGATCTGAGCCACAGTCCTTTAATCCTTACACTAGCAAATAAAACTCTCTTCCTATGAGCCGTGACTGTAGACTCTGGCCCACAGTTTTAGTGCCTTGGCCATTACAGTCACCTGGTTTAAATACAAGCATGGAAATTTGGAGTGAATTAAACAAATGGTAGCTAAGAAAGCCCCTACATGAACAAAGAAGAACTGCAGAAGCGTATTGTGGACACCTGGAAAAGCCTGTCTTCTATTTGCAAGAAATATATAAACAGTGTTCCAGGGAGACAAGCCTGTAATAAAAACTAATGGCGAACAAACAGAATACTGCATAGAATAGTTCAAGAGGAATCCTTTTATGTTTTTTTTTTCTTTGAGGCCTGTGCTTCTCCAGCATTTTGACTGATTAAAACAATTCTATTATATACTCACTTTGCTAATCAAATCACATGAATGATGGAGGGCTTTCCAGTCTAAGGAAAAGTACATTGTAGATTGAAAAAATGAGGTGGGACTCAGTTTTATGCACTGTTAAGGCAGTGGCAAAATTCCCATTAATAAAGAGAAATATAAGGGAAAAGACACAGGTCAGATTTGTTTCTGCTGATTACAATTACTTAAGGAAAAAAAATGTGATACGCAGTTAAAGTCAGTATGCCTTATCTCAAGTATTAAAGTTAGATGGCTAAGCTTACTTGTACAAGTAGTTCATCTAATGATATGAGTAAGGATGTGCAGAATTACTTCTGCAAGTAATAACTTTCCCATCTATTTGCTATCCTACACACTCCATCACCCACTTGAGAGATACAAGCCATGTATACACCTTTGACAGAGGAGAGGACTACAGCATGTCCAAATAAGTCGATCTGAAAGAAATGCTTAAGAAAGGTGGGAATGTAGGTATGGAAATACAATGTATGGATGCTCCTATTGACTAGGAAAAGAAAGAGATGGGATCTGATGTCCCAGAGACAGGACAAAAAGACAATGTTTATGAAAAGCTATAGAAATCTTTCTTTGTAATTGTCCAAAAATAGTGGAAGAGCTTTGCTTCCACCTGAAACAAACCTTCCGCAAATGCCTGCTTAATATGCTGGGGAAGAGCATTTTCAGTCTGACCCATCACACAGAATGTTATCACATTGCTGACACAAGTATTTTAAATCTGGTAGTATGCAAAGTTATAAATAGTAATAATTTAAAGATGAAGTGTGCAGATACAATTAACGGTTAATTTATTCTAAATTGCATTTACCACATCATTAAGTAAAACATTTGCCAATATGGCATTTATTTGTGAAATAATCTTTCAAACACATTGCATGCTTCAATTCGTGCTTCTAATCAGCCAGCCAGACAAAGCAATGTGAAGAAGACAACTGGAACTTGTATATACTTGTATCATCAGAGCACAGATTAGTCACAATTAAATACCTAATCCATGTTGTCTCTATATGTTACTGCTATTGTTATTCTCTTAAATGCTAAAGAACAAGGAAATGTGTATAGAAAAGCTTCCTTAGCTTTCTCTGGGGACAAATTATTATAATATTTGTTCTTGCTCGAAAAGTCAAAGGATTTGCACTTTGCTTTACCCATTTGTTTAAAGGAAGGTTGTTTGCCATCTAAATATAAACTTAACTTCAGCAGTTGCATTCTCTATTAATTGACTCATCCTTGAGTCCCTTTATGTGATAAACATGCACAGCTAATAATCAATAATATGGCTAGTGTGTGTACAGAACAAACAGGAAAAGAAACAAATATTCTGTGTCTGTACTCGCACATACCAAGCGGAATACAAAGAAGAGCAAATATGTGTGCTTTAAAGCTGAAATCCTTAAAGGTCATTTATATTAATTTTTGACACTCTGATTACACAAAAGGTAACATTTCCTCTTGTTGCTCAAATGCCCTTGCCACCGTACCTATTCAGTTCGGTATATATACTTACCAAAAACATTTGTTCTCAATACTAGAATTCACTTTCTCAAAGCCTGGGATTTATGGAAGATGGATATGGCCCTTCTTTTAGTAGGGGGCGGCAGCTCCTTCTGCACAAACCTTTCTCATCCCTTCTGGTTTCCTCACATATATTGCCCAGGGGAGCCGGGCAGCTCCAAAGCAAGGCACTGTCGCTCTGCCTGCGCTCACACGGGTCCTGCAGACCAGGCAGGCCCTTGTGCCACCCAGAATCCGCTCCTTTCCAAAACATTTCCCGGCTCCTCCCAACAGTGGGAAAGGCTCTTTCTGCCGGGAGCAACCGGACCGCTCGTGTGGCATTGCCTGCAGGAAGGAGGGGACCAGGGAGCCACCTCCTCAGCGCTCTCAACAGGTAACCTGCACGGTATCGGCCAAAGCTACTTTGTTATTTTGTTATTTTCAGCCAAGTTCGCTGAAAAATACGGACGTTGCCTGTTTTCAAAGGAACCTCCGGCGGGAGGCAATCCACCTTTTGGGCTCCATCCTGCAATCCCAAACTCCGCTCTTCGCTGTTTCAAAACACCTCCCTCGCTTTCTCGGCTTCCAAACCCGAGGGACGGTATTCAGAGGGTCGTCTCCCCTTTTCGCACGCACGTTTTTATTTTTATTTTTTTCCTGCAAGGGGCAAGGCCGTGCCCCGCCGCAAGCCGCAGCGGGCTGGGGGCTGCTCCTCTCCCGGGTGCCCTGTGCACGGCTGGCCCTGGCCCACTGGAGCAAGCCAATGGCGACCCCCAGGAATGCCAGTAGCCGGAGGATTTGTATGGGAATAACGTGCGTTAAACGCGTGCAAACTTTGCTACAGAACCGCTGCTGGGCCTTCCTGAAGGGGAGCCTACCTCACATCTGATGAAAACGCCAGCTCGCCGTAACCTCTCCTTTTCCCCTGTATTTTCACCACCTACCTGCCTCATCTGATTGACTCCGAAAAGCTCATTAAGCCAATTAACCCGAGCATAGGTTTGCTTTCACCATCCCCCGCCCGCCAGCTCTCCCCAGCCCGGGTCGCCCATTTCAGAGCTCTCACTTCCACGCTGCCAGCATCCCCTGGGCACGGCAGGGCCTATTCTTCTCCCTTATTTTCCGCTGGCCTCGGCTAAAAATAACAGCACAAGAGCGGTGGGGAAGCCAGGTGCATCCCCGGGCCGCAGGAGCAAGCGGGACGCGCCCCCCTCTTCTGCAGCGCCCTGCTGGAGGCGCGGCCAGGCTGGATGCGACCCCGAGGAGCTGCACGACCAAAACGCGGTTTCGACGCCACCAGGGTGTCCCTGCAGCCTGGTTGCAGCAGCCGGTGACCCGGTGAGGACCTCTCCGCGCTCACCGGCTGCCTTTTGGCCCTCGCGCCCGAGGAGCACAAACGGAGCCTTCCGTGGCCGCGCAACGAAGTCGCGCCCCGGCGTCGCCTCGTCCTCCGAGGGAAGCCTTGGGAGGGCAAAGGCAGCCCTCCTACGCAGGCTGGCTGGACGCAGGGCTAAATACAGCCTTGGCTTTAAGGCCCGTGTACACGCAGGAAAACACAAAGACGCTGCCACTAGCGAAAACACAGGAATTCGGCTTGGGGAGGAGGATTCGCGTTGTTTCCACGGGGACGCAGGGCTCGACCACTCGCAACGCGCCCCACAAACCTCGGCCCCACAAACCCGAGCCGCTCGGCGGCCACCCCGGTGGGAGCCGTCCCACCGTTGGAAAAGGGTCCCCAAGTTTTGGGAAGAGTGGGGCCAGCGGGAGCAGGGAGCTGGCCCTGCGGAGCTGGTGCCCTACCGGTCACCCCCGCAAGCGTGGGGGGGGGCAGGTGGGGCTGGATCCCATCAAGCAGATCCGCTGGGATATTTCTTTGCCATTCGGGTCATCTGAGGCAGAGGGCCGTGATTTATGTTCCCCCTCTCCGCATAAAAGGGGATGGAAGTGACCGCTAATCTCAGGTGCTCTTAGAAAAACAGGTGGTGCAAAACGGCCCTAGCACATTAGGAACCTTTGGGTTCCTGGCTCCCCAGCGTTACAACACGCCGGCTTCTTCCCCCGCAGTTCCCCGCTCACCTAAAACAAGTGCTCGGCCCTAACTGAGAAAACCAGAGGGGCTGGCACAGGGGGCACGGGCATGCAAGTGTTTGGAGCAGCTGCAGGAAAGGTGCCCGTGCCTCTGCTGACCCGCATCCTTGCTGGGAGGATGCCAGGGTGTTACTCCTCCACGCCCCACAACCCTTTTTAAAGCCAATAAAAGGGATTTACTTGAAACGGGAACCAGAGCTTACTCCCTACACCGGAGAGCTGGCAAACCAGAAGCCCCTGAACGGGAGACCAGGGCCACCGCCTCCGTGCGGAGCCGCTTCCCTGGGGGATGCTCGCCCGCAGCTCAGCCACCGACCCATCGGCACCTGTGCAGGCACTCAGCCCGCCCCAGGAGGGACCGTCCCGCTGCCACGGCCCCGATTTTGGGAGAAGGGGCAGCTCGACAGGTCCTGCCCCCGCAGGGGGGCTGCAGCGGCGATGCAGAATCGATGCTGCCGCCAGCACCCAGAGGAGAGGTGTCAATCGCAAGCATAAAGGCTCCAAATCGGTTCCCTCCCTCACCGGGCCTGGGAGTTTCGGTTTAAGTGGTACAGCCAGAGCCCAACCCAGCAACCCCAAAATACAAGGGGATGCGTTGAGATATACGGCATCTCAGCATTCTCTACGATTTCCTTTTTTTTTTTTTTTTTTTTTTTTTTTTTTAAGTTTAACTGACCCTTCTGGTCACCAACTTTCTTTGTGGCTCACTGTAAGGATCGCTCTCCAAGAACAAAAAAGAAATCTCGGAGCTTTGATAGAGACTCTGGATGAAATTAAGAACTTCAAACCCCAGATTTTTGAAAAGAAAAACAGATGTCCTGTTTGTTGAGTATAAATAACTCCGTACGTGGAAACCTTTTTTTTTTTTTTCTTTTTTTTTACGCTGCATTAAATTGTATTTAATGCTGGGTGCATTTAAACTTTAAAAAAAAAAAAAGGGGGAGGGGGGCAGCAAAATATGCGGGTGACAAACCTCTAAATCTTTTCCCCTCCCGAAAGAGAAAGGAAGGGGCAGACGGGAAACCCTTCATCTAGATGAAAGCGTTCAATGTGTTTCCTAGCAGACCTGGCCAGCCTGCTCCGGCCGGGGGTGGGGGGGCGGGGGGCTCAGCTTTTGGGGGCTTTGGGGAAGCTCGCAGGCCGGAGGAGAGAGGCAGGTGCCCGCCGCCGGCCCCCGCGCATCTCTGCGCGCCCCGCGGAGCGCACTTACGTGAGAACATAGTTGACGCTGACGATGCAGTGGGGCCGCGACGAGCGGCTGTTGTGCACGATGGTAGCGTAGCTCTGCACCCACACCCAGCCGCCGTGCTTGGCCAGGAAGCGGTAGTATTTGGTGGTCACCTGCCCCTTCACCAGCACTGCGGAGACAAAGCGGGGAGAGCCTCAGAGGGGGGCCCGCCGGGCGAGGAGAGGGGCTGCGGAAGGCTTAGAATCGTTAGGGGAGGCGGTGTGGGTGGGCAACCCCCGTAGACAAGGGTGGTGGAGACCCCCGCGCACCCCCGATCCCGAAGCTGGTCCCTCTGTGATAGGGGCTCCCCTTCTCCAACGCTGCGCGGGGAGATCGGTGCAGTAGGGCGAAGGCAGCGGAGGGGTGAGCTCCCTCCCCAAAGTATGGCCGTGGAGATTTAATTCTATAAATCTGGCTTTGGGTTTTATCTCTTCTCTTTACATTCCCGGTAAGGCAACTTACCGGAAATTAATATCCTTTTTATTCATCTATCCATGTATTAATGTCATCATGATATCAAAATAGAATAAAGAACAGCTCTTCGAATCGGGCTCACTACTGCAGTCAAAATTAGATACACAGATAAGATTTGTGAGACTTGATGGAAGTGGAACAAAAGTATTTGAATTTCGCTGGCATGTTTTTTTTGGAGCAAGAAAAAAGTTTTTTTTTTTTTCCTAACCGGAATTTGAAGCGAATTGAATGCCTGAAGTTTGTGCAGGGGAGTTCTTGTTCTACAACTGGGAGCTGAGGAGGGGAAAATCTCCTTCCCAGTTCATCGCCGGTCCCCTCCTTCTCTCTCCTGCCTCCAGCCCTGCGCCCAGTCTCTAGCCACTTGTTTCATTAAAACCTGCTGCAGATTTTGCTTATTCTCCCCTGCAGCTAGCTGGCTTTTCACGTTTCAACCTGGAGGTAAATCCTAACACAACTAAAGCCGTTTTGCAGAGGGAGAAGGTGGGGGGTGAGGGGCAGGGTCTTAACGAGAGCATCTCCTTACGCAAGTGATGTGCGCATCGCAGGTGGAAGGTGTCACAGCCGTGGACGTGGTGGTAAAGGGTCTTCTCTATCAAGTCCTGGGGCTCGTAGCCTGTTAGCTCGGCTACCCTGGAGGAGACACAAGCAGCAAACGTCAGTGGGAGAGAGGACAGGAGAGGCCCGGGGGAGAAGAAGGAGGGGCTGGGGGAATAGCTGTGAAGTAGCCTCAGCTCTACCTGGAATCTAAGAAGATGAGCTTCATGTCTAGGCTGGCCCGGAACATGAACATATTGCTGTGAAGCTTGATTTCCGTCACGGCGCTGGGCGGCAGCGAGTGGCCCACGGCGACCAAGCCAACGTTTTGGTAGCAGCCGTCGAAGGGGGACATGTCCAGGCTGTACTGGCGGATCTTCAGGTACCCGCTGCAGTGAATGACCTGCGGGGACACGCGGCCGCTGAGGCGGGGGGGGCTCGGAGCAAACCAGCCCTGCCTGGGGGCTCCTGCCCTTCTCCTCGGGCTGCCCGGGGATTTTTCATCCGAAAGTTCAGCACTGATCTAAGGCCCGTTCGAGTCAACGAGATTTTTTATTATTTTTTATTTTTTTTCCACTGACTTAAGTGGTTTTTGGACCACCTCCTAACTACGCTTTTATTATTCTTCTAAAAAGGAAAGACGCGGAAGTGCCAAGTCAGTTACAACTTTGTAATGAAGAGTGTATGCGTGTGAGAGAAGGGGTTTACATGTGTGCATGTGTCACATGCCTAAGATATGTCTATTATATAGATAGAGCAGGCACGATCCAGAATGCATCTTTGGATGTAGATTTAGGTGTGTCTCCTAAATGCATCCTCGCACATTACTGCTGTGTACTTTCAACCTTACTCCTCTGTTACTAGAGTGTTTCTCCCTGGAGTAATCTCCGCGGATGTTCTTGTTCTACAGTACACCGTGGCCCAACATCTCCTGGCGTTTCGGGTACCCACGGCTCTCTGTCTCTGCGCAGATGGGGCAGAAGCAGGGAGAAGGCAGGAGAGCGGGGGCTGTCCCCAGGCAGGAGCCCTGAGCAGAGCCATGGGAAACACCCGAGCAAAACCCGCGGCTTGGAGAGCTGCCCCTGGAGCTGACGAGCGAGACCCAATAAAGAAATTAATAAAGCCACGGGTTTCGCGTCGTGTCACCTCACAGCCTTCACAGACAGCTCGGGAACCTCGGTGGTTGTGCGAGGACCATTAAAATAAATAAATAAATAAAAATAATAAATAAATAGATAAAAATAAATTTTAAACAAATCAACACGGGGAGCTCGATCGCTTGTTTTTGTGCTTGGAGCTCGTTAACCTGGCACTCGGAGGGACATCCTGGGTGTGAATCCCAGGGCAGAGCACCGGGCTGGGGCAGCCCGCGAGGGCAGCGGGCTCGACCGGGGCAGGGCCGGGCCGTGGCTCCCCGGACACCCACCTTGTAGCCCCCGCAGGTCAGGCCCGCGTTCCTCTTGGCCAGGACGCACTTCATCCTCAGGAAGAAGGACCTCTCGATCTCGTACTCTGGGAGGGGGAAGGCAGAGGTGCGGTGAGCTGCGAGGGATGCGCGGCCCCGTCCGCAGATACGGGGTACAAGGAGGTCTTGGGGGTGTGTGAAGTGGGGTGGGGGCACTTTACCCTGCACGAAGTGAGAGTGGTAGGGCTGGTGGGCCGTCAGCACGGCGGTCATCTCGTCGTGGTCGGCCGGGTGGATGTACTCGTAAATGCTGTTGCCGGTCAGCTCTACCTGTGAGAGAGGAGGAGGAGGAGGAGGAAGGAGGAGGAAGGGTTCATGGACGGCACCGCTCACCCCCCCCGCACGCTCCTCCCATGTCAGCCCCCCCCCCCAGCCTACCTGTGACAAGCCCAGGTGCACCGAGGCGGTCTCCGAGATGTACATGATCTTGCCATCCGGAGCCACGACGAATATGAAACCGTCCAGCGTCTGCAGGAGAGGGTCGGGAGCGAGAGGAGCAGAGTTGTGTGCGGATCAACAGGTAGACAGATCCGCCGGTGGGTGGAGAGATGGATAGAGGGATGGAGGGATGAAGACAGAGAGACAGACACCTGAAGTATCTGTCCTCCGGGTTTATTCTAGAAAACGCGCATTCCTGTTCAGGCTGTGAATATTCGAAAGGGTTGGAAAGAGACGGGCAAGGCCCGGACAGGAATCCCTCCAAAGTCCTGGGGCACAGCCCACCTGGCATCTAAGCGGGGCTCCCACCTACCCGGTGGCGAATATGTCCATCCGACAAATCCTGAACGCTGACACCCGTTTCAAATGCCACGGGGGATTTTAGCCCTTGACTATTTCTTAAGGAGACTTTAAACGAGCAAGGAGCACCTAAAACCCTCCCCGGCGCTAATAAGGTCTGTACGGGACAAGAGGATTTGTCAGGCACGTTTCGGCAGATGTAAACGAGGCTTCTGGGTGAGCCGGGAGCAGAACAGACCCGATCTATTAGGGACGCGTCAAAGACCACGCAATCCCACCAAAAATGCGCGGTTACGCTAACTGCTAACACTCCTGCATCCCTCAGACAGCAGCGAGTTTCCAAAAGTGTCCTACCTGAGCTGCGCTTGTGCTCATTTCTGTGCTGAGCCCCCTGCCCAGCCCAGCCTCCTCTAACCTGCCTCTGCCTCCGCACCACCCTCAAGCTCCGCACATTGCCGGGATTTTCACCTTGCTGCTAATTTGGGGAAAAAAAGTGCACTGTTAACCCCTCGCTGTGGACCCTGGGCAGGACAGAGCCGGGCCAAATGATCCAGAGGGACCAAACCACGTCCCCAAAACACCCACGTTCATCACATTCAGTCTCGGCTGTTCGTATTTTTAGAGGCACCCCTTCCTTTTTTTTTTTTTTTTTTTAATGAAGCACGTGAACAGTTAAAAATTAGTCAAGGTGGCAATTAAAAGCTCAGAAGAGGGAATGATTTCTTTAATCATTAATACCACATTGCTGCCGTTTCCAGACCAGTACCTGCAAAAGATGGGATCCCAGCTCCCGTCCAACATTATCCAGCGGGCTGGTTCGGCTGGAATGGCCCCAGGCTTCCCCAAGTCCTGTTTATTTGAGACACAAAAACGTAACGTGAGGAGATGCAAAACTGGCTCCTGATGGCCTGCTGGAGAAGGACTTTTCTTTATTTTTTTACTTGATTTCGCTTTAAAACATACATGCATACGATCTTAAAAAAAAAAAAAAAAAAAAAAAGTAGGCATGATTGCATTGCACAGAAAAGCCCCTTTTGTGGATGTTTCTCAAGACGTAGCTCCCACGAGAGAAAAATACCTATTTTGAGTTAACGGTGAGGTTGGCTCCTAAGACCCAAGCGAAGCAGCGTGCCAGACAAAACGGCTCATTCAGGGCAGCCTTTGGCTGCTGGCAGCCGGCTCCCTGAGCCGCAGGGTGAGAGTTTTTCTTCTCCCATCACCGAAGGAGTCCTGGGCAGCCCCGAGAGCCATTTAAAACGCAAGCAGGGTTTGTGCTGGGGGAAGCCTTCGATGCCGAGAGAAGGATGCGGTTAACGTGGCGCGACAGAGCCGGAGATGAGCGGCTCGGTGGCGGCGACCGGGCCGGGCCGGGTCCCGGGGCGCCGTCCGTGGGGGCTTCCTCCAGGCTGGGTGGGGGGCGCTCATTTTGGGAACTGCGCCTTCCCCCAGCTCTGCCCGAGCCCCGTGGTCAAGCGCTTTCCCTTAGAGCGATCCCCACTCAAGCCCACCCTAATTAAGTCGCCTTCCACTAAATGCAGCGGGGCTCCACGGCTGCGCCCAGAGGCACCTGCGGGGCGGCTCAGGTGAGGGGGCTGCGTCCGGCGAAGGTGGCCGTCCTCCCTCTCCCCCAGCAAGCCCCAGTGCTCCCATCCCCTTCCCCCTGCCGGGACGAGCGCTCTGCCCCGCAGCATCCCGGCGCTGCCTCTCCCCGGCCCTGCCAGCTGCTCCAGACGCCGGGAGTTTTCCTGAAGTAATGGGGGGTAAAACCCCCGTGGAAATTACTCCTCCGGAGTAAAACTACGCAGGGGCGATACCTTTTAACGGCGTTGTCGCTGAAATATTGTTAAACGGGACGGCTAAAGCCTTCCACGCTTGCGCCCTGAAGCAAGGGCGAAGAAGCGCCGACCCTGCCGGAGGACCCAGGGGTCCCCTCCCGCAGGGCCAGCCCTCCCTTTCCCCGGCTGTGTCCCCGCAAACGGGCGAGGCGGCGCCAGCAGGCAGCCCTCAGTATCGAGCGGCCTCACCTCGGCGCTGGCTCTGGGAAGCGCTACCGATTTGCCTCCGAGCCGGGGCATCAGCCCTCGGCCGCCCTGCCCGAGCCGCGCGTCCCTCTCCTGCCCGCCTTTCCCCTCTTCTCTCCCTTTCCTCGGCCACCTCCTGCCGGAGGGACAGCCCTCCTTTCTTTGCCTTCCCAGCCCCCAAAAAGCCGGGAGCATCCCTCTGGCCTGGCCCCCGTCCGCGTGTACTCAGCGCCAAGTGCCAGCGGGGAACGGGATCCTTTCCATTAACTCCTCCGCGACAATTAACGGGGACGCGGCGGCTTCGTCCCGAGCCTCCCAGCTTCCCTCCCAAGTCCCCTGGCCGTGCCTTCCTCCCCAGCGGCTCTGCCGGCCAAGGATGCATTGGGAACCCCGGGGCCGCCTCTTCCCACTCGACCCGAAATCAGCGAGGAGCTGGCAAATGCTCCAGAGAAAGAGAAGAAATAAATAAATAAATAAACACGACCGATTGTTTTTTTTTTTTTTTTCCCCAAGTGCTGTGGGGTTTCCCTGCTGGGCAGCCGGGACGCCCCTTGCGAGATTCCCCCCACCCAGAGGGAAATCTGGATGCGAGGTTTCCCTATCCGGGGCTAAATCCTCGCCTCTGATTTTAAGTTGCTTATTAATCTAGGTTTACGGCTCTAATTCTTCTTCTTCTAAAAGGGAAAATAACCCGACCTCTGCGGGTTAATGAACAGCTCATCGACATTACAGGTTAACTTCTTTCGGGAACGCGGTTCTTCACGGAGCACTGAGCTCTTCTTTATGCTTCGGGTGGAAAGCTCACGCTGTTCGGCCGCGGCTGTTAATGTTTTATAATTAAACGTTTTCGCTCGTCTACCTGAACCGGCTTTTGGAAATCCTAACGCATGAGACGCTTCTTTGTATTTCCCAGATGTTTCAGCACTTTCAAGCCGGAGACTGTTGCTCTTCATTGCCAAGCCCAGCTCTCCCAAATCTACGGGCTCTCCCGATGTCCTTTAAATGCTGTTTTTAAAGATTACGCGAGAAAACCTCACCATTAATATTCCTCTTTTATTATTTTTTCCCCGTATTCGCTTTAACATCCAATTTCCTTTTACCGAGGGGGCAAACTGTGATATCTCGCACTTGACCTACCGCAGAAAATTCCGCAAATCCTTTGAATGTCTATTTAAAACAAAACAAGGAAATCAGCTCTCCCTTTTGCTTCAGGATTACGCTGGAAACAAGATCTAAAGATTCTCTTGTAATTTGGAGAGCCAACAGAATAATAGGTTTGGAATAGGAACAAGCAGCTTTGTAAGGGAAAGGATAACTAAATCGTTTTTAGGCAAAGGATTTTCCCAGCTAAAGTGGCCGAAGACAAAGCAAAACATAATCTATTTTGGAAGATTTCCAAGATATGCCACATTAACCTTAGCAGATAAAAATTGCTTTCCCCTCCGTCCCCTCCCCCACCGGGGTCTGGTTTATCATATTTACATAAGTAGCCTTAGAAGGGATGTATCTATTATGGATCTAAGGAGCTAGCGAGCTCACATTTCATTTGGAAACAGAGGCGAAGTTTTACTGTTGCTTAATGCCTGATGCATTGTGGAACCATTTCCATTTAAATACCCCCGACCCACGGATTACCTCAATGGACTGGCTGCACGGGCTTTGTAATTTCCTGAAAATGAGATTTCGATTTATAAAACAAGAAACCAATTAGTAACCAAATGAGGCGAAGTAGATCCACTAAAATTGACCTAATCCCACAGGCACCATTTAGGCCGGTTCTTGGCGAATGAGTGATGAGCGACCGTCTAGCGTAAAGCTCAAGGCATCATCCAGCTGTGTTATTGCAAGCAGCAAAAATAAATGGATCGAGCTTTCTTTTCGGAATGAGCTTTATACTCTTGACAAAATATAGATTGGGTGCTCCTACCTAACAGCCTCCTACACTCGAGGATTTTTTATTTTTTTCCCTAAGAAGATAAACGATTTGGGACACGAGGTGTCCACCGTCAGGAGGGAAAAGAAAAAAAAAAAAAAAAAGGAAAGGAAAAAAAAGGAATGGGGGGGGGATAAAAGCAAAGCAACACAAAACCCCCGAGGTGTTTCAGCCAGGCTCTAGCTCAGCTCGCTGACACCACTCTCTTCCCGGCCGCGCACCCCCTGCCCAGCGCCACCCACGGCGGCTCCCACGGCCGCGGTCGCGGCTCTGTGCTGGGGAGGCAGCGTCCTCCCCTCGCCGCTGGGCTGCTCCGAGCCTCAGAGGCGGCAGCCAATGGAGGCACTGGGTGGTATCGTCCCTACCCAGCGGCGGGACTGTCGCAAGACGCCCCTCTGTCCCGAGCGAGCGGAGAGAGGCTCCTCCGCCGCTGCTGATTTGGCCGAGGCACAGGCGGAGGAAAAGCTGAGGCTGCGGGAGGCCCGGGAGGCTCCGTGGCCTCGGCTCGCCCCGGGGTTACCGGTCCCTCTCCGAGCATCTGCAGCGCAGGACCAGCCTCGACCCCCTCCTTTGTCTGCCGATAGCGGGGGGGGAAGAAAAAGGGGAGTCGTGCTGGGGCGGAGGGGCGGCCAGAAGAGAGCAGCAGCCCCCGGAGGCGGGGGGGCCCCCGGGAGAGGCCCGGGGGAGCCTCCGCTGCCCTTCGCCCCGGAGCCCCTTTCCGCGGCTCCCCGCCGGGACCGAGGCCCGGGTGACTCCGGGGGGCTCCGCAGAGCGCTCCCGAAGCGGGGCCGACGGCGCTGGACTCCCCCCGACCCCAAAGGGAGGCAGCGGGGATGGAGGCCAGGAGCCCCCGGCCCCCAGCGCAAAAAGGCAGCGGGGTGCGGTGCGGGGGAATTAGGCTGATCGGATTAAGCGTTTAATTAACCAGCCCGCTACCAGCGCGGCGCGGTGCCATCGCCCAGCGCCTAGCCCGGCTGATTTCTCAGCTAATTTAGCAGGCGGTGGTTAATGATAACTTGAAATCTCGGCCAAATGAGGCTTCCGTGAAGGAGTGGGTCGCCGTCGGAGGGTTCAGATGCCGCGGAATAAGCGACGTTTAAAAAAAAAAAAAAAACAACAACAAAAAACGCTGCTCATTTCCAACTGCCTGCGGATGCCATTAGCAAGGTTCTGCGAAGATTTATTATCTCGGTAAATCATGTGTGTTCATTTGAAGCGGAGATAAGTTAGCATCCCGCTTTCTTTATAAAAATAATAATAAGAGGGAGGAAAAGCCCTGTTGACTAAACAAACAACCCTATTAAGAAAACGGCAGTGGAAATAATGCCGGGGCGGATTCGCTTGCTCCAGCAAGAAAGAGCAGCGCTTTGGCACACGCAAGGTAATGGAACGGCGCTCTGAAATGCAAACAAACGGGGCCGTGCCCAAACTGGAAAAAAAAAAAAAAAAAAAAAGCAAATTTTCGAGCGCCAAATATTTGCTCTTGGCTTTACGGAAGATGCAAGTTCGTGTATTCTCTATTCCGAAAAAAAATAAAAACAAAAAATGGGGAAAAAAAAGGTTTCCACTTGCAAACTCCCGCTATTTATACACAAGCTGAAAAAATCCTCCGATTCTACAACGGCCGTATGTTTCTAAGAAGGGAGAGGATGTTTCTAAAGAAAATATGGTTTTATCCACTCATAAATCTGCTTTTTTCAACTATCATGGTAGGAGTTTAGTTCTGCACTTCACTTTTTAAGTTCACATCAAAACTGGAATTAAACACGGGAAGGCAGCGGGGAGAGTAAACTGCAGCTTAAATGAGAAAAACTTCTGTAAGAAAATAAACACTGAAACCTAATGCTCAATCATTTCCCTTAGCAGTAGGAAAAACAGCATTAAATCACCTATCCACGTGGGAAACGATTTTTTTTTCCTGCTCGTCTCTTCCCCCTTTAAAATAAAACAAGATTGAGGGTTTCGATATTGAAATGTTAACCATCACGAGTCGGCGAAAGTTTATGAAAACGCAGCCCCTGCTTTTGTCTGGAAAATCAAAACGCCTCTCTTCGCGGAAACGATCTGTGTCCGATAGGACAGAAATGACAAAGGGTCCTTTTCCCTGCCTGTTCGTGTGAGGGGAATGGGACCGTGGAAATATTCCTGAATTTAAAGAAATCTATGCACGTGTATTGCGCCACTTTTTTTTTTTTTCCCGTTTTTACTTTTGGATCCAGTAAAGAATTAGCCCGCTAGTCAGAGCGGCCGCATCTTATCTGAAAGAAAATTATTTTATCCCCCGGATCCTTTTCCATCAGTTTTTGAGGCTATGTTAATTTGTTAGCTACTTTAGCTGTTTAATGTTAAATTTATTTTTTGTTTGTTTGTTTTTTATGACCGGTAACTCACGACTGAACTTATTACAAAGTACTCTTTAAGAAACAAAACAAAACAACTCTTCCCTTCCCTATGGTCCTCAGCAATCCGTCAGATCTCCAGCCTTCCCAAAGCTAACTGATAATCCTGAACCACTCCGTGTCTCGCCGGCTCCCTCCTCTTTTAAGGAGTTTTAGCACCAAAACGACGGCAGCTACCTGAGCCCCTGCGCGCTTTTCTCCTTCACCTGGCGGCTCGGCGAGGGGGAGCGCAGCCCCTGGCCCCGCACACCTCCTAACTCCGCATCCCCGCACCAAAGCTTCTCGGGGTCCCGGGGTCGTGCCCCGCTTCCCGACAGCGGGGCGGAAAGCTGGCGGCGGCCGTGGCATCGCAAATCTCCGCTTTCCAAGGTGCCCCCGGCATCTGCCGGGGGAGCCTCCGCACCGCTCCTTTCCCCGGTGCCCAGCCCCGCCTGGGCGCCCCGGTGAGGGGCGTCTGTCCTGCTGGACCTGGGGTACACCCGGCCCCCCGGGAGGGCGGCTGGAAGCTGGCTGTGCTGCCGGGGAGGCACACCGCGCTCCCCAACCTCCTGCTGTCGGCCTCCAGGCCTTCAGCCGGCCCCCGGGGTCTGTCCCAGCGCCTGCAGCGCTTTTCTCCCTGGGGAAAACCGAGCAAGAGACACCCCCCTGCTTCGTCCCGCTTCCAGCCCCGGCCTCCCTCTTTCTGCATGGCTTTTGCTGCGGGCGGGTGGTTTTCCTGGCTGCCTCCACCTCTCCTCCTTTCCCGAGGAAGGTGCTGGGAAACCACCCCACCCCTCCCGGCCCCTGTCCCACCACGGACGGACACACGGACGGACAGGGGCCGGCCGCGCGCCCCGCTCCGCACCTCCGCGGAGCCCCGGCGGGGCGAGCCCTTCGGTGCCCACTTGCCGCCGTCGTTTTTAACGCGCAGCTTCCCTTTAATCGGGCTCCGGAGGCTTCGTTGCCTCCAAAACCCCGCCGAGCCTCCTCCTCCTCCGTCTCTTGGCTCAAATTAGCATCTGCTGCGGCCGGCAGCGGCCCCGGCCCCGGCCCACTTCGCCACACGGTTCCCCAGGGCATTGAAGCATCCTGCGCTGCCGCCGAGGGACGGGGCTCGGCTATTCTCCTCTTCCCGTGATTACTCCCAGCCTACAAGCAACACCATATGCTTCTTCTGATCAAACAGCCCGCTACATAGGCGCCAGTAATTGACGAGACCTGCTCGAAATCACGCAGAAAGGTAGCCCACTGAGACTGCAGGAGCTGACAAATCAGTGCTAATAATCCTTTTAGGAACAGCGTGGGCAGCCGAGTTTGTAATGGCTTTATTTTTATAAAGTATGCGTTGACAGTATAAAGGACAACTCGGGTTGCTTTTAGGCAGAGGGCTGCCCTGCATAATGACCTTCAGGGAGGCAGATCACATAGAACAGTAACGTGTTTTGATGAAGGTTTTAGTTTTTAATTTTTAAGTTTCCGGGTGTTACTGCTTTCATTTATCCCCTGCTCTGGGTCTAAGTTACTCGGAGATGTGGAACTATGCTTAAAGAAATTACTGCGAGATGCACTCTGTTGGAAATGACTGCTACGGACTCTGGCTCTGCGGGTTCACACGTAGCGGTGGGGGTACCTCCCCTCCCCCCAAGCCCCGATTGAATATTAACCTTTAAAAAGTACAACGAAGACCACTAGTTCACCGACTTCGTCGGGATAAAACCCCAGCCAAACAAACAAATCAAACCCAAGGCAGGCTGTGTACCCACTCCGGGTTTGCACAACACAACCGACACACAGACCCGACGGAAAACGCAGAGCCTGTATTTCCGCGTTTCTCATGTACCCACGCTTCTCAACGCCAGATGTGGCGAATTTTGTTACCAGAAGGGAAAAAAACAAAACAAAACAAACCGAACCAAACCTCTCACTGCTTTGTCTCTCCGGCAGACGATATCCCAACCCAAATAAAAGGTTCGCGAAGCATTTCCCCACTCTTTCTTCCTACACCTCACACAAACTGCAGACCAAGAACGGGGAAGAGCTCCATGCCGACCTCTCCTAGCTCGTCTGCGCCGTTTGCTGTCCCCAGGAGCCACCCGGACGCCCCGAGGGGGCGGCTTTGTCCCTCCACCCTGCCCCACAGACTGGGGCTTTTGGGACTCCCGGGGCTCGGTTCGCTGCTGCTGCCCCAGTGCCCAGCGGCGGCAGGCCCGGGCTCGGCCCCTCTGCTTGCACCGTGAGCGGGGTACAGCAGAAGTTTTGTTCTCGGCCACTAGTTTCCGAGGTCCTCGGACTGGTCACGATGCGACCCGGTGCTCTCGGCTTATTTATTTGGGTTGCGTGCGAGCACGGCCGTGTGCGTGTGCCGTACCTGTAAGGCGTACCTTGCTCGGGACTTGAGCTAAGGCTTTAGGACTTTGCATAGACTTATGTAAATATTTACCCATACATTAACTCCCCCCACGGTATAGCTATAAATAGGGGTGAATCGTCCCCTCTTCTGCCACGCGCTGCTGCGCGGGGGATGCCCATGCACAGGCGGGGAAAAGAAACTCCTCTTTGCTTTAGTAGCACACGCGGCAGAGCTCGGTGCCTCGAAGTGTTGACAAAAGCCCCGTTAAGTCCCCGACCAAACCTGTCACACGAACTGAAGCGAAAGTACTCACGACAGAGAAAAGTGACAGCGGAGAGCACCCTGCCTCCGAGCACACGACCCGATGCAGTTTACTTAAAAGCAAGCGACACCTGGATCGGAGTGGAAATAGAGGCGAATTAGGCATTCCCACCTACCTTCTGGAAAAACCACCCTCATTTTTAAATAGCTGGTGGTGAGCCTGATTATGGATGCTTTGTCCAGCTGAGAGGTGATAGCTGAGGGCAAGGGCAGTAATTTAGCCAGTTCATAAAATTCACTGTTTTCTTTCTCCCGCCTAGTCCGGGCAGCATTTTTGGACTTCTCTTTCATCGTGTTTTTTTCCCCCTTCCTTCCTACAATTTAAGCTCCAGAGATTCATCCAAAGATGGAGGGGAAACTTTCAGCTGCAATTCATCTCCCCGAAGCATCAGGCAGGGATCGCGAGCGCGGCCATCGCTCTGAGAAATCGTTCAGTCGCGTAAAAATGAAAACAAGTATCGAAGACCAGAGAAGTGTTCTTAAAAAAGAACAAGTAGTCTCTGAAAAACAGAGTCAATCGGAAGGGAAAGGCATTTATCCAATGCAGCTCAGAGATTCCAAGCAACTGCAGGAGAAAAAAAAAAAAAGCTAAAAGCTTGCGGCACCACGCAGCAACCAAATGAGGTATTTCTGGCCTTTTCTCCTACTCGTCGCGGACAGCATAGCTCCTCGGAAGAGGGTCATAATAATCCCGTTTCTCCCCGTGATCCGCCGCCGGTCCGAGGCCGAGATGCGCGGCCGGGGGCTGCCTCCGCGAGCGCTGGGCACCGTCCTGGGAGCCTCTGCGGAGCCCACGGCGGTGCTGGGGTGAGCGCACCCTTACCCGGCGCCGCAGCCTCCGGAAAGAACAACCGACAGCCAGCCGCCGGCGGGTGTAGCACCTTCTCCCACCAGAGGGGAGAGAGAAAGAAAGAAAGAAAAGGAGGAAAAAAAAAAGTCTGTTTTCACGTCTAGCGCGTCTGCCGAGGACCCTTCCCCGCACTCTCCTCCCACACCCAGCCCAGGTGGGCACCTGGCGGCCGCAGCGGGGACACCCGGGGAGCGCCGGCGGGGGCAGCGGCTGCGGGCGGGGCTGGCCGGGCACCACGGGCTCCCGCTGCCAATCTGACGGTATTTCTCCCCCCTTTATTTCTTTTATTATTGTTATTATTATTATTATTATTTGAAATCTTCACGCTCCGGCCGGGCTCTGCCCGCTGCCAAAAAGCAGACAGGCTCTGCCCGGACCCGAGCAATTATTCCCATCACCGTCATTATTATTATTATTATTTTGGGGTGGCTATTATAATCATTTTTCTCTGTCCTTTCCCTCCATCCGTGCGTGGCGGGGAGCGCCCCAAAGCCTGGTCCCGCAACATCCCTGCGGCTCCTGGCCGGGGGGGGCTGCAGCGTGGCTGGGTCGTGCTCCTCTGTCACCTACCTTGAGTCCCCGAGCTCGGCGGCCCGCGGAGAGCTCTCCCGGGGCGAGGAGCCCAACTCTTTAATTGGCTCATTAAGAGCGGGGGGGGGGGGGGGGCTAGGGGGAGGGGGGGGGGGAAGTTTGCGCCTCTCGGGGCTGCTCACACCGGCGGGCGGACGGGCATGGCCGCCGGCCCGTCCCCTTTATCAGCGCTCGGGCTGTCCCTCTCCCGGGATGGGTGGGGGTGGTGTTAATGAAGGAGCCCTAATTTGCGGCCGAGGAACGCCTAACAACTTCTTTACGCCCAAAAGCCTCGCCGCGCAACTTCGGCTCTCCCCCGGCCGCGGGCCGAGCCCGCCCCTTAATGCCACTCACGGGCCCGCCTCGCCGCCCATTGGCCGCCGCCGCCCCGCGCCCGGACGCCCATTGGTGGAGGGCGCGGTGACGTCACTGCGCCGCGGCCACACCCCCCCCGCTCACCCGTGCGCGGGGCCGAGCCGGCCGCGCCCGCCCTCTGACCCCGCGGGGGGGGGGGGCGCGGGGACGCGCGCGAGGCGCGCTCCCGCACGCAGCCCCTCGCTAACCCCTCTGCGTGTTCCTGCCCGCGCAGCGCCTGGCGGCTGTGAGGGGGAGAAAAGATGAATCTTTGGGATAAAAATAGATGGATTCGGGGTTAAAAAGATGGATTTGGGGGGTAAAAAAGCTGGATTTGGGGGGCTCTGGGGTTTATTTTTGTGGGATTTGGTGTTTTGGGGGATTCTCGCCCACCTCGCCCCGCGGTCGTGCCCGAGGAGATAAGCAGCGGCGCCGTCCCCTGCCCCCTTGAGCACGCACGGGATGCGAGTTCAGCCCGGGGGATGCGCTGAGCCGAGTCCGCTGGTGGGGGGTAATGTGAGGACGCGGGGGGTGTTAGAAGTCCTCCTGATAGACGGGGAAAAAATCCCTGAAACGGGAAAAAAAAAAAAAAAAAAAAAAAAAAAAAAAAAACAACCACCCCTCAAACCATCTCAAGCATCAGGAGACGGAAGCTCTTCAAAAGTGGACGCGGAGCTCTGGGGTTTCTTTCCCGGGGGGCGAGGCTACTCCTAATCTCGCCGGTCCCCTGAAAAAAGCCAGGCGCGGCTCCAGCTGCCCGCTCCGCTGAAGGAGATAGAGCAGGACGACAGCCCTGGGGGGAGAGAGAGGGGCCGGGGAGCCTTCCCTAAAACCAGAGGGGACGCCTGGAAGCCTGGCGTGCTTGCCAAGACGGTCGGTGCAGGAGTCCGGCTAAGACAGTTGCTCAGAATTAAATCGCGCTGGCAGGCAGCCGTCGAAATGTTTCGAGGAAGAAGAGACGTCCTTGGTTTACGAAAGAAAAATAATGTCAACAAAATCGCCTTTGAAACATCCCCCTCCCTGTGCTTTTCGCCCAATTGGCAGGGGCAGCCTGCCTGTCACCTCGCATCGCCCTTCGGTGGAAAACCTTCCCCGCGGTCACCGGGGGGAACAGGGGCACCACGGGGGGAAGTGTTCAGCAGCTCCTCCGTCATTTAGTCAAGGTGAAAAAAATGAAATGAAAGAAAGAAATAGACAAGAAAAATGGGGAAAATAGCACCCCTCCTCCGCCCCCAAGGCATGTTTTAAAGCTCTCGCTGCTCCGGGGGAAGGTGGCACGGACTTTTCTAAAGCTTTGCTGAGTGTCACTGCCGTCAGGTGCAAAGCGGGCTTGGGGGGGAGAAAACCCATCTTGCTTCTGGTTTCCATTTGAGGTAGCTGTCTGGCTGAGCGGCTCTGACGTCTCCTGGAGGGTATTCGGACATATGGGCAACAACTGGGCTGACGCCGCCAGGTAGCACACGGCGTGTTTGTCAGCACAAAACGTCTTTTCTGACACCCTTGGCTTGGGGGAAAGGCAAAAAAAAAAAAAAAAAAAAGGGGGGGGGGGTAAACGAGCGGCACGCACTTCTGTCCCTCCGCAGGAGCTCGGCGAGGGCAGCGCCGGGTCCCGCAGCCTTGAGAGGAGCGCGCCAAGGACGGGGTGCCACAGAGGCTCGGCTCCCGAAGCTAGTCAGGCTGAGCACGGCCCGGGTCACCCCCTTACAGCCCCCTTAGCACCGGGGCAGCCCCCGGCAGCTCTCGGGGGGCAGTTTCGGAGCGGCCGGGGACCCGGGCCGATCCGTAGCCACCGGCTTCGTTGTCCTCCGCTGGGCGTTGGTGATACCGGGGGAGCGAACAAGCCGGCAGCGGAACGCGGTTCGTGTTAAAAAAGCCGGCGTTGTGAGATGGGGTGGCTGAGGGGAAAACGAGGCAAGGAAACGAGCCGGGCTTCCAGCTGCACGCCGTGGAGAGCTTGTGCAACCAGGCGCAACGTGCAGCATGCGTGCGTGTGGGGAGAGAGAGGGAGCGCTCCGCAAATCAAAGCGGGAGGAAAAAAAAAAAAAAAAAAAAAAAAAGCCCTACTGGGTCATTTCCCTATAGGACAAATCCGATCCAGTCTCCTCTGGCGTGGTTTGATGTATTTATTGGTTTGTGAATTTGGACGCAGTTATTACCCCCCCCCAAGGAATAAGGTGGCCACCACTCCTTAGGCAGAGAGGTCTGTAAAGTGCTAGGACACTGCCTATACAGTGCTCTCTTGCTAGCCTTTTAAAAAGGTAACTATCAGCGGTCTAACCGTGCAGGTCAACCTCACGATTGCTTAAAAAAAAAGCCGGCCTGGTATTAGGTGCGGGCAGATTTCGAGACGTCAAAACCTCCCTCCACTTGGTCTGAGCAAGAAGGCAGGACCCGACCTCGTACGGACCCTCACAGTCAAAGAGAGTACACCAAAACTCGGCTGTCTTTAAACGAGACGAGTTTCCTTTTCCTGAGCTGCACAACCCCGGGGGTGCTTGCGTTTCCGTGCCCGCCTCACGGCTGAGACCCTTTATAAGGGACCGGTAACTTCAGCTGCGAGCCCCAAGGTACCCTGGTGAATTGGTGTGTGAGGTGAATTTTCATCCGTGCCCTAATCGAGGCGATATTGACATAAATATACACGGCACATGCACTTTGAGACCGTTCAGAAGCGATTAATGTGTTTTAACTGATCTAGATCTTAACCTCCCAGATTCACGCCGTGCTCTAGGTGCTTTATTCCTCCCCTTTTGCTAATGTTATTAGGATGTTCGGGGAAGTAGGGCGACGAGAAAGCGGATTCTCCAACAAAACGCAGGAAATAGTTAACAGACCCTTGAATACCACTCCTCGGATATAAGCGATTCCGAATGTATCTCTCACAAATAATCACAGAAATACTGCAGAATTAGAGCAAACGACCACCAGCACGGCTGCTGGTCGCTTTCGGTAACTTTTAGACAGTTTTAGGCTTTGTGTCCGCGGACTTTTTAAGCGATGCTTTCGGGGGGCACTTTCCTTGGCCACGCTCTCCGCTCAATTTTCTTGGCTTTGGCGTAAATGTAACAAGATGATTTATATTCATTTTTCCAGCGGTGTCAAAGGTCAGTGCCTTTTAGCCCTTATCTTATTGAATACACTCTTGATAATGGTAGGAAGCCGAGATATCTTACTGGGACGTAAGGCAGCGAAAGAAAACATGAAGAAACGGGGGAAGAAATCGGCTTTATGGTAAATAACAATTACGCTCGGGCACATCTTTCTTTTTTCTTTTTCTGTTTTCCCAAAGAAGTCCGGGAACACCAGCATCGAGCTGAAACGCCCGTATAAGGGCTGAGGGGTTCGGGACGGGCACGGGAACGAACTTGGAAGAAACGACAAACTTTAAGAAGCCAAAAAAAATTTATTTTTTTATTTTTGGCGTACAATGCTCACAGACACAAACCTAACCAGACCCGTAACCACAAACAGGTAGGAGCCCAAAACAAATACAGCTCCTACGCTAAGCCCCTCCCGGGCCCCGCCGCCTCTCCCTCACAGCTACCCCTCACGGAGCTACCTCCGTGACACCCCCCCTCCATCTCCCCCCTGCGCGCGACGCCAGCGGCCACCCGCCAACGGCCGCCTCGCCCCACGCGCCGCGCCCGCCGCCGGCACGAGCGCGGGAAACGGCGCCTCAGCGCCCGCCCCGCCCCCACCCTTCCCCACAGCGCCACCGCCTCCCGCGCGGGGGTGCGGGCGCGGGCACGGCGGGGGGGGGGGGGCGCGGGCACGCGCGGGGGCGCGCGCAGGCGCCGCTGTGTGGCACTCGGAGCGCCCCCTGCGGCGTGGGGCTTCTTCCCCTTCTTCTCCCCCTAATTATTCTGGTTGCTAATTAGCCGGCAGCGAAGGGAGGAGGCGGGAGCCGCCCGCTGGGGCTGGTGGAAGGGGAGCCCCTGAGGTGGAGCCACCCACGTGATGGGTGCTAGAGGGAGAGGCTGCGCCTGGGCTCCTCGCCCTACAGCAAGGGCGAGCCTGTGGTGGTGACCCCAAAAGGAGGTCCAAGAGGAAGCCCACTGCCTCAGGTGGCCACGCAGCCGAGGCTCCTCCAGCCCCTCGCTATCGCCGAGAGCTCCCTCGCCGAGGCCTGGCTTTCATTAGCTGAGAAGTTATTTCATTAGTCGGGGAAAGTCTGTCAGCAGAAGCCTGTTCGAATTTCAGCACCCCAAAGAGTAATGCTCAGAAATAGCGGGGCCCGCTCCACGGTCTGTGCTTACCATCAACCCCGTAATTAAGAGGTCACGGGTAGATGCGTATCGCCGCTTGGGTTTCGAGAAGCAGCTCAGCCCGCCTCGAGGACACGCCGTGCTCTGGCATAGTGCACGCAGTTCCAGATGAAATCTGTAGCCTGGGGAGCCGCCTGCCTCTGCTGTGCTAAAGCTCTCCCTCCAGCCTCCCTTCACCTCGACTTGGTGAGGCCAAGGCAGAGGGACGCAGGGGAGCAGCTCCCGCGGCTGGTACCACGTGCACTCGGTGTTTTACGAGCACCAGGATGTTGACAGTTTTGTGCTGTGACGGAAGTATTCTCCACGTGGATTTTAATAGGAGCTGTATTTGTTTCAGTCTCATACCTGTTTGTGGTTATGACTGTGATTAAATTTATGTCTGCAACCATTATACACCAAGCCCTGTTGCTAAACATTTTCTGAGTTATTTGGACACTCTACAAGCCTGTCGCTACTCATCTGCCTTGCCCACGTGGTGAATAGATGCCCGATGGCCACTGCAGTATGAACTGAGTCTGCTACTGTTTTCTTTAGCAGTGATACAGAGGAGGTGATGCCTCTCAGGAAAACACTGTGGGATCAATTGCGTATATGGGAAAGGGGCACAGGGGAACAGTGCCAGACTTGTAAGCTTAAATTCCGTTTTAACCTATTTCAGACAAAGCTAAATCTGTTACTGAGGGTGTTTCCCAAGGCTTGGCCCTTGGCTTTTTTTTTTTTTTTTTCCATTTAGGTTTTGCCTCACTCTTGAAATGTTTTGTCTAAACCCTGAATTCTGACTATTCTTCACTGGTGGCAGGACTCTTATTTACATAATGTGACAACTGGGTGTAACCAGCTGAAGTTAGAGCCAGTTAAAGGACAGTTTCCCCACAGTGCCTCTCCTGAGAAGTTGCTACAAGACCACTACTTGCAGCAGGAGGGAGGAAGTTCCAAGGTTTGCTTGCTCCATGTAAGTCCTCTCAGATATAGCTGGTAGATGAGCAGAGAATCACAATTTCTTAGGTCTGGTGATAGCTCGGTGATGCTAATGCCACATTTTTGAAACATGCCAAAACCTTAGGATCTGCTGGAGTCTGGTTTTAATTTTGGCTTTTGCACAACATGCTGTTGGTACATGACTAAAGCCAGCCACTTGTCAGAGCAGCCATCTGGCCATAGATTTTTTTTGATCAGGACATGGCTTGACCTTGGTCCTGCCTTGCCCCCGTGGACTTTTCTGATGACCTGGGCTCTGGCTTGAGCCCAGCTGCCATCCCTGCACCAGCCCCAACTCTTCTTGCTCAGGTAGTGTGGGGTGAGCCCTGCCCTTGCAGCTCGCTGTCCCATCTCCACAGCCCCAGCCCTTGTGGTTTCCGGACACTGGGCTGCTTCTGCTCCTTGCAGGGCAGCAATGAACTTCTGCTTTCCCTCCAGTGCAAAGGGTTCTCTGTCCTAGCCTTCTCCTATGTGCTCTTTTGCATTTCAAAAGTAGTGCCTGTCCCAGAAACTGTAGCATGCTGGGGAGCTTCCTGGGAGGTACCCCAGACCTCTGCATGAGTGCAGGAGTTTACTAGCAGTTGTGCAATCTTAGAAGATATTGGGGTGGAGAGGGAAGGGTGGCACATGGCACAGAGCTTGCTCTGATTTCCTGGCAGGAGCAAAACTTTCCAGCTGAAGAGACATAAATAACAGCCAGAAGCTGTTGTTGAAGAAATGTAAATAACAGCCAGAAGCTTGACTCCCGTTCTGCAGTTGAGTAATACCAACAAGTATCTTCTACACATACAAGTAACTTAAGGTAGAATAGAGAAAAGGTAGACTATGGGGGCCTGCTGTGAAATGGGGTGGGTGCCCTGGTGCCAAAGGATACAGAGAAGGCAGTTACCGAATGCCTTCTTTGCTAAGGCCAGCCCTCAGGAAGCCCAGACCCTGGAGACAAGAGAGAAAGTCTGGAGAAAGGAAGACTTTCCCTCAGTTGAGGAGGATCAGGTTAGAGATCATCTATACAAACTTGACACCCACAAGTCCGTGGGCCCCGATGGCATGCACCCATGGGCGCAGAGGGAGCTGGCAGATGTTATTGCGAGGCCACTCCCCACCATCTTTGAACAGTCATAAAGAACAGGAGAGGTGCCTGAGGACTGGAAGAAAGCCAGTGTCACTCCATTCTTCTAAAAGGGCAAGAAGGAGGACCCAGGAACCTACAGGCCTGTCAGCCTCACCTCCATCCCTGGAAAGGTGATGGAACGGCTCATCCTGGAGGTCATCTCTAAGCATGTGGCAGAAAAGAAGGTGATGGGCAGTAGTCAGCATGGGTTCACCAAGGGGAAATCTGAGAGCCTCCTGTGGTGGAATGACTGTCTGGGTAGATGAGGGGAGAGTGGTGGACGTTGTCTACCTGGACTTCAGCAAGTCTGTTACTGTCTCCCATAATATCCTCATAGGTAAGCTCAGGAGGTGGGTTAGATGAGTGGTCAGTGAGGTGGACTGAGAGATGGCTGGATGGCAGAGCTCAGAGGGCTGTGCTCAGTGGTGCAGTCTAGTTGGAGGCCTGTAGCTAGTGGTGTCCTCCAGGCGTCTGTACTGGGTCCAGTCCTGTTCAACTTCATCATCAATGACCTGGCTGAAGGACAGAGCCTACCTTCAGCAAGTTTGCTGATGTCACAAAACCAGGAGGAGTGGCTGATACCCCAGAGGGCTGTGCTGCCATTCAGAGGGACCTCGACAGGCTGGACAGTTGGGAGGAGAGGAACCTCATGAAGTTCAACAAAGGCAAGGGCAGGATCCTGCACCTAGGGAGGAATAACCCCAAGCACCAGTACAGGCTAGGGCCTGACCTGCTGGAGAGCAGCTCTGTGGAGAGGGATGTGGGAGACTTGGCAGACAACAAATTAACCATGAGTTAGCAATGTGCCCTTGTGGACAAGAAGGCCAATGGTATCCTGGGTGCATTCAGAAGAGTGTTGCCAGCAGGTCAAGGGAGGTGATCCTGCCCCTCTGCTCAGCCCTGGTGAGTACTGTGTCCAGTTCTGGGCTCCCCAGTACAAGAGAGACATGGAGCTCCTGGAGAGAGTCCAGTGGAGGGCTACGAAGATGATTAGGGGACTGGAGCATCTCTCTTATGTGGAAAGGCTGAGAGAGCTGGACCTGTTTAGCCTGGAGAGGAGAAGACTGAGAGGAGATTTTATCAATGTATATAAATATGTTAAGGGAGGGTGTCAAGGTGATGGGGCCAGATTCTTTTCAGTGGTGCCCAGCGACAGGACAAGAGGCAGCGGGCACAAACTGAAACACAGGAAGGTACAGCTGAACATGAGGAAAAACTGCTTTACTGTGATGGTGATAGAGCACTGGAACAGATTGCTCAGAGAGGATGTGGAGATATTCCAGAGAGGCTGTGGAGATATGTCCTTCTCTGGAGATATTCAAAATCCGCCTGGATGCCATCCTGTGCAACGTGCTTGAGGTGACCCTGCTTGGCAGGGCGGTTGGACTAGATGATCTCCAGAGGTCCCCCAACCACTCAGTGACTTTGTGATGTTTATGCCACCACACACTCTAAGGAGTGACTAAGGTGAAAATCCAGTTCAGTAAGATGGTGGATTTGCCAAAACTTCCCTTGGGTGTAGTTCAACTGCGGGAGGGTGGGAGAGAAGCAAACCAGAAAGGCTTGGGCTCCCCACACCTGAAGTTTGCTTGCTACTTCTCCACATGAGGGCTATGTAGGAAGCTCAGGCCACGTTGGAGGGCTGGGGCACTCCGCAGGGGCGCAAGAATCTATCTGCCCAGATCAGTTTACAAGACTGGGTCATACAATACAAGCTCTTGGAGGCGAGGGCTGTGTTTATCTCCATACAGTGCTGATCACAATAGAATCCTATTTCTGTTTAGAGCTTCCAGATGCAATGCTAGTCAATGTCTATAATAAACAATAATATTAATAATAAGTATTAACATGCCAAGCTGCAAATCACTGACATAGTTTTCTAATATTGCTGGTTACTTTCCAGTATTGTCCTCCAGCCTCACCACAGTACATTGTATGCAAAAGAATTGAAACCCAATAATCAGCGTGTCAAGAGTTTGAAGGCGTGATCACATTTTTTTTTTCTTGTAAAATCCATCTATTGAAACTGACATCACAACAAGTGAGTTCATTGGTCTAATAAACCCGGTGTCCAGCATACACACACTGTTCTGCATACAAGGACATTAGTAATTAGGCTGGTAATGAGGCTGCTATTGCATGGAATAACTAGTATGAAAATGTTAAAAGTTAAGCATAATGGGAAAATGTAAACAGCAGACTTCAGATATGACATTTATTTTCACTCATGGGAAGACAGCTGTAAGAGAGACTTAAGCTATAATTTGTTTTCTCTGCTTTACTGAATCTCTATAAACAGCCTGCAATTTTGTTCTTCTGACCACAGTAACGTAGCTTTACATTTGAACAGAAATATAGCTTTAAATTTAGATTTTAATTTCATGTCTGATTGCAGACGTAGTAGAAACTTTACCTTAAAATAACATTTCTTCTCTAGCCAGTTCCTTTTGTGCTACTGAAAGAAATAATAATGAGAAAGTATTCCAGCAGGAGGAGCTGGTTTAGAAGCAAATGGATTCCATGGCAACTCCTGACTCTACATGACACCTAATAACTAGCATTTATGTTGGAAATTGTCTGTGTTATCTTGCACCCCAGATCTAGTCGTCTTATAGGGTTTTCCCCTAATTTTAAAGAAAAAAAAAATCTCTCACTTTTTTTTTTTCTCTTTAGATCCAAGAATTAGCATGAAGTGAGATGATTGTCTGCCTCAAATGTATGCTTAGGCAAGCTGTTTTCAACTGAATGTAATTCAGTTTTTTGAATTATTTCAGAGATGAAATATTTGCTGAGAAATATGTTGATCTGTTAAAGGGCAGAGTTGTATAGGATCAGAACACTAGAACTGTGTATTTTTTAACATCATGAGATATCCATATTCAACAGTTGGAAACACTCATAACACAAGAAGATCTTACCAAATCAGCCCAGTATCTTGGTTCCTTTGGTGCTGAGGGCACCAGGGGAATTTTGTAATGGGCAGCTGGAGAATAACCCAGCCCTATGTCTGCAGTCAGCCATTTGGTTGATTTATCATTTGAAGAACGTGGATTTGTATCCTCCTGTGCTGTGATCCAATCTAGTGTGTGTGTGGGGCTTGACAACTGTTGCTGTCAGTGTGGAATATTTGAACTCAGTATTTTATACCTAAATTAAGTGATTGCTCTTAAACTGTCACATGGTAAAAAATCTTTGCCTACATTAGTTTCAGTAACACTACTTGAACAACAGAGCTGAACTGGAGACTTTTTTTGTCTTGTTTTCTCTAGACATTTCATGGCCTGGCTGGTTTCTCAGTCAGCTCTTGCCTAACTGGTTGCTTGAGGGCCTCCGATTGCAGAAGAGCATAGTCTAGGCTTGGGAAAAAAAATAAAAACTCCTGGGGTCAAATGAAAGCTGATTCATCCCTCTGCAGTATGAGTGAACAAATAGAGATAGTATGGCTGAAGAAAACTCCTGGTTTTGTGGTTGTCTAGGTGGAGTACAAGAGCAAATGAAGACAGTGATCTAATCTGCAAGTGAAGGGTGGCCAAAATGAAAAATACAGAAAACTCTAGGCTTGCCTGGTCTTACTGCCAGGTGTTACTGGTAGCAAGTTACGTGTTGATAGCTCTTGAAGATTGCAACCATCATTTAACTTTTCACCCAAGAGGAGTTCTTTTTCTTCGTGCCCGTACAAAGATATCTTTTGGTTATTATCTGTCACTTAAAATATGAAGTAATCTTGAACAAATAGACTTTACTGAGGGGGTAAAAAATGTGAAAATGAGACTTGATTTAGCTAATCTCTTCCTGTAGTTCACAATTAGATGCTGGCATGGAGTTCCTTCTACAAACATAGTTGTGGCTAGTGCTTAGGATCAAAAAACTGCTGTAAGAAGAGTTACAACAGATCACATAACAAAGGTGATGGAAAAGAAGGTTAGGTTATAAGCAGACTTTGGAACATAGTATGAAAATAAAGGCATAGAAATGGGATAGCCAATGGAACATACAGAAAGCTCTGGGGTAACAGCAGTAGTAAGAAAATAATTTTTTAAACTTGTTTAGGTGTATGTGTTTATTTTTGTCTAAAAGAGAAGAGAGGATGCACCACAGGAAAGAGAGGAGGGCATAAATGAAATAGAAGCAAAGCTAGACAGATTGGGAAATTGAAATGAAGATGAGTTGAAGGCTGAAACGGAAGAGTGAACATAATTATGGGAAAGGAAGGAGAATAAGGAAAACTAGATTTTTTTAAACAGGGAATTGATTTATCCTTATTCCTATATTTTATTACATTACTGCTTTTCATAGCCTGAAGTTTCATGGTTTGAAGAGGAGATGGCATAACAATGTATTGACAGAAAGGAGCTGCACAAGGTTTCTTAAATGAAGAGATAAACAGCAGATAAAAGAATGATATAATGATTGTGGACAAAGTTGTTGTTGTTGTTGCTGTTATTATTATTATTATTTAATTGCAAGAAAAGGAGTAGTGGGACCTAATTTTCAAGGAGACTGTCTTCTCTAGTTATGCATAAACCTCACACTTATGCAGGGATCAGATTACAATGGGTAACCTCTTGTCTCTTCCAAAAGATCAAAGTGACATTTCTCTTCTAATTGTTAGTTTTGGTGGGTTCCTGCCTTCATTCAGTAGTGACGGCACCAGTAACTACTGACTTAAATGGCTTGTTATGTTCAAGTAACCTGCTCATTTTGCTATAATATCTATGTATATTTATATATACATACGATACTGCAATGAATCTATTTATTCTTCCTTTCCTGAGAACTGTTGACATAGCTGACCATAGTTTATTAATGTCACATGGTAGACTTCCAAGTGTAAGGATGTGGAACAGTTTTTAATGTGGAGTACTTATTCTTATCATCCAGTTGGCATGACGTAAGGTGAGACCTTCCTTAGAGCTCTTTCAGTGCGAGCTAAGGTAAGGTAAATATAGACGAGTAAAATCAAGAAAGGGGCATGTATAATTTATAAAATGAAGACTACATGCTAATTTAGGGAGACAGAAAAGATTTTTAAATAGCACGGGTCTCAACCCCAAGTGCACCCAGAGTGGACTTCAAGACATGAGTTGCAGGAATTCCCCTATGTGGTGGAAAATTAGGTATCTCAAATTGAGACCGGATACCTGCATATGAAGAGGGAAACCTAGCACAAAGATGGAACATGGAAACATAGCTTACATTTGGCACCTTGCCTGAGACACCGGGAGAGGTGCTTGTCTATTTAGGATACATTGCTTGGAACCTTCTCCTGAAATGAGAGGCTTGCTGTCTTTCAGAACAAGAGCTAGGACTCACTCTTTCTCTTTCAAAAATTAGTTGCGGTCCACTATCCCATCTGCCCCCACACAAAATTCCCCCCTTTAGGTCTTTCTTCCCCTTTCTGACCATGTTTTCCCCTAATGTGCCCTAATCACTACGTAAATGGAGGCATGCTTCTGTTGAAGCCGTGCCATCATACAGAAATAATTTGATGTAATGAAAGCAGATGAGATTGTTTAATAAAAACAAGCAGGACTTTTGCCTCACAGCAGCCATGTCTGCATGACTCAAAGCTCTCTCTCCTTGGAGATGGGATTCTTATTCTGTTTTTCTCATTAGAGGTATTTTTTTCATCTAATTTCATCCAATTAGCAATTTTTCATGGTCATGAGTTCTTAGTCTATTCCTGTAAAGTCAATGGTTCCTAAGAATTAAATAACTTTAGGATATTACCTACCCATCCAATTCAAGAAAATAAGATTTATCCCCGAATTAGAATTGTTATAAAATCTGCAGCTGTTAATCTTTGAGCCCTAGGTCTGAGTGAAGGCATAGATAATACTGATGCTACTGTCTGTTCATCAAATCCTTTGAAAGTAATAGCAGAAACTAAATTTGATCTGCTAATAATATACATTGAGAATGCATTTTATCCTCCGATCTTTGAAGCAAAGGGTAATGCATCATCAGAAAAGAAACTTCAGCTTATTTTTCATTTAATGTTGGAATTTTGTTCCAGGTTCTGTTTGTCTCCTTAGCAATACAAATATTTCCCAAATTTCCACTGATTTAAATAAATTAATCTATCTGTTTCCCAAGACTTTTAAACAAATATGTAGGCACTACATATTTTTTAAATGAAAAAAAGTGTTGTGCATTCTAGACAGTGTTCTTTTGGTGAAATTGTTCATTTTTTGATTTGCTTTATGTTTACAAAGAACAGAATATTCTAGCAATTCATCTGGACCCTTTTTTTCTTTAAAAAAACTATTTCTTAAAGGTCCACTAAGACCACATTCCTTGAGGACCCTGGTCTTGAGAAAATTTTGGACAAGGTTCAGTGTAGTTGGTGAGGTGCATTTAAGTTTGCAATAGAAATTTAGGCTCCTGTTGCCAAAGCAGTGCATCAGAGCAACTCTCTGGGCAACTTCTCTTGCCATTGCTGATGAGTGATTCCCATTTTTTTTTTTTAATTTTTTATTTTTGGTGGGACAAAGATTCCAGTATCAGAAGGTCTGGGCCACGGTGTTCTACAGAAAGCCTTTAATATTTTAAGTTTAGAAAAAATAAAAAATAAAAAAATGCACTGCCTAAATGCAAAGTTACTAGAATTTTGTCCCATTCTTCCAACTTCAAAACAATGAAGGAACAAGTACATATTTGACATATAATGTCTATGTTTGCTGTTGCTGTCTTGAGCAAGGTAGAATAACTGGCGGTTTAAGTTCCAACAGCCTGAATCAAAGTCTGTTAAGTCAGCATACCAGGCCTGAACAAAACTCCCATACGCTCAGAGAGTACTTCTGGTCTCAGGGGACAGAGTAACCTTGATGCAGAGATTTTGGTTTCAACTACAAAAGGGAAAAGCTGTCATTGCACTGCCATTCTGTGACAATTTTCCAGGGACATCCAGATTGTATCCAGGTGCCAAAGATGCTTCACAGAGACCTGATTTTCCATCCCCCCAAAAGATAAACAGAAAAGCACATCACACATCAACAAAATAAAAAATCATTACCTCCTGAGTTATATTGCAACTGTACAATCTTGCTTCATTCAGCTTTATAACCCAGTGTCATTTCTCCTGCTCTTAAGCACCTAAGGAGTTTGAATGTCATTGCTGTATGTCTCATTGCTTTATAAATGGACATATTTAATTCCAGGAGAGCGATAGCATTTCTTGGCTCTGTGGGGCTCGGCAAAGTGAATTCATTGATTAGCTCACTCTCTTTTTTCCATTACAACTGCTTTCAGTCATCATTTGATTATGTTTTTCTTTTCTTTTCTATTTTTTTTAATAATTCAACACAGCCTCTTGCCCAAGTGTATATTTTTAAAGACAACAAATTCATATATTCATTTAGAGTAATGGAATCTGGATAGCTTAGAGCTTAAATTAATTAACTTGACATATGCTTAGAACAGGTAAAAGCAAAGAATTTCATCCAGGCAGGTGGATGATTTTACTCTGAGCTGCCTTCTCCCCAAAGGTACACATTTGTTATCCTTATATATAAGGATAAGGCTGGGAGATTTTTGTCAGCGTTTGCCTGCAGGATTCAGGTAAAAATGTTTGAGATGCACAAAGGCAGAACTCGTACTCAACCAGATGTGCATCCCATGTATGGATATGGCCTGAGACTAGTTTACCTTGGTTGGTTCTGAGAATTTCATTACGATGAAGAACTGAAAAATCTCTCCATCCCTCTTTTCCCAGATTAGCTCATTCCATCTTTGAATCAAGTCTTTCAGAACTGAAATCTAAAATTAAACTGGCATTTGCCTTAATCACACAGCTAACTGTGCTTTGGATTTTGCACCTCTCTTGCTTGATACATTCTTGAGTAACATGGCCTCATATTTTGAGCACAGTGGGGCCTTTTGCAGTTATTTGGAGATCTCAGCATGCAGGAACCTAATCACGGACCAGGACTTCCTCTGTGCTACAGACTTGGCACTTAAGGGCTCCCACTTGGTCCAAGTGCAAAATGAGAGACCACAGCTCCCATAGGATGGGACAGGGCAGAGCCATGCAAAGAAGCAGCAGGACACTGGAGCTGGGGTAAACTCTTAGTCAAACAAACTCTCTTGGTGGAGTTGAATTCTGTTTTATGTTGTGTTTTAGATAGAGCAAAATAGCCAAAAAACTTTGGGGACAAATCTTGGTTTGGCATGGGTGAGTGAAAGGGCCTGTTAATGGAGATGGCAGAATCCTCTCGGTCTTTCTTCCCAGCTGTCTTTTTAGTCATTGCAATCATTTGAGAAAATAAAATAAAGCTTAATTGCGGGATCTTTACAGCTACAAAGATGACAGTTTATTAGAACCTGATATCACTGTGGTACTACAATGAGTAATTAGTCCCTAATTAGTTGGATTTGCTGACAAATACATTATGGGAACTCACCATGTGTTATTGGCACCTGAAACAATTTAATCCTGTTAGCCAGAAGAAAGTATCACTGTCAAGTACATAAGCTTAATTTTCCTACATTAGCACTACATGTAGAAACTGAGTTATTTCCATTCCAAGGTTCAAACTTGCTCTGGTGTGAAGAATGCTGTTATCACATTCTTGTAGATTTAGAGCATGGTTTGATGGTGGTTTTTGACTCCCTTTTCTACTGTTCTTCTTCCCTGTAATTAATATCATTAATATCATAGCCCTACAGCTACATGTACGTGTCACGTTATCGGGAGCGTGATTTTTCAGAAATGCCCAATTTCACCATTGCTGTCATAACAGTTAGTGGGAATCTTGTTATTGGGACTGATGATGTTCAGCACAGATCACTTTTTCATCCTTCATTCCCGTTTTTCTAACACATCTTGCCAATGTCTTTATTGAGTTTCCTTATCCCCCCAAGTTCTCATTTCTATTCTAAAACCTAGATTAATGCTCCCTCCACTCTAAGTCACTCCCATGATATTTTTTCATTTCTATCTTTTTCTCTCACTTATGTGGCCTCTGTCACTGTACAGTGGGATCTCGCCAATTCTGCTCTGTATGGATCTCCTGCGAGGAGAGCTACAGGCCTTGTCTTTTGGGTGGACGTTATTATTCGGAGTCTTGATAGGACAAGTCTAAGCTGAAGGAAAAAAGAAGCAACAAAGCCTAATGCGTAGTCTTAGGAAATATTTTAATTTATTTATGAGGAGAGATTTGTAATGAATTAATTAGCATTATGTAGTTAGATAGGTAAATGGGTAATCTAGTCTTGAAATAAAGAAAATATGATTCGGCAAGTAAGACTGCAGGAGAGGATCATAGTTTTAAATGGGCAGATCAGAGAGGGTGATTGTGACTTTGTAGGAATAGAGTTGCAGAAGAAAGGCTTACTGACTTAGAGATAGCTATATTCAGATCCCATTGATTCAGTATGGAGCTCATTAGAAGATCTGAGTACAAGACATATTGTAAACATGTTTAATTGCAGTATGGTGTAATGACTGCAGAGGAGCCTTTTCTACAGAACTTGTTTCTTCTGTCTAGATTGAATTCTCTGTAGGATTATTATTATTATTATTATTATTATTATTATTATTATTATTATTTACCCAGGGATTTATTTTGTGCAAACAGTAGAATTTGTTTCCAAAGTTCCCTTCATATGCCTTATACAAGCAGCTTAACCTCTCAGTGCTACTGGTCTGTGCCATTAATAGCAAATTTGGTTAGCTCGTTCCCCAGCTTTTGCAAAGCACTTCAGCAAAATGTGCGTCGAAATTTCTGCTGATGTAAATCTTGGCACGGTCTGCTGAAATACAGTGTGTGCTGAAAATACATGCCATTTTACAAGGTACTTTTTAAAAAGACAGGTGGGAATTAAATATAGATGACTGATAGACTATCAACAGCCCTACTCACCTTTTTTTGTAGCTCACATGTCTCTCTGGGCATTGTATGGCATCCAACCCTTTTTCAGAACATACTTCTTCTCATGAAACAGATTTTCCCCTTCTCATAAAATAGCTTGCACTCTGCTATGGAAGAGAGACTTGTGGACAGAATTTTGAACACATGTTTGTTCTGACTTACAAATAGTGTGGGCTTCATTAGCTAACTAAGCTTGAGTATGTAGATACCCATTGCCTGATACTGGTGTATCTGCATGGGGATAGCAGAAGTGACACAGCACCTGTGGAAGACTTGCAGTCTTCTGGAGAGGCAACTAGAACATCTGCAGTGGTTTTGAAATGTGTTAAATGCAGTTAAGCAACTGAATTGCTCACCTATAGTTAAACAAGTAATAAAGGCCCAATTTGGTTACCTAAATGTAGTTTCCTAGTGCTATTTCAGATGCTTCAGGTTACCTGAGACGTCCGCAGAGAGTGACAGAAGCAGCAGCATCACGTTTCACCTCTGTTAGCCCTCCCCAGATGGCTTGCATGCTTCTGGAGCTGAATGTAGAAGCCAGCTGAGATACTGTATATTAAATGGCACTAGCTCTCTGTGTGTGAGCAGCTAAATCACAGAATCACAGAATCACAGAATTGAAGGGTTTGGAAGGGACCTCGAAAGATCATTGGGTCCAACCCCCCTGCCAAAGCAGGTTCCTTAGAGCAGGTTGCCCAGGTAGGCGTCCAGACGGGCCTTGAGTATCTCCAGAGAAGGAAACTCCACAACCTCCCTGGGCAGCCTGTTCCAGTGCTCCGTCACCCTCACTGTGAAGAAGTTCTTTCTCATGTTGGTGCGGAACTTCCTGTGCTCTATCTTGTGGCCATTACCCCTTGTCCTGTCCCCACAAACCACTGAGAAGAGGTTGGCCAAATCCCTCTGTCTCCCACACCTCAGGTATTTATACACATTGATGAAGTCCCCTCCCAGTCTTCTTTTCTCCAGGCTGAACAGACCCAGGTCTCTCAGCCTTTCTTCATAGGGAAGACACTTCAGGCCCCGTATCATCTTTCTGGCTCTCCGCTGGACTCTTTCCAGGAGATCCCTGTCTTTTTTGTACCGGGGAGCCCAGAACTGGACACAGTACTCCAAGCCCAATCAAGCCGGATGGTGTGCAATTTAGCTGGAAAAGGGGATACCTAAAATTAGGTGATTCTGTTTGAGTATCTATGTAGTTAAATGGACCCAAGGCCCCTAAGCCCCCAGCATAACGAATACGCTTAACAGAGTTCCAATGGAATCATTGGATTTTGGCAGGTTATTCAGCTCACTCTAAGCAGAAAACTCTAATCAGTCACCTGAGCATAAGCATCTAGTGTCATTTAGGACAACAGAGAGTGCTCAAGACATCCTCCTTGGACAAGTAGGATGCGTCTACATTAGCATTTTGGGACAGACTAGAAGCATATTTCTGCGCTGAATCCCTTAACAGCTCTGCTCCCACTGTGTCAATGCACACCATAAAGTGTTCTCAAGCACGGGAACAGGATTCATTTCAGCTGCTACTAATCCAGAAGATGCAATCCAGGAGCGTGGACTACACTGGAGCTGCATAGTTAATTTTCCTGAACAGGCAGATTGGGAACGCTGACCTCAGCACTGTTTCATTCCAGAGCTCTGCTTGCACTGATCTTCACTAATTGCCATGTGTACTTATCCCACGTAAGTAAGACTTAAAGGAACTGGAAGCCTTGTGGGTTTGTGATTTCATAAGGGTTTAAACAGTGCAGGCAGCTGAATCCATCACATATCTCCTCTAACAGGAGCTTTAACACCTGTGGAGACTGTGCCTGTAGAGACACTTAAATGTAGGTATCTTATCCTGAGAGGAATCAGAATTGCCCAGCTTACATTTCTTTAAATACAGCCTGTTCAGTGAATGTTCAAGGGTTAGACTAGGCTCCAGGATGGAAGTTGATGACAGACTTCCTGAAGTTCCCTTCAGGGTGGTGGCCTCTAGGACCAAGCTAATAATGAGGAAGAGGAATTTTGGGTCAGCAGTCTAAAACCTTGAATTCATTGGAGTGAAATGAGGGCATCCAGAGATTCAATTTACAACAGAAGATAGATTGCAGTTGTGAAGATGGTTTCATGGTGCCACACGTTCAGGACCTGGACTAGAACTGAAATCTTAAGTAAGGTTCTAAATAACAGGTTGCATTATAAAAGTTCCTTAAGAAGAGATGGGGAATGGTTGTATGTATCCAGACCTAAGGGCTAAGGGCTGCTGTAATGCCATCAGTACACCAGGTGGAAAGGGTGCAGTTGCATAGGAGGATTTAAAGAAGTAGAAACACAGATGCATGTGTGTTTGTTTTCTGTTGCTTTTTTCAGTTTTTGGAAGACGCATGATACCTAAGCGGCAGGCACTAACTGCAGCTGCTCCCTGAATGGAAAAAAAAAAAAAAAAAAAAGCTTGCAAGCTGGACTGAGAAATTTAACATTAAAACTTTCTGTATGTGCTTATCTATCCATAATGGATACTTCAGAGGTATTTATCTCTATTTTTATTATTGTCTTTGATTTTCATACTTTTGTTAGACAGCTGTTCTCACTTTTCCCCATTAGATATCACTGGATCAAACATTCTAACTGCTCCTTCTAAGCAGCTGTTTCAAATACATCTTTTTTTATTATTATTATTTTTTAAATCTTATTCATGGAAATAGCGATTCTTGGTCATAACAAGCCCAGTATGCATTATAGGCTTGGTGAAGAGTGACTGGGAAATTTCCCAGCAGAAAAGGACCTACAGGGTGCTGGAAGACCATGAGCCAGCAGTGTGTCCAGCTGGCCAAGAAGGCCAATGGCATCCTGGCCTACATTAGAAGTGGTGTGGCCAGCAGGGCTGGGGAAGTAATCGTCCCCTTGTACACAGCACTGGTGAGACCGCACCTCAAATATTGTGTTTGTTTTAGGGCCCCTCACTGCTTGAGCATGTGCAGAGGAGTGGCTGAGGGAACTGGGGTTGTTTAGTCTGCAGAAGAGGAGGCTCAGGGGAAACCTCATTGCTCTCTACAGGTACCTGAAAGGAGGTTGCAGCAAGGAGGCTATCGGTCTCTCTTCTCAAGTAACAAGTGATAGGATGCAAGGAAATGGTCTCAAGTTGTACCAGGGGAGGTTTAGGCTGGGTATTTGGGAGAATTTCTTCATGAAGAGGGTGGTCAAACATTGGAAAGGGATGCCCAGGGAAATGGTGGAGTCCCCATGCCTGGCGGTATTTGAGTGATGTGTGGACGTAGCCCTAAGGGATTTGGTTTAGTGATGGGACTCAGTAGGTCAGGTTGATGGTTGGACTTGGTGATCTTGAAGGGTTTTTCCAATCTAGATAATTCTGTGATTCTATAATTAAAATTTTATTTGCTTAAATTTATTCTATATTTCTTCAGACTTTGTCTTCAGGTGTCCAAGACTTTTGTGGAAAAAAAAAAAAGAGCTTGTAATGTTATTCAGAGATTTCACCAAACTATTTCTAAAACTAATTATCATACCAGGAAATTAAATGCCATATTTCCAAACCAAAGTACAAATGGTACAAATGACATTGCAGAGTTTCTTTAATTGATTAATACAGAATACTGAAGCTATTGTCTGCTACTCTGCAGTTACTATTTTGTGACGTACATTTAGAAAGCAGCAAGAGCTAGTATCATCATGTTGGTATGCTGTGTGAGTGGCATAGCTCCTTTTCCTAATTAATTAAAATTGCTGAGGGACAATATATTGCTTCACCCAAGCATTTTCCCAAAGAAAGGACTTAATTTCTGTGACAATTTACTTGCAGATTAGAGAATACAATTCTCTTAAAAATGGGCATAGGACCAAGTAAATGTGTGAATAACCAAATTTGTGCCTACAAATTTGAAAAAAATCTATGTGCTGAGTGACGCATATATAGTATGTGTCCATATTATATTGGAAATAGTCCAAAAAGCAGAGAAAGCCAGAGTATCACCTATCAGGCTGATAATATAGTGACAACTTTTTCTATTAATGGTATTGTCCCATCTTCTTATGCAATAGTCAGCCTGCAATAATGAAAAAAAAAAACATTTTTAACATTACCAGGTGATGTGATGAAGATCTGCGAAAACACTCAATTACCAAATTATTTATAAAACGTTTTTCACAATGTAGAAATACCAGGTGTATATGAACCAAATCAATTATTAACTATTGACCCTTTGAAATCAGCCAGCCTTCTATTTCCTGTAATATAGTGTTGCCAGCAGGTCAAGGTCAAGGGAGGTGATCCTTCCCCTCTCAGCACTGGCGAGGCCACCCCAGTGTGCTGTGTGCAATTCTGGGTTCCTCAGTACGAGATACATGGACATAAAGGAAAGAGTCCAACGTAGGGACATGAAGATGATGAAGAGAGTGGAGCACCTCTCCTATGAGGAAAGGCTGAGAGAGCTGGGGCTGTTTACTTTAGAGAGGAGAAGATTCAAGGGGAGCTTATCAAAGTATACCAATATCTGAAGGGAGGGTGCAAAGAGACGGCTCTTTTCAGTGGTGCCCAGTGCCAGGACAAGAGGCAGTGGGCACAAAAGGAAACACAGGAGACTGTCTTAACATCAGGGAACACTTGTGAGGGTGTTGTAAGCAATGGAAGGAACAGGTTGCCCAGAGAGGTTGTGGAATTTCCATCCCTGGAGATATTCAATAGCTGACTAGACATAGTCCTGGGCAAACAGCTCTAGGTGACCCTGCTATTATTTTCTGGGGGAAGTTTCCAGGCTACACCTCTGCTGTATTCTTTGATCTGGTGAAATACAATGAGAATGATAGCAAAATGACTCTTCAGTGAGGTAATGTTTATCATCTAAATGCAAAGCTGAACAAGTTCAAATACTAATACTGAGTTTAAGATCTATCCCAATGAAGTTGCATGATGCTTTTGCAATATGTTGCTTTCAAGTACTTGCTCAGCTTCTGGAATCCTCTGAAGGTTGACAAAAAGACTAACCTCATGATGTGTAGGTAAGCAGTCTAATTACTGTACTATGCAAAAAGTAAATGCTGCTAGCTTCTCTCTTCAGACTTACGTCTTGTAGACATAAGCATCTGTGGTATCAACAGAGTTGGGACTCTCTTAGAGACTAGCTGCTGTCTGGCAGAACTCTTTCTTGCTCCCATTCTTTGGAGCCTAGCTCTCCCTTATTCACAGAATGTAGTTACCCACTCTAGCACTTAAACCTAGACCATGACACATGATTTTATTTGCATTACTTCTGCAACACCCAAGAAAAACCACTAAAGAAACTGTTACATATGTAATCTATATGTATTATATGTAGAGAGTAAACTGTATGATCTATATAAATATCATCATTTCTATACCGGAAACATTTCTGACTGTTTAGCATGCCTTTATAACCAGACTTACTGCATACATAATTAGTATACATTTTTGAAAATTTTCTCTTAGATTATCACCTTTAAAATGTAGCATTGAGTAACAGGAGGATTTTGTTACTATATATCTCATATGTTTTACACTGAAAAAAAATTGAATGCAAAACATTTTTATGGACATTTTTATTAAACATGAAATATAACACATCCATCAATATTTTCAGCATTTCTTAGATCAACTTTTGTATTTTTCCCTATAAATTAAAAAAAAAAAGTTGACTATTTAAACTACATTAATACATAGGCTACAGAGCGCTTTTCAAAATGAAGACTATAGCCCTAAGTTTGCGCAAATTACAGTATCTTTTATTTTGATGTGTCAAAATTGAATTACACCAACTCTATCAGGAATAAAAGAGATCAATATGACTTCTGAAAGAAGAAAGATGCACCAAGAAAAAGACAAACCTTTACAAAGGATTAAGGCCACTGTGGCTAACTCTGTGTTACCAGAGTCAATACAGTAGTCACTTTCAATTTCCTAGTTGTCTTGAGGTTAGAAGTTGGTTCCACTAAGGCAAATGCATTTTTTGGATGTCCAGAATGACCAGATATGTTAGCAGAAAGACCAGTTCTTCTAAACTGACTTTTCAGACCACCTTAGCTTAAAGTCAGGTGACTCATAGCATCAGATACCTCTGTTGTGGCTTGTGCTGAGGTACCAGCTGGTATAAT
Source organism: Cygnus atratus (assembly GCF_013377495.2). Taxonomy (NCBI): domain Eukaryota; kingdom Metazoa; phylum Chordata; class Aves; order Anseriformes; family Anatidae; genus Cygnus; species Cygnus atratus. Next base: position 44,309,017 of record NC_066364.1, read on the forward strand.
ATTCAGGTAAATATCGTACTGTTGGTCCATGCCAAGGTAGCTGTCACTCATGAGATACAACGTGTAGATACACCTAAAATGTAAAACGCAGAATCATTAGTTTGGAAATTAGGTCTCAGCCACTTGGAAGAGAGAATCATTAAGAGAACTTCATTTCTAAATTTGTCATACTTTCCAGGAGTCTCTGGAGTATAAAAAGCAACAGAGACAGTATTTCGATTTCTGACGTATCCAGTTCTCTTCAGGGCGATTAGTTCTTTTTTATCAACTTCTCCCAATATCAAAAACCATCCTTCATCTTTAACTTTGGGGAATCGAGGAGCCACTGCTTTACTGTCTTGCTTTCCCTGTTAGGGAAAAGAAACAGTTTAGTAAAACTGGAAATCATTGTTCCAAAATACCATTCTTCCTTGAATGAAAAACCACAAAAACACACACATGATTTTTTACATAATACTATAATTTAGCCAGATGCAAATTAAAATATTTTTATTTCTTTCCAGATGAAGACTTATTTTCAAAATAAACAAACAGAGAAAAACAGTTCAAAGGGAAAAAAACACAACAGAATACAAGATATCATTCCATTTATTTTGTAAGCTATTTCAACTTGAATGGAAATACTGTTCCCTTTTTGTAATTTCATCTAATGTATCCCAAATGCTATTCTCAGCAGAAGGGTTAATTGTAAACCTTGTGTCTTTAAATAACACTAAACAATATTGTTTACGATTAACAGAAGGACAAAACAAACAAACAAACAAAAAGCACCTGAAATCGTTATTTCAGGTCGATATAGCAAAAAGAAAGATTATGTCAGTTATTCTTTAAGACAGTGACTTTACTGCTGAAAGCTGAAGATAAAATGATGTATACTCAATCAGCATTCATTCTGTGCTCTGTAGATGGAAAGGTTTTACTGAAGATTTATATGGAAGAAAAAAACACCACCAAAGCAATGAAGCTTCTGAAACAGTTTGATCCAGCTGTTTCATACAAAAGAGGGATCAAATTCGTGGAGATGTTTATAAAACAGTGATCACTGCATGAAATGCTTCTGCTCCCTCCTTCTTTCCAGTTGAAATTGAATGGCTTTTGGAGGAGCTCTGACCTTTTTTTCTTCCTACAGCTTTCCTTGAGGCTGAGGATGTGTTCCAAGTAGAAACATATTTATAGGTATGGGTTCTGGTATACAGTTTGGAGGTGCATGAGAATTTCATAGGGACACTTATAAACTGATTTGGGGAAGCAGGGTATGTAAGAATATGAGTGGTAAGAGTTTGGGTAGTGAATTGAACATATCTACTGTTATTGCTTTATAGTACCCAAGCAAATTAACTTTATGAATTCCTGTTTTGTACAAAAAATAATGACAGATTTTTTTCATTGACTTTAACTGGTTTAGGATTTTACCTTTAGAGTCTATTTACTGTCCTACTGCACCCTGAAAAACCATCTGCTTCACTACTAACACAGAAAAGGTGTTTAAAGTGTTTACAATTTACATAATTCTTAAACTATAAAAATATTGTTATGCTGTGTAAAGCATAAATGGATTATTGGAAACTTGTGCAGCTGGGAAGGAAATAATAAATTTATCTACCTGATACCCCATCTGGGTTCTCTGCAGATTTATCTGGAGCACATATTCTTGATCAGCATGCAATTTGATCCATCTTTTGTCATCTCGTGTGTCTGCTGTCAGCAGAGGAACAGGCACTTCGTTCTGAGACTGAACTGGGTCATCCCAACAGCCCTTAATGCTCAGGCTAACATTTAGAATTGGCAAACGGGACAAGAAATTCCAAGTCTGTAGAAAAAACAGATCCCTGTGGATTACAAGACAATCTATACGATTCAGATGACTTCATAATAATAATTCAATGTGTGGTTGATATTCTTATTCTATATTAATAATAATTTATTAGGTATTGGAATATCATATTTAATAGTACAACTCTTCAAATCACAAGCATAAAATACTTTTTCTTAACCTCTTACTCTAATTTCTTCTAAGCAAATCAAACAAATGTGAAACTCTCAAGCACATTATACATGCCTCACTAAGATTACTGATGTCTGAACACGGGAAAAAATCCTTACCACTCCCGATTAAAGTATTTTTTTTCCTATAAGCCACTTAAAAACTAGTATAATTAAGTTTTAAATTAAACTTCCTTAGCATAATCCATAAAGAACAAGTCACTGCAGTGCTAATTAGCAATAGGCAAACCTCAGAGAGTTCAGAGGATCAGTTCAGATAATTAACCAAAAGTTCAACTGCATATCCAAAGTTATCCTGACTTTTTTTTTAAGGTTTTCTTCCATCGATCTTCATGAACACTTCTTACAATCCTCCAGAGGAATCTTAAGTCTGTCATTTCTTGTGAACTGCAACAGGCCCTCAACTTTTATCTTTGCAGAGAACCGTTGCTAGAGGCATACAATTTATGTAGCTGAATGTGTGGCAATTCATGAAGCATCCTGAAAATGTAACCCTATGTATTTCTCGTTTGGGTCTCCATCAGACAAGCAAAAGCACATCTGAGAAGCTGTGACAAAAATGGAGGGAAGTAACACAGGCTTTCATTTAGCAAAAATCAGCATATTCACTTGATGAAATCTTTTAGGAAGAAGGAATAGCAAACTTTGCTGTGGAATGGTTGCTCGCTAGGGGTGAAAAAAATAGATGAGGTTGACACTGGAAGGAAAACGAATGAAAACAACCACCACCACCCTCTACCCTGTCCTCCTTCCCTTCCATCCCCAAAACAAAGGAGGAATCTGCACTTCACTGATGTTTTCAAAAAACGTATGAAAAGCAAGGTAGAGGGCAGGAAGGAGAACAAGGGAAGAATATTGATCTTGGTAAGGTGCCAGCAGATGGGATCTTCTGGGAATGAAGAGAGTAGGCTTAGTCACATGGGCAATACTGGCATGGAACAGAAATGTTTTGTTTGGAAAAAGGCTAAAGTATTCGTACCTACATATTTTATGTATCGTTTAGACTGTCTTGTGTTTTAACAGAATCAGTTTTCATTTGGATTGTGCTTGATGCATCTTTGATTACTTTTTCAGAGCTGGAAGGTCTAGAGCCCTAGTAAAAGTTAATTTTGCTTTTTGGAGACACCATTACCAAGACTCATCCTTACAACAATGGTGTATGTTAATACACAATTAGGGATACAGCAGCCAGGGTGAGTACACCTAAGGTTGCACTGCCATAGGAAAAGGTGCTCTGTGCCTCTCTCCCACAGCGAGCTCTCCTCCCCTCCATCCCCAGTGTGTTGGCACTGCCATACTGTGGTTGTGCAGCTAGATGGATCAGCTTCCTAATCATTTTGGTGACTGAACTTAGATCAGCTTAAGGCTGATTGTGGAAGCCTATCCCGTAATCCTGTGAGCCCTCTAAATAAGCATGAACCTGAAAGAAGTGCTCCTGCCTCCTCCCCTGCTGGCACACGCATTCACTAGCCACTTGGCCACAGGCCATTTTGACTGTCAGTGAGAGGGCTGATGTGATCCCTCCTCCCCTCGTCCCCAGATGCTCCTTCCCACCTCCTCACTTGTACCATCCACAGCATTTGTGCAGCTGTGCAGCGAGCCAGGTCAGGAGAGGTGAAAATGGCACGGGGAGGGCAGAACTGCCCATTTCGGCTGCAGTGCAGACTTAGGTTGGATTAAAATGGCTGCATTACCATAGCCTGGCTGAAATAAATGAGAAAACTGATTTAGGCTAAAACTAATCTCTTTCTCTCTTCCCTCTTGTGTGTGCTGCATGAACAGCTGTGTCCGTTCAATGGAGAAGGTGGGGAGGGCCAGCTGTGAGCGCTCGCGGAGCTGCAGTGTAAAACAGGACACCGACGAATTGCATTCATGTTTGAATGCTTTAGCTTAGAAAAGATGGGAACACTGTAACAGAAAACAGAATATAACAGCCAGAGCGTTAAGGGAAAAGATAGCTTTCTTTCCGTCCCAATTCTGAAAAGAAGGGGAAAAAAGGCAGCGCCTTGAAGGTGAAAAAACACCGAAGGCATTCTTAATGAATTAGTAGTTGCCAAGATTTTGCTACATTTAACACATAAGACCATAAAAAAAGTCACCCCCAGCAGATCACACCGGATGAGACAACTTGTGTAGTTGCTGGCCTTAACTGGCAAATATTAGTTGCCTTAACTGGCAAATATTCTGTTTAATGTAAATTTTTTTTTTTAGGATGAATCTTATTATAGGAACTTTGCAGACTTATTGTGTTAGATTCTTCATGCACAGAAGCAGTGCATTTGTTGCTGTTTTCAGAAGAGGCACTCTGATCTATACCAACCTGGTGACCACGCCTTTTGTTATACTTCGGATATCGTTTATCTAGTAAACTTTTATGCATGCTATCTTGCAGGACAAGGCCTGTTACGATTATGTAAGAACAAAGTTTAATTTCAGAAGTGGTTATTCAGTATTAACTCCTTTTGTGGCGTTACCTGTTGCTCTGTTGAAGACTCTGATTTGGTCCTGTTAATACCGTACAAGGCTACATATTTTATGTGTCAAAGGCTGTCATGTTCTCATGTAGCTTTTACAGTGCAAACAAAGCAAAGTAACTCTGAATAACATCTTAATCAGATAAGAAGGCAGTTGTAATACGTCATTCTCCAGGTCTTATGTTTTTGAAAACTGAAGAGAAAGTTAGTGCAGCTTGATCATTGATGCACCATTGACAACAGGCTGTCTTTTTATCATCCATGCAATTTCAATAAAATATAGTGATGCTTTTCTTATTGAGGGAAAAAGTAGCAGACAAAAATGAAAAATAAGATTACAGAAACACAGATACTTCCAGAGTAAAAGCAGGTATTACCAGAGCAGGGCTAATATTCTTTAAATGTTGGGATTTCTTGTTTGTCTTTCAATAATACAAATATCAGCTTAGTATTTTAAAAGGTGCCTAATTGCCTTAGAAACTGAAAAACATTGTTAAAAAGATACAGTTCAGAATGAATTACTGGAACAAACTTGAAGCTTAAAGCCAAAGATCAGAGTTACAGTCTAAATAGTTTTTGAATAGTTGTTGAATTTAAAGCCCAGATAACATTCAGTTATGTTTACGCTTGCAATATTTGGAAAATTAAGCTCAGGCTCCCACATTTAGGTATTGACAATTCTACTGTTGGTTTTTTTTTTTTTTTCCCTGTATAGGATGACATAAGCACATATTCACTCCTTTTAAATGTATCAATGCACCTAATGGGTGAATTTACATATACTATATATATATATATCTTTATCTTTATATAACTTTATCTTTTATATATATATCTTTATTTCAAACCCATAGATTCAAAATATAATCACATTAGAAATTCTTCATGAACGTTTAATAACATCATTAACAATTTTGCCAATAAACTATCTCCACAGGACTTAGCTTAATATTCCAAATCCATGAGCAGCTTCAAGAGCTGCTATTTAAAAATTAATTACCAATCTGCTTAAAAGATATTTTCTTCTTTTGAAATGTGAAATTTCTTTCCTTTTCCTGTCTTCCCCAAGTTTATAAAGCTTAAACTGTTTTTACCATTTTTGTGCTAGTAACAGGTTTAAGATACAGGTTCAATATACTATGAGTGAGAAGTAAAATGTTTATAAGTAAAAGAATGTTTTAGGCATTTTTGTGGTGTAGTTACCACTTTATTTGACATTGTTCAGGTCTGATTCCAGGATGCTAGGTTTAAAGTCTGTAATTTTATATTTTTTCATTATAGAAACTATATCATAACGTACTTTCCTTTATTGAAGGTATTTTCTCTTGATTGGCCCCTGTTTAAGTGCACATTAAAAGACTTTACTTATGAAGGTACTCAACAGGCAGTCTCAATATAAATTTTAGTTCTATGCAAGCTATTAGGACAGTTTTTTACTGGAAAAAAAGCCATAAAAATATAAAATGTTGGTATAAAGGTTTCACTTTTGCAATGACCTGAGTAACACAGTCATGGCTTTGCAATACCCAGTATGGCCATTCCCAACTCACAGAAACGAAATTTTCTCCTTATACAATGCTGAGGCATTATGTTTTTTTCCTCTTATATGCATCTATATTTACAAACATAGACATATAGAGGCATAGAGTCATTCACAGTGTGAATGCACACACCACATACACACAAGCTATTTTTGAGGAAACTGCTAAGACATTTCAATACCAGCCAAACATATTTATCTGAGGATTAATCTTCATCTATTGAATCAGACGAGAACACTGCCATGCATACAATTATTTAATTAGCAGCCAAATCCTCTGCCAGTCAGCAGCCGCTCCAGGCATACTGATGGGGCAGTAGATGCAAATCTCACAGTAGTACTGCTTTTTCTCATTACTACTGCAATTAGCACTTAAATTGATGCTTTAAACATACTAATTTCTGGAATAATTCAGGATTTGTATGTTACCTGGGATCGCCTCACTGCAGAGACGACACCAGATTGCTACGCAAATTGAAGCACTTTTGAGCCAAATAACCATCATCATATCAGACAGAGCCAATTTGCATTTGCTTTTAAAGATAACAGAATGGCAATTTATGCAAATAAATTAAGTAAGTTTACTTCTGAGTTCTCCCTGAACTAATTATAACAATGTTCTAATTTTTTATCACATCTAAAAGTTGGACTGAAATCAATGTGTATTATGTTAGAAATCTGTTGTTAAAGGAAGCCTTGTTTTGATGTCAATACATTTTCTTAATTCAGAATTTTGATGGTAATTTAGTTAGAAATGCAGATGTCTGTTATAGACATTTAAATACTTTTCTTCTTGTTTGCATACCAGTAAAAGGTTTAACTGAAGCTGAACAGTCAAACGCAGGACATATTGCTGTCCTTTTAAATATTCAAATAAAAATCATGTGAAATATAGGTTTTGAAGTTTTCCTCTTTCATACATTTATTTGAAATCAATAGGATTATGATGTGATGAATACTATGGGATATAGCTGTCCTTTACTGGAAACTGCTTGAAAAAACAACTGAAAATAAGACTTGAGTGCAGCCTCAATATTTTGAGATAGTATTTTTTCTCTTCGCTGTTAAATGTGAAAATTTCATCTTCTTTTTCTGTTTCAAATAGAAAATGAGTGCTGGATCTTTTACCAAGGGTATTCTCAGAATATAAGGTGTCTGGCAGACCGCTTCAGAAACCAGCTATGATGACATTTGCAATGCATGCATTCCTAGTGCATAGCCGGCTATGAAAAGGTGGATAACACTGAGCGGATTGTACAACCTAGACAAGCATCTTTAGAGCAAGGAGATGTGTTAATATCAGCCATAAACCAGACAATGTTACTGGTTAACAGAGAGTAAGAGAAAATAATATTGAGAAAACAAGGTTGAGAAGCACCTCTGTAAAGCCAGCAGTGCCTTTGAAATTAGAGCAATGAATGTGTTGCACTTTATACGAAACACCACATTTTTTCCCAACTTTTCCCAACTACTCTTCCGTTCCAATCATACTGATAGTGACCATGTATAGAAAGTATTACCTGTGAAATATGTGCCGTTTGCAATTCACTGTCCACAATGGAAGCAAAAACATTCTCTTTTCCTTCACAGGCAGCCATTAGTTCAGGAAGACACTCGATAGGTCCTTGGTAACCTCCATGCACACTCTTCCTTTTGTCTTGGCTCCACTTCCTGATGCAGACAGAAAAAACATGTCCAGGAAGGGAAAGCAAACATTTATTTTCAGTTGTTTTGGTGGTAAAACTTGACGCTAGTTTCAGTTATTAAATGCTGATCATTTATTTTTTGGCAGCACTAATTATTGCATCTATAGAGCTCAGCACTATCTATGATATTAAGATGGGCACAATGTATTTTTATAATGGATCAAAATAAAGAGGTAATTAATATACAGAGTTAGATTTGTTAGAACTTGGAACCCTTCCAGTGATCTCTTGTGCATTTGTCTGGTATCATGGCTCTCAAAATAATCTGTGTGGGTTAATTAATCAATGAATATTGAAAACAGAAACAAAACCTCCATTTGGGAAAGCGACACTGTGAAAGAATGAGTTTGCTTCTGTTACATTAATGAACATTCTTGGGCAGAACAATGACATTCAAACACTACCAGCAGCCAGGTGGAATGAAATTGCAAACCTGCAAATACATGGAATAGGTACATACCGAAAAAGGTAAAGGTGTTGTACTTCTATATTGGGCAAAGTAAGCAGGGAAGAGTCATGTATCCATCTACCCTGAACCACCATCTGCACCAAATTGGTTATATTCAAAGCAGTCACCAGCCAGCCATGATGTGCTGCAACATCCAGCATTGCCTAATCAAAGGAGACATATATAAAAAGAGAAAAAGCAAGTATAATTGTGTTCCTGGTTCATACAAGTAAGAACGTTCATTTAATGTTTAACATACATGAATTTCTAGGCCTTCCATGGAGGAATCTAATGCAACTTCTACTGATGGCAGTAGGCACCTTTTGAATTAACCTTGAAAAAAGATGGATTACATCCTGCATCATCTACTGCTGCCCTTAAAAAGGTGAATAATTTACACCATGTTTTGGGGGTGGGAGCAGAGGTGGATCTTTTCCTTAAAAATAACTTCTTTTTTACATGATACTACTGAGAATGAAAAGAATAAATCTCAAAGTTCACTGGAAAGGAAGATGTTACAATTCACTGCTGTACTAGTTCATGTTTTGGCATAAGAGATTTACCAGATTTGTGTAATTATTCAAAAAATCCTTGGTCAATTTAAGAACGACAACATATTTACATTTGTTCCAAAATTAATACCAACATCACTTACCAGTAGCAGTTATTATTACTCCCATTTCAAACCTAAGGACTTCAAAAAGTATCTCATGAATGGGACTAGATGGAAACCTAAAATTTAGTGGAATGGGCATTTTCAGGTTTTGTTCAACACTGACACCTAACTTTAAATCTTGAAGAAAGATTACAAAACAGCTAATAGTTTACCTGGGTTGAGTAAGACCAGTCAGCAACAACACAGATTTCACTCTGCACTGTATACAGCTGACTGTTTAAATAATGAGGGCTGTCACTTTGGCATCTCTATTCTGAATCTGAAAGGCTTTCCCCAAGAACATAAAAAACCCAACAACCAACCAAACAAAAAAACCCATCCAGATACACGTCATGCTTAAAAGTGTTAATGGTCATCCTGCCTTTCATGTCTTGTGAGTTCCTGTTCCATTTACATGTCTATGTTTTAGACAATACAAGTGAAAGCTATACTCTAAGTATCACTACCATAAAGAGCTACCACTGCAAAATTTGTTATAGAGCACGCATTGTGAGTAGTCCTATTGACATGAAAAAAAAATCCTTCTTTTTTTTTTTTTCCCCTGAGACTGGAGTTGAATTGTATTTGGTTAGTCTGAAGGAGAATTTAAGAATTTGTCCAAAGGAGAAAGAACCAAGCATGAGCTTTTGGCTTCAATGTAATTTTTTTAATAGTGGATGCAGTTATTTGTATATATACTTTTCAACTTGTCTACAGTACATTAAAGCAATTAATATGATTTATGGGACTATTTCAGCTGGTGAAGAAATTTAAGCTATATGTTTGTTCTCTCTCTAATTTTCTTGTTTAATGCCACTGTAATCACAATAAAGTCTGCGTTTTCATATTACAGCACTCCAACTCAGTACAAAGTCACATATTTAAAAGTGGTTTGCCATGTAGAAAATTTGACTAAAACACTGGAAAATGTTTTTTCAAGAAAGCAAGAAAACAGTCTGGCATATTGAACAGTTCCCATGATTCTTTAAATACTATCTTCTTGATATTAGGAGAACTGTAGTTTGATTTTAGGACTAGGCTTAAGATGTTTCCATGGGTTTTTCTTTTCAAGACAACTTATATCGGTTGATACTTTCATAAACAGCACATAGCCTGCATAATTTTAACGTATTTTCCAGCCACCAGTGTAATGATGGGATGCTGTCTATGTAAGTCTTTACATTTAATCAAATGTTTTACAGACAAACAAAAGGCAGCATTTACTTAAGACAAACTAAACAGTGAAATCTTCTTTAAACAAAGGAGGTGTTTACACACGCAGAGCTATTTCAATTAAATTACACTGATTCTGGAGAAATGCTGAGTTTAAAGACACAAGTTAGTTTCAGTCATAGTCAGTCAAACAGTTTATTTTAGCAGTTTACAATGCAATTTCAACAGGTTTTATTTCAGATCAGGGTGAAAAGATCACTGACACTTAGAAAAATATTTAAGGTGTTACCCTGAATTACACAAATGTTGTCTCATTTCTCATGAGTTGTGGATAAAGTGCCTTTCAGCTAATAATAAACTAGATTTAACATTTGTCTTTTTTTCTTTTTTTTTGAGGAACAGTCAAACAAACAAGTAGTTTGAGAAGTACCTCACAGCCCAATAGCAACTGTTTTCTGTCTTTTCACTTGGCTTGCCGAGGTGATTTCCAGGTATGATTATCTTAATCATTAGGAAATAAGATCATGTTTGAAATAACACTTGAAAGGAACAGCTTTATGGCCTACAGATGTATGCATTGGTTCACATCATTTTTAGTCAGATAAAGACAGAATTGTTCTCAGCATTTATTAGAGCGAATCTTGGCTTTTAAACTTAAGAGGATGGGTTGTTCTTTACCTGCTTCCACATCTCGAAAGATACTGGAGCCTACGCACACAGTACTGTCAGTGCCTCTCAGCCTGGTGCTCAGACAGTGTTTGCCTCCCTCCTATTTTACACTACTTGATTCTTTCTCTTTCCTTTCTGCTATTCTGGCATAACTCTTGAACCATCATGTTCCTCAATCATGAAACTGCTGTATGTCCGTTAATAATAATGGGTGCATAGTCATCCTGCCTTTTCCATGAACAGCAAGAAGAATATGGTAAGCTGTATTTTCAGTCAGCATAAAGCAGTGGTATTTTCATAAAACGCTTCTGAGGACAGATGTACAACATTGTTTTCATTCTTTTCTTTTCTTTTCTTTTCTTTTCTTTTCTTTTCTTTTCTTTTCTTTTCTTTTCTTTTCTTTTCTTTTCTTTTCTTTTCTTTTCTTCTAAATCTATTCCCCTACTCTCACCCTTTTAGCAGAGGCTTGAAAAGGGGAAAAGGAAGAGAGAAGACGTAAGAGAAAGATAAATCTAAAACAAGCTATACACTGAAATTAACTGGAGGATCCTTTCACATAGAAAATCTCCTAGAAATTGATAGAGGCCTGCAGATAGATATCCCGTAGGGAGTAAGGAAAGCCTGTGTGTGTGAGACTCTGTGTTCCACATTGTTATAATGAATCCACACGGCAAATCCTCTTTTCCTCCTTATTTTCTGCTTCTTCACCCATAGAATTTATTCACAGCATCTCTATCTGGATGTGAAATCCAAGACAGTGACATTGTGAAAAAGTCAGAACAATGGTAAAGTTGGCTTGTTTCATCTGCTGCCTTGGAAACCTTGCTTCATTTTCTCCTAAGTGTAAAACACACAGATGCTTGATACTCAAATTGTTATTGAAATTCCTATAAATACTCATAGTAACAAATTGAGCCATTTTCCTCCAAATTAGCACAACTATAAAAAGAAAAAAATGTAAAAGAAAAATTAATAATTACTTAATATTTGTCATCTGACGAACAATATTTATTCTCTCCAGTTGCTGCTTGTTTTTATTGTTGTTGTTTTTCTAGAAATTTGTTGCTTCTTAACTTTAACTCTTATTTTGCAAAGGTAAGTAATTTCTAAATATTTAGCAGCTGATAGGATTGGAACAGATTAAGAATATCATTCTAAACTGAAAATGGCACAAGTTGTTCATCTACCTATTTAGCCTCAGAATTTCTTGCCAACACAAGATAATTTCATCAGAGAGAAACATTTAAAAGAGGAGAGAGAAGAGGACAGTGAGTGCAAAAGTGAAACACGATAAAACTATAAAGATGCTTTTACTTACAGAAAACAAACAACTATATATTTTAGTAAACCAAAAATTAAAAAAAAAGCCTGATGTCCACTGCTTTTTAACCTAAAGTGGAAGTGAGGGGGGTAAATAGATGGAGTCAAGGGAAATATTGTTTGTTATAATGAAAAATGCTTACCATCATCTTATTTGGGCTTCTTCCTACACTCAGGAGAATAAAACCAGAGGCATACAGTGAGATGGGTTTTGATGAAAGAATCAGGTTTTAGCTATTAAGCCTTTCCAGTGTCACGCTCTGACAACCATGAAGTAATAACAGCAATTACTAAATGTGTCCTTTAGCATTTCAGCCATCATTACCAAAAATAATTTGACTTGTACAACAAGTCAACAAGGGAAGCAACTTGCTGTAAACTATGGCAGGGGTAGGGCAGAAACAATGCTTGATAAATGAATGACGTAGCTTATTAGGTATGGCAAAAAAATTCATTTTGATGATATTCAGAACTGAATGTCAAAATGTTTGGATCAAAATCTCTTGCTATTTCTTTCTTCATAGTGGAGGGGTGTTAGTACCGAACCCTCCGTATCTATTACCAATTTTCCATCAACTCCATCATTTCCATCATTTTTGGGAGCAATGTTCGGTTAAACTACTGAACTATTTAAAATGATCAAATTGTACCTTTCTGGTCTAGAATGAATCTGAATGTTTTTACTGATGCTTGGAATTTGAATGGTGTTATCTTGAGGGAAAGCAAAGATGGAGGCAGGATGTAGGAGGTGAATGTATGGCATGGAAATGATAGTAAAAAGTGCCTTTTCTCTGTTGTTTTTAAGTGCTCTGAGTATGTGTTCAAGATAACAGATACTAAATTGTACTCACTTAGGAGATTTGTCTAGCAACAGAAATATCCTGATTACAAATCTTTTATTTCAGAAGCTTTATGCAAACACTTTTTTTTTTCTTTACAAAAACACTGTTTTTGGTATTACTTTCACATCCTTCATTTGAAAGACAGACATTCTGGATCACTCTTGTATGACTGGGTGGGTGGCAGGGGACCAGAGACTGTACAACCAGTAGAGCTTCTGATCTACTCAAATGACTTAAATAGCTTTTTTCTTTAAGGTAAGTTATTGAAATGTTAAAATAAAACAATGTGCATCTTAACAGAGATCGTATACTCAGTGAACTATTCTTCTTTATTATTCTGTTTGAACTCACCTGTTTTATATAGCTCGGAATATATTAAGCATTCTACTTAAATATTGTAAATATAAATGTAAACACTGAATATATAAATATTGATATTTTTGGCTACATTATGTTAAGGAAAGTGGCAATGAAGCCAAATGAACAATGAGAACAGCTCTGGATAAAGAGGCTAGCTAAGTAGACTAAGGTAACTTGTGGCTGAGAATCACATCTGTGATTACTCAGCTAAAAGTAAACTGCCTACAGTGATGCCATTGGTGGTATTGCTTTGGTGGGTGGGAGCTGAAACTTCAGGAGTACCTAGGGTGAGTTACATGGCTCAAATTTTCCCACTCTTTAAAGATTCATTTTACTTTTTGTATCAGTGCATCATAGACTACAGTCCTTTCTTCGGTGCCTTCATTTGCGAAATTGAAGGTTTCTACACTACTCTGTACAGTGCTGCAGGCAAAACCACATTCACCTTAGACTTGAAACATTACATTACACACATTACATTAGACTTTATGTAAAATAAATCCAACACATCCTCACACAAACAAATACAAATCTTATTCTGCGCTACAAATCTTACTCTGCAGCGATGCTTTGAGGAAGCAAACAGATATATAAAAGAAATAAACTTTGTGAGACTAAAATACTTCAAATTTATTGCACAATTAAGTTAAAAAAGAGAGTTAAGGCTAGTTGGATTTTATGCTTAGTTTTGTACCCAAATTTTTTGTGTATAGTATTCTAATATCAAATAATGAAAATATCTCCACCCTTGCCTACCGTATATGCCAATATAAGTTCTGTTGTCTAGGACTAGGCTTCACGGGTTTAAATCCATAGACTTAAATCATTAAATTTAAATCAAGCATTAGAATTGTGCCTAATTTAAACTGTTCCAGATTACAGTTTATATGACAAATATTTCTACATTTTAATAAATAAAAGATGTTCCCATTTTACCCATTTTCCTGAAAACTGTTAATATGGAATAATATAAATCTGTTTTTTTGCACACGCTTCAAACCTAAGAAGCCTTCCAATATGTGGTATTATGTTATAATCCCCATGTGACTTGAGATCATACTAATACAAGTAACATTTTTCCAGATGTTAAAGCATGCCATGTATTATAAATTTCATGGTTTTATATAAATCATGGTTACGATGCTTCAGTTATATACCCTAGAAACAACAACTGAAGACTTTAAAAGTTTATTTGAAGAAGTCTTACAGAGTATCTTAAGGTCACTACCTTTTGTATGTTACATATTTGCAGAACAGGTCAGAGTTCTAGTCAAAAATTACCTTTTAGAAATGTATTAAATAGGAGGGGTTCTTTCAAATCAATATCAAAATCATTCAGCTGTACAATTTTAGCTTACAGAAAAAAAAAAAAAGTACACTCTATGAGAGAGGTAGTGAATAAGATGTAATTAATCCTAATTGGGCACTCTTTTTATACTGCCCTCTGCATTCTTCCTCCATTTTTTTTAAAGCATATTCAGCTACGTCTTCCTCTGCTACCCACTATGAGAGACTGATTCTTCGTTCTCCCATTGACATAAAGGTCTCACTGATGAATGTAAATTACGACCTTCCTAGCTGCTTTGTAAGATTACTATCCCTGTATTCATCCTTTGGCCTCCATAGTAACATTATTAGTACGATCAGAACAAGGAAAAGGACGAATCACTTACTGTCTACATTTAGTGGAGTGCAACCCTTCGTCTCTTACTGATTTTTTTTTAATAGTATTACGGAAATAAAAGCAGCTATGGAATGTGATACTAGCAATATAAACTTGGTAGGGCATAACCCAACATGTTCAGAACTTGTTGAATCCCAGTGTACAATTTATTCTCAAATTACTAATTAATAAATTGATATTCTATACTAGGCTAGTGAACTGTAAATACAATAAAATGTTTTTGAGAAAAATCTCTTGGCGAGAAATCCCAGTTTCCTGAACCTAAGCAATGTCTTAAAGATGGCATTTGTTCCACAGCTAACACAAATCTACCAAACCTATTAAAAACATACAGTATGTTTCTGTATAAATTTGCCCTCTTTAACATTTAAAATCAATTTCAAAATAGTAATGTAATATTTTGTCAATAATTAAAATTTTGTGAGTGCATTCACAAGAATCCTTTTCAACAGCAACAGTTATTCCCAGTAACTTTCTCCTGAACTTTTAGCCCCATAAGGTTAGCATTCAGGAAGCTCAGCTGCTGTCTAACAAACTTAATTAATCAAAAAGTCATTTCCGAGCTGTAACTATGAGTAAAAGTGCTTCAAGTGTGCTAGCAAGCCTACAAGTTAATCAAAATGCTAATGCAGTACAAATTAAAGTTGTGATTAACATTTCACAGTAGCTGCTTAAGTGAATTGATCACACAAATGGGTTAAGCATTACTCATTTCCTCCAGCCCCAACTGGGAAAAGGTTTGTCATGACGGGGGGGTTATGTATAAGCAGCACCAAATCATCATTAAACTGTCACCAAGATGCTTCCATACAGCAGTTTGCAAATTATCCACAGTGAGCAAAATCCCCAACACCACGGCCACAAAGGTAACAACCCCCCCCCACCCCCTTTCACCTCCCCAGACATACCTGTAGAATAAAAGCAGGCAGCAAGTGTTTCCACCTCAGCATTTCCTATGTCCAGGTACTATCACTACAATGCTATTTATTGCTGTTTATTACCTATAAATGAGCATTACTTACAGCATATACTCTTTAAGTTTTCTGATTATTCTATTATTTTCACTCTCCTTATGTGGAGAATAATAGCAATCAACCATACAGGCTGCTAATAAAATTGCAGATATGGTACTATCACATACTACAGACACACAAAGAAAATGTGTAGTGGCTTTAGAGACTCTGGCCTCTGCTTGTAGTGTCCTTCACTTGGTTCTGCACTGTGAAGTTGATTTGATTGTCTTCCCTTCCTTCAGTTAAGCTGCCAATTTATTTATAGTTACAAAAGCATCTATTAAACAAAGCAATTATGTCTTTGCCTGGGCACTTCTGGACAAATCTTGCATACGCAACAGCAAAATAGGCCATGCCTGTAACTCCCACCTTTCAGCAAGTAATTGGCATGCCTGTAATAACACAGCACAAGAGCTCAAAACATACCTTAAGATCTTTAAGAACTTCTCCATTTCCTCATAAGCAGGAAAACAAATGACCCAAGCTGTATGGCTCCCAAAGCCAGTAGTTCTTGTGGCTGTAATGAACTGAGGAGGTTCGGGGAGGATGGAAAGTCCAGAGCAGAGGGACATTCTCATTTGCATAGTCTGGGAACTGCAGCTCAGGCACCTGTGCTGTTTGCAGCTGTATGCAAGCTGTATGCATGCAATTATGGGCAGAAGGCAACTTCTGCCTGAGGAACAGTAGATAGAGCTCCCACCAGCAGCCATGAACAGCCTGCAGGTTACTAGCTTAAGCATTTCATCTGTAAACTAGCTCTTAAGACAGCTGAATTGCTCAGCATGTTTGTGCGATATTTGAAGCTTCTAAACATGTACAATGAAGATGATTCTCAGAATTGTAGCAAAAGCTGCAATTGAAATGATCAGAAACAAATTTAACTATTTTGGAATGGGAAAAAGGGGTGCTATGCATATCATTGTCCAGCCAATATGGAAATGCAGTGCTTAACCTGAAAAAGCTTTATATTTCATTTCAAAATTAGATTCTTCAGAGGGATAACATGGTTGGGAAAGGCAGGCCATCAGCAGCAGAGCCACGAGGGCCTCATTTCAGAGCCGTGCACATTTCCCATGCACACTACGCTTTATTGTGCGGTTCAGAGCCTGACTTCCTGCCCATCTTCTCTCAGTGCACAGGTACCCTACTGAGATGCATTTAACACATCCATGGGTAAACACTTCTTAAAGGTTAAGTCTGGGCTCCATGGCAGTTCTACTCCTGGCAATATTAAAATATTTTATCAACGATTATGCTAGAAGTGGAGGCTTGTGGCCAATCCCAATGCAAAGCCAGCAACTGTCACATTTATTTCATAGAAGAAACTGCCCTGAGTAAACTGAGACTGATGGTATTACTACCTCAATTATCCATTTCAATTAACGCAAATATAGGCGACAGCCTTAGAACACCAGAATAAGAACTGATCGCTGAATACACAGTCACAAAATACAAGGCTTCACAAAAGAAGTAAGAAAGAGATTAGATTTAGTCCATTTCACATACTCCTAAATCAGGTAGAGGAAAAAAGATGGGGTATTGTCTTTGCAGTAATAATTATATCTCTATAAAAATATTGGACAAACCATTTCATTAGATTTTTTTTTAAATGTTCTGCAAGAAGTGGAGAAATGTTTGAATTTGCTCAACTGCTGGAGTGCTCAGCACCATCCTACTGACACCTTTGTTTTTTCTGAGTGAAAAACAATGCAGATTGTGTGTGAAGCTTGAAGAGAATATGCAGGCAGCTGTAATTATATTAAAGGTAACAGGCAAATAAAAATTATGTCTTACCCCAAGATCACATATGAATTAATGCAAAGTTTTTGAGACATGGAAACCTTCTGTACTTTATCTATGGCAGCCTGTCAGTGATAACAAAAAAAACCTTGTTACTTTCTCATTCAAGCTTTTCAGTGTAGAGCAGGGACATTCCTCCCATCTGGTCAATGCCCCAGTGGTCAGACGTTCATTACAAAATTGAGTGTGGGAACAGTTCAGCATTCACCTTCCAGAAAGTTATATATCACTACTCCCGATATTTCTCCAGTAAAAGGAATGGTGAATTTCATCCTGGGTAAGTAGATACTAACCTTTATCTTGCTGTAACAAACTACATTTAAACATAACAAATTCTAACTATGGAAAAACTGTAACAGAATACATTTCTTCCATTTTGTATGGCAACAATTACATTCTTCTTTAGAGTCATCCTCCTGACTCCTCAAATCCTGTTAACGCTGTGGCAAAATCTGGCAAGATGCTCTTTTTGCTCCTAGTTGTGACATCACAGCTTATGGCTTCTATCTTTCATCATGAGTATAGATCAACAGAATTCTAACATAAAAATAAAACAGAAATCTCAGCAAAAGTAATTTAAGAGTGGTTGCATGCATTTCCTATTAGAAGTGAAATCTTACCACAGCACATTAAAGAAAACTGTGAGAGCGTCTGTTTTGTTGCATTCATAGAAAGATTTTAGTAACATGAACATAATGTTCTTAGAAGGGCAGCAGAACTGACTACACAAAAGCAGCTGATTACTCTGTTGGTTTCTTATGGATTTTACAGTAACAAAAAAAGAGTCAAGAATTGCAATATATACATATAAATTTATATTAAACCAACCCTGCTCAAGAATCCTACCCTAGAGGGAGAAGGAAGATGGAAGGGATTCCTACACAGGCCACTATAAAATCCTAAAAGTTTGTAATTTAAGAAGTTTATTTCTTTAGGCTATGAATAATTCTGTTTGTGTCATTACAGTGATCTTGTTTCAGTGCTTCATGTGTATACTGAGGAGGAGAGGGGTAAATTATAAAAGACAGTACTTTATGAATATTTAGAATTGCAATAATCCTGACATTTGTCTCACAGTTACGCAGAATATGTATGTGTAGGGCACATATGGATGTATGATATGGAGGCTTTGCCAGCAACTCACCAGTACATGTCATGTTCAGTTTAGCAATTAAATTGGAATGGCAGCTCATTCCTTATGTGGAACATGAAATAGTACAAATATAATTTCTAAATCTGGATGAAATCTCCTCATAGAAAAAGTGAAAGTTCTGAACAACTACTGCAGGCCAAATGACTTCATTGCATTTTGAAAATTTTAGCTGATGCATTTTCCTGATGATTTGAGGCAATCCATCAGCTACTTTTAGTTAGCTGATGCTGTTAACATAGTTTTCTGACTGACCACTAACACCATTCAGCCTAAAGTCACCAGTGAAGAAGGAGGGCCAGAGGATGCCGGTGGAGTTACACAACATGTGGGATGTGAAAAGCACCATTGGAGAGAAAGAAGATGTAGGTGAAGACAGCACAGAAGAGTGGAGACGTTTGTTTGCCTGTGGTGGAAAGAGACTTGCTTACCTGCAGTGGCTAGAGATGATAAATCTGCTCTGCAGAGGACCTGGGATAGAGACCCTCTGTATATACTGAGATATAACCATTTGTAAAAGCTCTTTGAAAGATCTTAGTTTCTTGGAAGAGAAACACAGCGCCTATACGGAAAGTCTATCTGTTGCTCACATACCAGCCAGCACAAACGACAGTTTATGTTTGGTTCACTACTGGAATATTAGCTATACAACCTTAATACCTAAAGTACTTTGTATGTAAATAAACAAAACTTCAACACAACTCAAAAAACAACTCCGTCTCTGCTGAATTTTACTTTTGGGGGCACGCGAGCGCGTGTTCACACACAAACACAGAACATCACCCACTGAATATGTTTATCAATGGATCCCTCTATGGTTCAGTTCCTTTTCTCACAACTAACATCTTTTTTTCCACCTCTGTTGACCCCGAGTTCATCAGCAGGTCAGTGCTAAGGAAAAAGGTAACAACCAGTATTGAAAGTGTAACCCTGTCTATTGCTTAGATTCTGGGAACTTTAACCTCCGTTTAGAAAGCGTGACTAATAAGATGGAACAAATATTCTCCCAAGAGATGTAAACCATGCGCCAACTTCAAAATACAAATGTGCTTGCATGTTTTTCTTTTTCTTTGAAAACAGGAACCTTTTTTTTTTTTTTTTTTTTAAGATGACTTAAGGCACTGTATGGAATGATATTCTGCATTTTACTTCAATTGAAAAGAACTGTTAAACGTTTTATGTTTTCTTCTGAGCGATTATGTTTCTGAAATACATATGTTATAAGACAATTAAAAGTACATTGCTTAGTACTGCAGGATAAATATTGAGAAAGATAACTATCAAAAAGAATCTTTAATTTACTTTTTTCCCCCAAATTAGCCCCCCCAAATGCTAATTTCACAAACATTTAAATGAACTTTAATTATTATCTATGAAACAAAGGTGAATTTTCTTACCTAAGTGACATTCTCTGTTAATAACTGTATATTATGAATAATAGCTGTTCATATATTCAAGCTTTCAGCAACATGATTTTATAGATTTGAAATCTTGGGAGTAGAATTGCATTCAAGCACTGCTGCTTGACAAATTTGAGACTGTAGCAATAAAGTCTTATTCTGTTGATTTGCTTCTTACTTTTCTTTTTCTTAATTTTAATTTTGCCTGGTTCAATATTAGTATTATAAGCTCATAATTTTTGCTAGCATAAGGTTGAGACTCACCCTAATCATTGGACACCAAATTGTCAGTGGTATTTTTTCTGTCTAGAGCATTGATTAATTATCTCTCAGAGACTAATCTGTAAAACTGGTAGGCTTGACACAATGATGGCAGTTACCACACTGCCAACATCCTTCAAATAAGATCAGAGACTCATTCTTGTAGATGACATATAGATCACTGAGGATATTAAAATCTGAGCAAACAAAAAACGTAGGAGGAAAGAATTACTGTCCCTCTTTCACAGATATGGAACTGAGGAAGACCAAAAAGAACAGTTTGTTGAAGGCTGTCTGATCTTCAAGAACCTGTGAATGAGTCCTCGTCCAGCTCTGCTACAGAGAATATTATTACTTCTCTCTGGCAGAAACAGAGGGTCAATCTGTTCTCTGTATCAGCTGGAGCTCAGCCTTCTTCCCACTCTTCAGATATTGCAGCATTCTATTGCAAAGTTAAATTGCTGTTTTAAAATTCTTTTGAGGCATGCAGCTATGCATGTGATTGCTTGTTACCAGTACTCTCCATGGTCAGTTTAGTTCCTGTGGGTTGAGACTTCTGTACAACTGTAAAAGTCACAAACCTCCAGATTGTCTTTAAAATCTGTGTTTAAAAACGTGATCTTTGACTCTGTGATAATTGGGAAATAGAAGACATGTCTTTTCACAAGCCAGAGAAAAACCCAATATCTTGTCCCAAATTACATTTCAAAACGCATTTTACTTATGCTTGGCAGTGACTAGAATGCTTTTGGATGCTAGAAAAATAAATGTACTCATGGAAGACAGGTTCTTGGGGGGTCAGCATAAAAATCTGCAGGGAACAAATCCGTGCAGGAATGACTTATACTCAACATTCCACAATTCGGACGCAGAAAGCCATTGCATATGAAATAAGAGGAGAGCCCAGTGGCAACAGATGCCTCCAAACAGCGCCAAAGTTTTTCACCTTAAGTTGGTTTACCTTCAGTTTTGTAAAGTGTGCATCTTCATGGGCATCTAGTTCCTCCCTAAACATAGTGATATTACACTGTGCAGTGCCAGTTCTCCACAAGACAATGAAAGAAATCTTTAGATTTTTATGTATTCAAAATATTGCAACATGCTAACAGTGAATATTAAAACAACAGCACTTAAATACTGAAATGAATTACTATACCTGACATATTCTAATTGCTTGGTCCAGCACTGTCTTTGTATCAGTTGCATAATCTGGACAAGGCAACATGGCATGACTGAAGTGGGCTTGCAGCAGGAGGTGTGTTTTTGTGTGTGAACTGTCAAATGAATGAGGATTCACTTCAATTGGAAGATGTTTTGCCAGTTCACTGTTCATCTGGTCTTCATTGTGTCTCACAGGTAGATCGGTGTACTCCTCAGCATTCTTAAAAAAAAAGAAAAAAAAGGATAAAATATACTTAAACATTGTAATTAGCTTCAAAATAATTGTTTTTCTTTTCTGAGACATTAAAAGTATATGCATTTCATTTACTACATCTAGATTTCATTGCTAAAATAGCATTTTAATATTTAGATAGCTTCTTATCAAAATCACGTTTATGGGAAGACAATAGCTAGTGAAATATTAAAAAATATTCACTCAATTACAGGGTTTTAAAAACTTTTCTATGTTGTTTTTACAACTAGAGAGGAAGAAAAAAGCAGTGAAATAAATACACTCATTGGATGAACTCAGTATCTGAGATGACCTTCTACAGATATCCTACCCCAGTTGGCTCACAAAAACATAGTAAAGTTAGCTATAAAGAAGTCAAGAACTCACAATTTCATTTTTCAGGGTTTTTACTTAAAAACACTTTTTTTTTTTTTCCAATCAGAGATTGAAAAAAGATCTGTTTTTTATTTTAAATGAATTTTAAAATGTATTTTCATTATTTTGAGAGTCAATGTCCAAGTAACAGATGACCTGTGATCACAGCAAACAGCAAAATTGTTAAGTAGGTGCTGAAAACTATCCTCTGTGCTCCAGAATGGACTAATACCATTCATGTAAAAATGAAAACTGCCTAAGAACTTTCTCACTGTTGTGTAAAGGAAGTGCACACAAACAGGTAATCGATGTTATTACCAGCAGCATCCTTGGGGCTGAGGGCAACAAGTATGACTGTCCAAGTAGCCAGAACAGAGATGCTCAGTCTCCTACTAAAGAGTAGAAGTCTCTCTCAGAGACTCAGACTGCCTCTGAAAGTAATATTCAACAGAAGCATCCTAAGAACTATAACTTGGGCTGCAGAATCTATTCTATGACATAATTTGTGATGTTTTCCTCCACAAAATCCTCTTGTACATGTATGCATACATATTCTTGATTAGAATGAGAATGATCTTTCTAAAATATAAGATTTGCAAGTAAAGTAAGAGTTTTATAATATGTGATATCTTTTCCATTTGTAATTTAAGAGAATATATTTCTTTTATCACAAAATTTGGGGTAGCCTGACGGGCTTCTGAACTATGGCTTTAGCAAAGAGACCATTAAATTAAAGCATTCAAGGTTTAATATTCCTCTTAACTTATAGATTCAATCTCCAATCAAACTTCCTGCAATGCCATAATAATTAAATATTCACCGAGAAACCAGTGCAGAGTAAGGTAAAGAAAAACTGCAAGTTTAGACCACCTAACAGAACTACCTAAATGAATTGCAAAGTACTGTATCCATTCATTAATGCCCTAACACAGAGAGGTTTTTTGGCACTTTCTAAAAAAAGAAAAGCTACATAGCTGTTTTTCACCCTCCTCCCCCCACCAAACTGACAGCACAAACATTTTCTATTTTGTTTAACTGCACAAAGAAACTACACCTAAAGGGTGATATAAATAGAAAAGAAAAGATAGATATTAGACAATTTACTATTTGGAAAGGAAACCAGAATGTCATTAATTTATTTCATATCTCAACTGCAGACTAGAAGTGAAGACTGTCTAAAGACAACTGCTGCTTAATCCGAGATGTCTCTGCTAGATCTCTTGTGAAAACTGTGGTCATTTATTCTCTGAACCTAAGGTCACAATCTTTTTAAGCCCTATAGAAGGTTGCATGTTTGCTTCACTCTTTTTATTTAACTTGCTTCTCCTTCAAAGATATTTTAAAGAATATTTACCAAGGAGATTTTTTACTTAGTTTTACTTTGCAGTTTAAAGTAGCAGAAAGAAGAAGGATCAGCCAAGTCACTGCAGACCAATTGGTACTCCTCAAAATGCGTTTTCACTAATTCTTTCCCAGCACATGTTTTATTTACCTCCAAAACACTCCCCTTATTTTAAACAACTTGCCTACTTAATTTCCTGTTTGTGATCACTGACTGTAAGTAAGTGAGGTTCATTTTCTTATCTGCATCATGTAGGTAATTAAAGGAAATTGAGAATGGGTAGTGAAGCTTTTATACAACTGAGAATGAAGCTGAATGGAGGGCACCGAGGTCAGCAGAGTCCATTATATTTTTATGTGAGAGGCCAGTATGTCTACCCTGTCCTTGTTTGCTTAGTGTAGGCTGGACAGACTACTAACTGCAAATCTGTTTCTCTGATTTGCCCAGCTGTCCTTGAATAAAGACATCTTCCATTGCAAAATGTTAAATGACAGTGATTGACAACTCTGTGATGAACTCTGCTCGTAACCCCCTGCTACTGTTTTCAGGTTGCACAAGAAAAGACAGAATAAAGAAACATCCTTTGTAATCACCTCAAATAGGACCTGCTGTTCACTCAATATTTTTTCATTTTAGTTTTCCTTTTCATTATGAATCTCAATCTGTTCTGCAAAGGCTGTAGGCTCAACTGTTCCGCACAATATAGAATATATATTACTTTAGTACACTGCCTCTGAATACTGTTCTTACTTCCATGGATGAGGAAACAGATCAAATTACGTATCAATCATTAATCATCATTCTAAAGTCAAGAAACTTACTACAAACTTTATAGTTAAACCACAAAGAGCTGCTGTGCATTTTTCACTTTCCCTTTTTCTTCCGTTAATCGGGACTACTGAAGCCCATGTGCTAATAACGTTTGAAAGCCCCTGCACAGTTAAGCATAACTTGTAGGGGGATACTGGGAGATAATCAGGAATTTTAGCTATGGTTCTGCAATCAAGCATTTGGCCATTGCGTCACATCTCTCTCTTTTCTACGGGAATTTCCCAATAATGTCTTCTTTTGGGCATTAGAGACCACCACATTGTTTTGAGGGTGTCAGAGTCATCTCAAACCTACACTTCATCCTGTATGTGATGCAGGGCCATATAGGAAACAGTGACTTGCTTTGCCAGTGAGAAACATCACACACACCTGCATACACTTGATAGTTTCATTTTACAAGGCCCAGGGGCTATTCTGATAATTGAATTCTGCTTCCTGCATAACCTCAGCCACAGAATCCTTAGAGTCCTGGCTGGATCATGCAACACTGTGCTCCAAATATGCACCTTTTCATCACCCTTTATTTGAATTGTTCTAAAAGTAAACAACTAATTTTAAAATAAATGTTTTGCATTTTTGGGGGGCTACAGTTTTCAGATATTTGATATTTTTATTCCTTCTTCTTGGAGACTGAAGAGTCTATTCTCAAATTTCTCTTCCTCATGTTTGGGCTGTCATCATACCTTAGCTTTCTGTGACAGCTACATTCACTTCTGAATTGCTCAGTGTCCCATATTCAGCTGATTATCAACACAATTACCAAAAAAATGAAGCAGAATGTTTATTTCCAATCAACTTCCTAAGTGATCCAGACCTTAATGTGCTAGTGAGCTGGTGAGGCTTGTTTCAATGTTCATTTATAAAAATGTTTCTCTCTCTCGGCTTCAGATCTGAGTCTGCAAGGATATGCAATCAAATCACACCCTGATCCTCAGAATATATTCAAGTAACTATGAGGTATTTGAGGAGTCAGACTGAACTGAAATGCAAATAAGGTATCCAGTATGCTAAGTACTATGCTCCACAGTGCCCACAGGGCTAAAACCATCAGATTTTCTCTCTACTCACAAAATGTATAAGGTTGGCTGAAATTACTGATTTATAGTAAAAGCTGAACTCTAGACTTATATACCACATGTAAACCTTCTGAAATATTTTATACACCAAGTAACTACCTCTTCTCACCTGTCTATAAGATAGAAGAAGGTACTTGTTGAGAATAGACAGAAATGGGATCAAGGTGAGCAACTAAGCTTGAATATTTTAAGTTCAGTTCAGTCATGGGAACAGTAAAACTTATAAAGTTAATGAGTTCTAGACTTTAAAGAGCAGCTGATTAATTTGTAACAATGAGGGTCTAAACCAAACCAAAAATAGTTTCTCACATTCCAGGGCTGAACCAGTAGTCTTTCCTTTAGCGATGCTGTATTGGAAACTACCTTAGAATTGACCGACTGTATGTTCCTTTTCTTTATATTGATACAGTGAAGTCAAGCACACCATATTTTGAACTTTAAAAACCTGCTACATGTTTTACTCTCTTTCAAGTTTCTGGTGCAAAGAGAGAAGACCAGTGAAAAATATTCTCAGAAAATTTGATAGCAAAATTAACAGTCACTAAGTGAAAGTGTTTAAAATCAGTGCCTGTAGTAAATTACTACTAGAAGTAATAAACAGAACAATAAAAAAAGAGAAAAGATGAGGACCATTTTTAGTTAATATAGTAAACGTATCATCTTTTTCTAATGGCTGTTCTGCACTTTATGCATTAAATTTTAGTTCTCTGCTATCAGAAGTTCAAAGGTAGGCCAATGTGCAATCATTTTTTTTCAAGTAAAAAAATGCAAACTGACCACATGCTTAAAAACTGTTTTTCAGCTCACCCCAAATCTAAAGTAGATTGACAAACAGAATTGGAGAAGTACTGGCTAGAATTATTGCTCTGAAAATTATATCTGTGTTAGTGATTCCACTATAAACTTCAATTTTAAGGAGTTTATAGGGTAGCCCATAAACATACATGCCTTTGTGTCAGTTTTATGGAACATAATTCAAACTTCCAAAGTTTAATTTTTTGTTTGTTTGCTTGTTATTTTACTCTTGTATTTAAAAGGCCTTGGACAATATCCCAGTTAAAGACAGTTACAAACATATATTACTAGTTATAGGTTTTGAGAACAAATATTATGCACATTTGCAAGATTCATATGATAGACAAACAGGAAAAAAAAAAATCTACCAGTTTAGAGTTGCTACATTACACAGTGATATTTAGACTGGAAGGCCTCTTTTAGACAGCAGACACTTGCACAAAGAAGTACTCTGAAGACAAACTTTGCAGAAGTGACATGCCAGATTTGCAGGGCAGCCTGGCCTGCTCTTTTAAGAAACAGGCAGGCTGACTTTTGTTGAGATCTTCAACAATGGCAAACATGATGCAAAAGGAGAAAAAAATTGGCAGGCAAGATTAGAGAAAATATATTTACTACATGATAGCGTAATTCATCACAGAGGCCACTTCTAAACATGCTACTTGCTTTCATATACCATATAACATCTCTCCCTGTCAGCTCCATGTGTATGTGGCAGTGCAACTGAACAGCGTCCAGCACGTCAGAGCCAACTCTGCAGTGCAGTCCCTTTCCCATGGGGGCCTTCCCACCCCTTCCCACCAGTGTCAGCTGCTGGAGGGGAGGAAAGGCAGACAGCAAAGCCTTGTGCCAGCCCCTGTGCTGCAGGGCAGGCAGGAGTCAGGGTGGCCGCCCCTGGGAAGCAGCTGGCCCTGGCTGTGGAGAAGGGGCTCTCTCTTTGGCACTGGTGCCTCCCACTGGGGCTCTGCCTGCCTGAACTCCAGCCTGGGTAATAGCAAAATGCTCTTGCCACTTCTCCAGCACTTCGTTGGAGTACCTTCCACTCTCTACTTTTGGAAAAAAGACAGGAGGAAAACAAACAGATATGCATAGGAGAGCTAGGGGATAAGAGTACCTTCTCAGTATCTTTTTGGAACAAACACTAACCTTTAACTATTTTACTTGTTTTTCCATTAGTGGTTAATACATTCTTACAGAAAGAGATACGTGTCAACAACAAAAAAAGTATAGTATTCAAATTGTAAAGGTAACTCAATTAACTATGTAGGAGCAAAATACTGAGACTGGGGTATTCTGGACTCTGTCTCTAGTTTTAAGACTCACCAGGGAAGGCATTGGAAATTTCCAGCTAAGCATGAGAAGTTGAAGAGATAAAGTTGTAAAACCCATCAAAATGCAATTATGTAAAAAAGCAAATCTAATATTAAAATAATAATAATTTATAATTATGTTTCAGGATTTAAAATGGGCACATTTCAGTATTGGGATCTACAAACTTAGTTTATAAGAACATACAGGTTAAAAGTACTTACAATTCTTATAAAGTTCTCACATTACCAATCAGAGAAATCATATATAATTGTATCCTCAGATTTCTCACTTTAAACAGACAATTGTTTA
Source organism: Cygnus atratus (assembly GCF_013377495.2). NCBI lineage: Eukaryota > Metazoa > Chordata > Aves > Anseriformes > Anatidae > Cygnus > Cygnus atratus. Next base: position 44,336,948 of record NC_066364.1, read on the forward strand.
ATGTTTTCTGAAATAGTTGCATCTGACAAACACCACAAATTTTACAATTACAGAGATCATAAAAAGCACAAGCTAGGGCAATGAAACAGTTGAGTGATCACTTAAAAATACCCTGAACGGTTTAGATTTCACAAGTTTACCTCTTACTTAAAACATCCAAACTACAAACTACTGATGACATTCCTGATGACCAGAGGTCAGGAGTTTGAAAGACCTTTGCCACTGTGCACAGAGCAATAAGAGGTCAGCAATATTAGCTACCAGTAGCATGGAGTGACCTGGCAGACTGGGGAACTTCTAAAGTATGAAGTTAAATTACAGAGCTCTGCTTCAGCATGGAGCTGCTAAAAGAAAATGCAAGAGTGCTAATACATGTGCGAGAGAGGACTGTATGAAATAGCAATAATTTGACATGTAAAAAAGATTCTTAACAAAGATTCTTAGCACTTCTGTAATAACTTGAAAGTCAATTTGTCTTTTTTTTTGGTGAAATTTTCTAAGCGTATCAGAGAAGTCACGTTTCACTGTACAAGAAAATAAAGTAATAGATAATAAAATCATTGTAGTTGGTTTACCAAGTACTAAAATATATACTTACAGAATCATTTTGCTTCAGAATTATTTACTTTTTAAATTATGTACTTTACTATACCATATTAAAACAAGGAACGAATTCATGATTTTCAGGAAGCCTTAACTTTCACAATCCATATTTCATAAGTTTATGATCACAATCATAATTCAGTGCTACTTTTTTGGCAAATCCTAATAAAAAACATTCTTACAATACGTTCATTATTCCCCCAAATGTGAAGGTACTTTCATAGTATTAAGCTTGTGCATCGTTCATAAAGATGGCTTTATTTCACTCTCAGGTTTTAAGTCACTAAGCCTGCAATGCTTGCACAATTCGAGAAAAAATAAATGCAAAAAGAAGAGTAAAGGAAGACAAAAATAAGAGCAAACATCTGAAACTGATATGGCATACACATTATTCACCTAGAATAAGCTACTTTGACCATAGCAAATAAATATAAATTGAATGGTACAAATTCCATTTATAAAGTGAATTATAGTGACGTGAGAGAATTATTACATTTTATCACTGGAAATGGTATATTTGAGATTTTCAGCTCTCCAAGATACCTGACTTTTCCTATTACTTTTCATGAGAATGCTATGAACCTGCACATTCTGAATGCATTATAATCACCATGGTTTTTTTTTTATATCTCAATATCTAGATTGGACAGTGACCCACAATTTTCTTCCCTTGTAATCTCAAGTCATATTATGGGAAATATTTAAAAACCACTGGTTTTGGTCATATTGAAATTTCTGCAATAATACAGAAAAGCTTTTCAGTACATGAACTCAGTAACGTGCTAACAGAAAAATGGGAAAATCTCTCTGACTATACATTCAAAAGTGTGATTGTCATGAGAAATCTATTTCAGTTCCATTTGGACGTTTGTCCACATTTTGAAGCTGAGTTTGGCTCAATCAGCTGGCTCAAATGCTGATTGAGATGATGATAGCAATAAAAATTGTAATAGCAAATCTTGGCATGCAACTTTCCCTGGGAAAGCGTTCAGTCGTTTTCCATCTTCAGTTTTGATCCTCCATTGGGATCTTTCAGTGCAGAGCCCAGATCCAGGGAAGAAGTTAACAGACCTCTGCATTAAGTTAACGCAACTCCACATGGAGACAGGAATAAGCGCTATTAATTCTCAATGTGAAATGGGGCCCGTACATACTGTATATGTTGATGGCAAGCTGTAAAAGCTCTGTGTGTTGAAAACCGGATTTCAGATCCGCTGACCTGTGGCAGCTCCCCTAGTGGGGAGCCACAAACACACACTGCTGCATTTTTCTACTGGATTAAATTCCGGATCTAGACTACTATGTGACCAGAGACAAAAGGGAATAAAAAGTTCACAAGCATGAATACCTGTCATCATGTGGTGAACTGACTAGTGGTCTCTGTTCAAGAGAGGCTCAGTCCCAGAATAATAGAAAAACAATGTGAACTGGCAGAAATATATGGGAAACTTGGAAGGTGCCTACATGCACAATGTATTTTTTTGCAAGCCAGTGCTACTGGTCTCACTCTGAGCAGCAAAACTTTTAAATGAAAATAGTTTAATATAGTAAAAAAACACCCAACAACCAACAACTGTGAGAGGAAGTGACAGCTGCTACAAGTAAATTTTAATAAGGGTAGTTCCCTGCTGATAAAAACTGGCACATCTCCACTCATTTCAGTAGAACTATGTAGATTAACATTGCTTGAAAATCAACCCAATGTTTTGAAGAACTCAAGAGCTACAAGGTAATGCAGAGGTAGAAGAAGATAATTACAATGGTCTGGAAGAAGGGCTATCACTGAGTAAACAAAGAAAATTAGTAAAAGGAAAAATAATTGAAATCTATTAAACATTTAAGACAGTCTGCCATTATTTTGTTGTGCTTAACTTGAAAACATTCTACTAATGCTGAATGACAGGAGTTTAGACAAACTGAGTAACATGTTAAAAATGGCCTTTAACCACATATAACATTAATGGAACATCCCTTTACCCGAATGGGACATACCATGCATTACTATGGCAGATGTAACTTATTTTGGATGGCCAGTTACAAATTTTCTTGATGATGTTCACTGCACACAGATTTACAAGAACACCGTAAACTCAGTTTTCTTACATAGACTTATACCATATCTTTTCTACCTGTAAATACAAACATTCTTCTAAACTACATTGTCAAAGCTGTATTTACAAAAAATATATGGAAAGACAACTGATGATTAGGAGAGTTGCACCTATTTTGCCTCTCGTGTAAAGTTTTGAGAACTTCTTTCAAAAGACAAAGAAAACAGAGATTTTCAGTACCAGATGTCTGGGAAGATCCCATTTGGATTTGAGCTACTTAAATTTGCAATCATGTATTTATACATCTAACAGAGCTTCTGTTTCCCCTAGAATCTGAAAATTAACTAGCTTTGTAGCATCTTCCTTGATCTGCCACCCGTGCCCTGAGGATTAGAGACTCCACCTGAGCTTGTTTTACAAGCATAACAGAAAAAATTAATCTCTGCTGGCAGCGATCCCACTGGGATACTGATGAATAATGATATCCCTCTCTTGCTGCCCTCTCAGTCCACTAGAAAAGCCACTCTAACCCAGCAACGTGGAAACCGCTGAAACCATTCCAGCTGTGGATTAGCAGGCAGTCAAGCATCCATCTGTTCTGTGTGAATCAAGAGAAAGCAAACATGCATTCTTATAGCTGAAGAAGTATTCAAATTAGCATCTTATATGACTGCATATAGTAAATACTAAGACAATCATATACAGAAGAAAAAAATAATCTATTATCTACACCTGATGTTTATATTCCCTTGCTGCCTTTAGGAAATGATAAAAGTTCAAATTAATCTCATTAGCCTACAGAATACTGTGCAATCAATAATTTAATATGTTTAAGATAAAATTTCTTAATATTGTATGCATCAGTTGTATTTACAAAATATTTTGTAAGTATACATGCATACACACACTAAAGAGTGTAAGCAAATATGGTAGGATGCCTTCACCTTGACAGAAAAAAGATTTAAGAGACCTGTTGTGAGATGGATTTTAGCCATTTTATCACCCTCTAAGGTGAGAGGAATAGCTTTTAGATATTTTCTTTTTCTGAAAACTAGTAATCTGAATAATCTCTACTGGCTTGTGAAGCTTTTCCACTGGAAGACTAAAAGGAAACGGAGTAGGAAGTTGGTGTGTGGGCAACCCAATCAAATTGGTGGCATGTGATTTGACTCTTAGATGAGAAATACAACAATGATCTACAACAATTTAAGAAAAGTTGTATTTAAGCATCATCCTAGGTAAAATTACTTGGAAATGTGCATAAAAAGTCTTCACTTTCAAAGTCTTCACTGCTGACAGGATAATAACTATACACCAGATTGGGAAACAACAATGCATTTATAATATAATTTTTACTCACCCACAAAAGCATTGATTTTTTTTTTGAAAGAATAACTGCAGAGGTGAAGAAAATCTGCAGCTGTTTGTTCTCTAAAGCAAGCTGACTATGCAGTACCAAATTTACGAATATGTATATTAACTTTTTGAAATGCTAACAAAAGTTTTGACATTTTAATAGCAAAAATACCTCTGCAATTTATTCTGGCATTGCAGGTAGCAAAAGCTACCCAAGTTACTGTGAAATAAAGTGACCGAAATAATACGAGACTGATTTCTTAAATGGTCATATGTAGTAATGTGTAACAGCAAGATTTAAACCAAAATTCAACCTTCTGAAGATAGCCAGGCTGCATCAGAAAAAAAAAAAAAAAAAAGAAAAAAAAAGAATGAGACAAAGAATCTAAATGTAAATAAGGAAAATACAAGTGTCAGATACTTCATTAAGGACTGCTCAGTAATACTCATGTTCTTTTTTAAAGAAAAAAAAAACTACAATACTAAAGGCACAATATATACTGGATACCAATCTTGTATGATGTAATTGTTTCAGCCAAACCAATCCTTATCCCAGAGATTTCAGTTCCAGTGAGAGAACCAGCTACAAACTGACATCCTCTTTCTTAACAGTTTTACAAGTCAGTGCAGTAAGTTCTTTGCTGACAGAGAAAAACACTTGTGAGCCTTTAAACAGCAGTCAGTAAGGCTGAGTTAGTGTCACTAAGTACACTGAATTTTGTGAAAACAAATGCATTAGCAATATAATTGTAAATAATTTAGAGTACAAGAGTGTAATTCTATCAAAAGCAAAGGCAGTAACTACAGACCAGTGAAGAAAAATGAATTACATGCTGCAACAAACTACATGCTGCAACCTAAATTTGTCTATCTTGCTTAAATTATAAATTGGGAAGGACAAAGTAGGCAGAACTCGTACTGACTGGCTAAAGGCACACTGAGCTTGTCAGACTGCCTTTTGGAATACCTGGGACGTGAGAACTCTGTCATTTACCAAAGCAGCATTGCATATTTTAAAGATGTTCAGCTTCACCTCAATGAAGAGTTTTAGAACTTTAGCTTTGTTGCAAAAACCACAGACATTGCTTCTACAAACATACTGTATATTTGAAAATAGAGCCATATGACATGACTGCTCAAAACACGACAGTTTTCAGCTGTTTATATGAATATTTTGCAACGTATTGGCTGCATGTACACAACTATGCATAGGTTGAAATCTCACACAATGAAGATGGCTACAATTCTAACCATAAGTAATGGACTCCAATATTCAGTAGAAGACTCCTGTGCTTTAAAAAAAAAAAAAAAAAAAAGTGCAGTTGAATTGCCTGCAGTTTTAAGCAGTTAGCTAAACCAAGCTTGCTATTACCTCAACTTGTACAGTAGCATATATACATCAATGACAAGCATTGATTTGCCACAGATGGCAACCAATGTTCACATTTATGAGCACGAGACCAGCAGAGGACTACTACCATACGCTAGCAGATAAGCGCAACAACTTCCTGGAACGTCAAAATAGTAAATAGGAGTGTTTCACTGCTATAATTGCAACTACAGCTCCTGATAAAGGAGTTTATTTCCCCATTTTTCTGACAAAAATAGTTACTAAAGCAAATGTTTGAAACAGGGTTATAGACTGAGCCTACTGGCTTCCACTACTGTATCTATACATACACTTTTACAAGTTTTTCCCTTGGATGCTGCACGTTTTGCTCAGTCAAATAATGACAGGACAAGGGGGAATGGTTTTAAATGAAAAGAGAGGAGATTTAGATTAGAGGTTAGGAGGAAATTCTTCACTCAAAAGGTGGTGAGGTACTGGCTCAGGTTGCCCAGAGAGGTTGTGGATGACCTGGAACCTGGACCTGGACCTTGAACCTGGAAGTGTTCAAGGCCAGGTTGGCTGGGGCCTTGGGCAACCTGGTCTGGTGAGAGGTATCCCTGCCTATGGCAGGGGGGTTGGAACTAAGTGATCTTTAAGGTCCCTGAGCCATTCCATGATAAGAAATTAAAAATACTACATTATTTCTAAAGTAACAGTTTTTGTCTTGTGGCCTACCTGGTGGGAAATGTATGTCAGAAACCTTTAAGTTCAACTTTAAAATAGGTTTTAATTAGACTGAATATTGATTCAGTTTTTCAAACTGGCAAACAATGACAGAAATCGAGTAAGAAGATTAGAGGAGAAAGAAAGGAGATTTGTTAATCAGAAAGTCACGTGTACTGGAGATAGGGCGGTTTTATATTTCCTGTTTTTTTTTTTTTTTTTTTTATATTTTCTTGTTTTGAACATAATTCTTTCTTATTGATGCCATAAAAATGAAAGACTTATGCCATGTACAGTTGGCTGTCGGCAGTGGGCATTTTCATCCTGATTTACCAAATGATTGTGCTTTTCTGGGAAGGCAGGCAGCATATGATGCTTTCAAACTGAAAATCAAACAATCATTTGAAAAGAGAATAATAAGAAATTGTGGTACAATTCTGGTAAAAAATGACCATATTCAAGTACTACAATGACTATGCTCTAAACTGCTCCATCTACTGGGACAATAAAAAAAATCAAGACAAATTTAATGTGCCTAAGTATTACTTTTACTCTTTCTGCTAAGTATGAAATGTTTTGAATGTAGTGGCTATAGATAATGAAATTTAGATGGCATTAAAATTCACTACAGCATTTTGTTTTATTTTTATGAAAGCAAACACAATTTTCAAATTTAAACTATTTTACTTAATACACTGTGATACTTTCTAGATGTTCCTTGTGGGAACTGGAGCACAAGTGTTTTTAAATATTAAAACAGAGCATGTAAGCTGTATAAAAAGTACCTGCATGATCCCATAAATGCCTATGTTTGGGATGAAATTTATGAAACGGAACAGTCCTAGATAGGGTTTTACTGTGAAGAAAAGATTTAATGGCTAGAAACAACTGTTTTCTCCAATTATCAGGATTCATTAAAAGTACATGCAATGGGTGAAGCCCATTCCTATTTGTACTGTAGCCACAGCAGTCATGTTCATATTGTTGAGAATGCACAATATATGTGAAATCGCATATGTATATTCTTTAAAAGTCAGAATATAACGTAATTGCCATTCATTTGATATAAAGTTTGTGATGAAGTATTTCTATTCTTGACAATGAAATGCCGTATTTAAAAAGAATAACACAATGAATATAGTCTTACTGTTCTTTTATGCCTCGAAGAAAATCATAATGGCACCTTTATTTTCTTCTAAATTAAACACATATGTAAACTAGACAATGCCTGAATTAGGAAGACTGATCTGATTGATTGTTTTTCCAAAAAGGCTTGTGGAACGGAAAAACAGTTTTATATAGTATCTTAAAAAAACTCAAACGCACTGTCTCTGCTGTGGCTTGCAAAGTAAGTATTACACAAAGCAGTTCACATTAGCTTGCTCTTGGATAGTATTTTTGTAACTGATTAATTTGTCATGGCATCTAACTGGGAACCTGTTGTAAAACATGGTTTATCACTGAGTCAAAAACCTTTGTGGCCCCTTCATGGGACACTGAACCGAGAGCTTAAAGACAGAATCCTATTTAAGAAGTAAAATTGTTTTAGACTGCAAGTGTAAATATTCACAAATATGCACGTTTTCCTGATTAGAAAGCAATGCTCCAATGTTGACGAACAGAAGATAAAGCTATAGGTTAGGTGAGTTACCTAGAATCTCGCAGTACAAATACTTATCAGATTATGAAAGACAGATAAGGTGTTAGTAACTTTACTCTTTTGTTATTTATGTATGTGGGATAGAAAGTGCCTATTTCATGAACTTCTTTCTTCCACCTTCCAAATCTGATATTTCGGCAATTCCAAATTTTCTGCTGAGTTTCACAATACTAACAGAAGCCACTGTAACAAGGCCATGTCAAACATCAAATAAAAATATAGGAAAGAGGTATGTGGATACCTGACTATGAAGCTTATGTTTATAACATGGAAAAGAGGATACTTATGATACACTACAACACAAATACCATGCTGTTCCATCCCTAAGCAACCAGTTAGAAGGAAGATCACCTCTTATAGCCAGTTACATGAAAGATATAACAGTAGGCACAAGAATACAAACCAGTTCTTTTTTTGCAGGTAGAATGCAAGAATAGAAAAAAGGAGCAACATGCAGACAAAATAAGCTCTGAAAGATGCTATCCTCTTCTCTGCGTGGTATGAACAATATGGTATTTGCTCAGTACATAGGAATACTAGTCAGATAATCAGATAAGTGTAGTAGAAAATCACCAAATTTATGAAGCTAGTGGATCTAGCCAACATAGATCTGATCTATTACCAAGACAGACCTCATTTTCTCAAGATACAGCAAAACCACATTTGATTTTAAAAAGACTTGTAATGACTGCTGCTTTAGTGCAGAAAATGACAAAAATTACTCCAAAGTATCTCTCATTGTTTTTCACCTAGACCTTTGTTTTAATCTCTAAATTTTCAGAATAATAGGACACAGTCTTTAGGTACCCCAGGGAAATCCAGACTGCCAGTAATAATTCATTAACACTTTCTCTTCAATAATACTTAATTCAGGAAGCACGATAACTCAGCAATGATTAAGCTTATTTAGATTACTACTGCCTGAAGCACAGCTAGGGAAGTTTTAAAGAAAACTCTATGGAAAAGCATCAAGGATTTTCTCAGAAAAATTACAGGCCTACCAACACAAGTCAGTTACAAAAGTAATTGTATCTGAACTTTGACTGCTAGCTGCAAGCCCAAAACAGGTTAAACATCTCACACACAAATTTATTGAGAAAAGAAGGGAAAGCATGTGGGAATTGTAACCCACCTATTTTTATCACTTATTACTATATAGTTCTAAAATGTCTGTGGGGCTGTTCCCATGTGCCATGTTCCTGCTCGTGCTATGGACAGATCAACCCCCAAACCATACTGAAAAAAATAATCGTTCGATCTTGCCAAGTGCTGGCAGATGACCAAATGAAAAGATAAAATAAAGACAGAGGAAAGAATGGATACTGAAGAAGATTATGAATTGTGTTGACTACTAGATGGAACAAATCCTGCTATCAAGTGATTTTTTTGAGACACCCATCAGCACTGCAAAGAGAACAACTTGAAACTACTTTTCCATACGAGTTGCAAAGATTCAGTCATAATTCTGGAAAATGATCCAGAATTCTGAACACTCTCATTAGTATTGCAGAATATCAACCTGAAACTCAAAATACCTTAATCACAGTCAGATTTAAAGCCATTAATATGATCACAAATTTCTGAATTCTTGAATACTATCTTAGTTTTTTCTTGGTTTTGTTTTAAATGAACTTTTGCTCCTTTTCAAGATGCACATTGACAATTCAGCAAAAACTTGTAAATATCATATTCCAAACCTATAACATTAGGATTTTCTTTGTTATGATTGTACACTTCTGCCTTCCTTATATACGTCAGACCAATTGGTAAACGCCTAAAGGTTTACAAGATTATGAACAATGCCAACAACAAAAAAATAGACACATATGTCATATCTACAAAACCCTGCTGCATTTGAAAAAAGTTTCTGGACAGCTGTTTTTAAATAACATACATAGTCCAAAATTCAAACTTTTAAAACTGAATGATCATCAAAATAACCACGGTTATCATCAGGTTTTGCAATGATAAGAGGCCTTTTCCGCTAAAACTACAGCTTTCAGTTCCAGCCTCATTAAGAGATTCTTCAAATTACTTTTTAAATATCCTGTTCCCTCAGGATTTTCACTTATACCTAATTAGACTACTTACCCCATGCCATGTAATTCCCTATTGCCAAAACTGCTAAATGCTTCAGTGAGAAGGAGGAGGGCACCAATGGAGCAAGGCAGATGTAATGTCATTGGTTAACAATAGAGGTGTGAAGCAACTGCCGTAATTATAAAACTCATTAATTCACAGTGTTTAGGGGAAAAAATACTTGGCAATAACTCTGCTGAAATGGCAATTCTTTTCAACACTACATCAGATTGAAAAAAAAAAAACTTTCAATTTACACCTTTAACAAGAAAGAATTGTAATTCCAGTAGTAATTATGAAAATCAACATCTGCATAAAAGTAAGGAAAAATGTCAGCTATAATGGCATCCAGCATTCATACATGCTTTTCATCTTTCAGATTGACACATTTGGCACATTTTGACCCCTAACTGATTTTACTTTTAGTCTCATTCCTCTTAAGACTGTAAATGGACAACTCATAAGATTATATGTCCAGCAAAAGAATGTAGAAAAAATTAATGAATGTTAAATTTTGCCATCACTGCCTAACACCTTAGGTTTTGTCTACAATAGAAGTATTTGACATTTTCCTTTGTCCTTCATGGATATAAGCTGTTTAGATAGATGAGGAGCACTGACATAAGATGGACAGTACTAAGATCTGCTTATATCATTCATTTCCCTATGCTATTCATTTTCTTAGGTAATGTCATGAAACATCATTCCATATCTGCTAATCCTATTCCCAAGCTTCCCTCTACAAATTTGTTTTATTTTTTTTTTCTGAAGTTTCTAAGTGGAGAAAATTTTTAAAAGAGACAGCAGCTGGAGTATAGCTCTCTCACCTTCAGTACTGAATATTACATTATTTAACTTGTGTTCATTGTAGGCATTTCTTTAAGTTCAGTTATTTTACATACTGAATATTTAGGCCTCTTGATTGATTACCATTCTGAATTCAGCTGAATACACTGCATTTTATTTGTTAGAATTTACAATATTTTCTGAAAACAGAACAACAAATACTGCAGGGTCAGTGACAGCAACTCCTCTATTTAGGTTGTCTACCACTTTCCATTATAAAAGATTACAGTGGCCTTTATTTCTGAGCTGTAACACTCTAAATGTTTGCAGCAGGCGATTTAAATTTGTCAGGAAGAAGGTCTTTGAACTAGAGAAGTGGCTTTCCTAGTGTCATAAAATGCTGATCAGGTTTTGTAGAAATGCAAACTATTGAATAACTATTTTTATTTTTCTGCTTGTATTTCTTGTCAGAGAAGTTTTGGCAGCCCGTCAAAACAATAAATATACAAGTAACATACATAAATGGGACTCCTGATTTTAAGGTCAACACTTGGAAATTTGGATATTAAAGAATTTGGGCCATTTGTATATTATATATAATACAGCAGAGACTTTAATCATAAGTGGGCAGAAATAAGTATTCCTGGATAGTATTTTGACACTTCTTCCTTTGAAATATACATACATAGAAGTGGAATTATACAATTTTGAAAGAGAAGATTTTGTAGACATAAAAGTGTAAACACTTAAAAATATGTAAAACTTGATTCTTTCATGATGACATAATGCTATCATGCTGCATTTTTTACCATATCTCTGGATTTGTACCCTAAAATGTTTTGCTTTGCATCCATTGCACTTCCCTACTAAACAGTCACTAGATGAACTGTATAAGCTGGCTTTGTTGCAGGTTAAGACCTCAGGGATTGTGAGGTGCCTGGGAGAAGGCAAGGAAGGCATTTTAGGAAATGGATCTTGCTTATTATGTCCCCCAACTTGTTAAAGCTGCTGTATCTTGCAGATTGTCCCAGTGCAAAGTGATGGCCCTGGTATAGATCTGGGAAGTTGACATGCAATTATTCCAGGATTTCAGTATTCTACCTAACTTAAAAAAATAGAAAATAAATAATCAGATTTGTATAAATCCATAAGATTATAAAGGGACTTAAGAGAAACAGGCATACAGAATAATTTTGACATACTGATTCAATGAAGCACTTGAAACATCAAAAATGATTCAGTTGTATTTCCCAAAACAATGACAAAGAAAAAAGAAATTACAGAAGAATGGCTTTTAAAAAATATTTTGGGATTTTTTTCATATACTTATGTCTTTAAGAGTCATGAGTTACATATGTTTAAATTAAGAAAATATCACCACTTACTGTCAGAATTAAGAGCAATTCTTCAATATTACTTTCAGGTTTCAACTGGTCTTTGAACATCCCAATAGTTGGATGCTTCAAATAGTAATAGGAAGCAATGCGGCCGTATGTCAGAGGTTCGATGCTGCGATTATCCTGTTAGAAGGGGAATCAAACATACATGTTTCTTACATGGTTCAATATGCATGGCTCCTACAAAACTGTAAAATATTTTAAGACTACATCATAAAAGAGAAGAGCAAAAATAGTTTAACAACATAACTTAGCTGCCAACCTGATTAAACACAGTTTTCAATGTAAGTCTTACAAATAGCTCCAAAGACAAACTCAAGCACCTCAAATCAAGCATGTATCTTATTGCTCTCAACTTTTAGGAGCATGTATCTTACTGAATCTTGTAAGGCACAAATTGGTCTTACCTCCCCAATTTCAATACAGTAGGAACATTCCAAATCAAAGAGGGATTTCTCAACAAGGCTAGAGAGGTACTTATTCATAGTGTCATGGCTCACATCATCCAAGTTATAGTAACTAGAATTGAAAACAGATGTATTACATGAATGCTTTTCATACACTGAAAATTTTAAACAATAACATCTTGTAGGAAAACTTACAAGGCTGCTATAATGCACACACACACACACACTTGGAACAACAAATATCCACATTACAGAACTATTCCCTTACATAATCTAACATAGTTTATATAGTTTAAATAGTTTGTGTGAATAATCAAAACAATAGTAAGGAGAATGTGTATATGGAAATACGGTAATTTACCTGGCTATTAATAGAAAGGTTGATACAGACAGAAGTGGACTGGCTGCATTTTGTTAGCTGGAAAATGTTCCTGATTGCATAGGTATGCTGTCCTGATTACATAAGTATGAAAATGAATAAACAATACTAACATAAATAACAGTACTTTAACTTCACGAGAAAGGAAGAAAACCCACCAAGGACAGCAAATGTTCTTATATCCTGGAACTCTGAAAATTAAAAAACTAGGCATATACTGACATCTCTTGAAAAAGTAACCTTACGCAAATCCAAATCTTAGTATCTGTTCTTATAATTCTGTCACATTTTATTCTCAAAATTAAAATTACTAGAAAGTATGGAATGGGGCATTTGCCAATGAACACTTCACGTGTTCTTTTTTAGGTGAAAGTGTTTGGGTAAACTGTATGTAGTAACATTGGTTCTTAGTTCTCTGTATTAAATAAAAATGTTTACAAACTGTACCAAAACACTGTGTTATGCTAGCATACAAAAAATACACAGTGACTGAAGATTGCACTCCTTGATTGTAGAACTTAACCTGTATTATAAGATTCTTACACAAACTAACATAATTTCAGGGATACCTTTAATCTGAAAAACTACAGATAAAAATGTATTAAGATCTTCAGTACTATACTCAACAAAGGCACAAATTCAGAAAGTAACATTTAAGTTCAATGAAAAGTAAAGAAAAACTGAGCATGCTTAGAAAGTTTCAAAATTCAGAATTTATGCAGTGCAGGTAAATCATACAATTTCAATGGAGAATTGAAACAAACAAAAAAACAACCACCATGATTTACTGAATTATTAAAAAGCACAGTAAAAAAAGGTTGTCCCCGCTCACTTAATTCTGTAAATTATTGTCACACAAATAGACTACTGAGACTGCTGCAATGATGAAAGATGCTCCTTTGTTCATACTGGCTGCTTTACTAAATGTTGTACTGTTTCAACTGTGTACTCAGCATCCCCACTGGAAACAATACCACGTGCTGCAAGGAAGAGAGATTATGTTCTTTCCGCGTTACTTTGTGCAGGTGTACAACAGGCTGCATCACAGTGTGCTGAGATTCATTTCATTTGATTTTACATAGCTACAGCAACACCTGAGTTAGTCTTTTCAACTCTCTTTACTGCCAATGGAGAGACAGATGCACTTAGATAATGCTATTCACCTCAGGTATTTTAGATTTCTGTTTTAAGATGAGGTGAAATACAATTACTGTCTGAAAAAGGGACTTTAGACAATCAGTTCAGTTGTTGGTGCTATATTTGGGGCAGATGAATCCCACTGTCTGATTTAAACTCTATTTCCTTCACTTTAATGATGCTGTTAGCAAATTTCAGAAGATGGAATTGTGTTAAGTACTGCAAGCACCCTTCTATGACTGTTCTATTAACATTATCTGAGATAAGCAATGCTATTTTCTTTATCTAATTTTTGAATGGCAGTAACATAACTGAAAAAAGCTGCATGCTAAGTAGCCATACAGTCATTTCCATTTTTTCCCTTGTTATTAATTGTAAATTATGGGGTCAGTTCTTTGAATGTTCACTTAAAATTGAGTAAATCATTCTATGATTCTATGAATTCTAGGATGATTCTATGAATTCAATTCTAGAATTGAGTAAATCACAGAATCATAAAGTTGGAGTAGAACACTGGTACCATGAAAAAAAAAAGATTAAAAATCTGTTCGGATAGGAGGAAACAGACAGCTACATTAGATAACAACAAAGTATTTGGCAGTGGAGTGTTCAGCTCCATAGTATTTTATATTGGTTCACATTGAGATGATCTCAAATACTTAAAACATAACTGTTGTCCAAAACAAAACAAAGTGAAGAAGTAATTATCTTGACTAAGAAGCTTTATATAGCAGACAGCCACACGTTGCCAGCCTTATGCAAAGAAAACTTACTTGCAGCAAAAGTACTCACTATTTTCAGCAACTTAATTTTCATTAAAGTCATGTAATTTACTGAAGTAACATAGTAATGACAGAAAATGGTTATCTGCAGCTTTTATCTGCCTGACATTTCAGCACCAAACACATTAGATTCTGTTTATTAGTAGAAATTACTTTGTATCATTTTGTTCACCTTCTGAAAATAATCCAAGCAAATTAACTACGTAAATTGTTTATGGATGTAAAAGGATTTTCTATTTTATACATCTAAACCACTAATGATTTGTTAGTGTTTTTAGTATTTAGTATTCTAAATTGAATGTAAGACTATTGAAATGACTGTAATTAAGGCACTTTGTTGTCACAGTATTCAGACTTCCACCATATCATTTCAGCACTACTATTTGCAGTACCACAATACTGATGATGAATGCTGATAAAACAAAGGAAGAGATATGGGCAATACAATGACATTATTTTGTTGAGGTTGTAGACAGGAATTCAGAAAGATTTTATCTTGTACTCTAATTTGGAGTATTTCACACTGAAGACTTAATCATAAAAGGCATTAAAATGCCTTTTAAAATTGTATGAATTTAACATTTGCTGGGTTTTGGTAAATTATTGTCAGAGGTGTAAATATCTAGCTGCCTAGTACAAATAAAACAATGAAAAAAATATCTTAAATTATTTGTATTCTTGAGTGATGTGGTACCAGTGTGTTTTAACTACTATCTGTAATAGGGTAAATATAATTTTGAGCACACTCACTGGAGCTTCTTGGTCACTCAGCACATTTTGCCCTAATAAAAAGCAGAGCCATTGATCTAGAAAGATGATGTTAAAATCATTAGCAAAAACAGAGGTATTATGACATTAGGCAGTATTTTGACTGTGCAGGCATAAAAACAAGTCGAATTTTGCATGTTGGTATGCTCCAAATATAAAAAACTGCATTGTATGTGAGTTCTACAATGAAGCTTTATTACCTAACTATTTAATTACAGATAAAGAATAAAAACAATGCAGTTTCATGCTCACTGCATTGAATCATCTAGTCATTATTTTCCCTTTGCTATAAACAGACAGCCTACCTTTTTATCAGCACACCATTTCATTTATTTCACAGTGAAGCCCAGTTTCACAATAATTGACTTGTCAGAAGCTCTAATTTATGAGGCTGGTCTCTGTAAGCCTTCTCCTATATTGGACTCAACCTGCACACAAGCAGGGTTGAATATTTACAATGCTGTTAACAGGTGCTGAGTTGTTTAATGATTCTAATAGCCAGAAGCGTACTGAGAAAGCCAGCGGGATCACAATTACAGGCTGTTTGAACACAACAATTACTCGTCCCCTGAGAGGTGTGAAAGTCAAAGGCAGTTTTATCCTAACAGCATCTAGCACATGGGCTAGGCAGGCTAACTTCCATTAGTAGTCCATTGGGAAAAAGCAATAACAAACCCCTAGGTATCATAAAAATTTACAAAGTATGTAAAATTCAAACAATCAAAAACTGAAGGAACTTTTTATTGGCTTTAAAATAATATATTTTAAATCCCAAACCTTGTAAAGCTTAGTAAGAGCAACAAACCCTGAAACATAAACTCATTTCTGTAATCTAAGGAAGTGTGGAATTTCATCAGCTGAGAAAGACAGAGAGACGTGCAGGAACATAAAATGTAGATGAAGTTACACAAAACATTTAGGATTTAATGTGAATGTTAGCAATCATTTCCTGTTTAGCTTATGTAAACCTGACCTGAGATCTCTCTGGGAAATTTTTCATCAGCCTTGAAATGGTCCTGCTATAACTGTCAATGCTGTGAAGTCATTTGTTACAGCACCATGTTTTTTATGTTCAGATTATACGGTAGTAATAGTGACACACATAATGAAAATCGGTAGCAGAGTCAGCCAAAAATATTAAAAGAAGAAACTTGCTAGCTGGAAGGCCTTTTGAAAACGCATGAAAAACAAATCTACAGTGTTCACTTGATTGCAAGAATGCTTTCGGAGATTTTGCTGTCCTGAAACCTGAATTTTGTTATGAACAAGTACGGGACAAGCACAGATAGTCACCTTCATAAATATCTTTTACTGCAGTTATCAATTGTGTTTGCTTTCATAAACTTGCGGTCTTTGGTGGCTGCGACCTTCAAAATGGTACCATGCAAATGATATTGAGTATATGGCACAACTGATGGACTTTGAAAGGCAGAGCCATGTGACAATGTACCAACTCACTTCTGTTGATAAGGCATCACTGACTGACTCTGCAGTCTGGGACTGGCTGGCTAAAATGCGCTACAGCATGCACAAATACTACAGCCAGTAATCTCTATCTGTATTTCACCTGTACACATTATTTTCTTGCATTCATATATTCGGTTATACCAGGTATGAGGAATACTTTGACAGATACCCTGATATCTTTAATCAGATTTTAGTATCTCCTTGTGATTAACTCTGGCATCAGGAAGCTATTTGCTACCATGTCAGTGCTTCTAAATAAAATATTTCCAGGAAAGTTTACCTTTTAAGAGGTATTTATAAGATGAGAAACCAGAGCTAACATGCACATGTAAAATTGTTTACATATTGATTGAGCATTTTTTTTTCTAGGATACATCCCAACAGATAATATGCCCAGTAAAATAGTATCCAAGAGAAAGAAGACAATTGCATGAATCCACTTTCTGAATGGGGAGATGCAGGGTCTTGAGCCTTGTGTTCTACCAGAAGACCACATCAGACTGGGCAATAGGAGGTGGCTCAAATACTTATCAGTGTGCGGCTTCCTAGTCTGAAAGAATCAGTAGAACTTTGTTCCTATGAGTAGTTTGGTAAAAGTATACCATGAACTACATTTCTGTAGTTTTCACATCACTGTGACCCTAATTATATAAAGAACAAGCTCTTGTTATGAAGTCCATAATAATGTCTATAGCTGTGTTATTTATGAAGGGAAGTATACATACATGACAGAGTAAGTGTTACTGTGAAAGGCAGAATCCATCCTGAAAAATGTCAGTTCACCAACACCAAATATGGATGCTGGTAACTACTGCAGTGTAATACACCTCCACTTCTGTTCTTAGTAGCTATTGATAATTTTGCATCTTATCTCTTAGTTAATTTAACTTTCTTCACTAATCCCCTTTCTGACATCCAAACTAGCCCTAGAAGTCTTGTGATTTTGTCATTATACATATTATTCTACCTTGACTGGCTGATACTAGCTGTCACTTTGATTCCAGAAACTATTATGGTACAGTGGTTATCATCATTTTTATTCTGCTGTCTTATTCATACTATTAGAGAAGCTCAGCTAATTATACTGAGAAAAGGAAATTTAAAGTAAAATATAAGTGTATGATTAATGATAAGAGTATCAGTCAGAGAAAATTTCATTTAATTATAATTTATGCTATAACATTCTTTCATTTCATTAATAAAAGACTAAGATAAAGTGAAAAAAACTTTAATAATAATTCTCAGAATTAATAAAGCTTTTTTTCATGTCTTCACAACCAATTCACATGGAAAACTAATTTTACAAGTGCAGATGTATACACGAATATTTACAAATACATAAAAAACACATTTTAACTGTGATGTGATGTGTATTCTCAGAACATCTAAAAATTAACATTCCAAATGAAAGCTGATTCTGCTTAGCTTTACATATGTTGTCAATCTCTATTTCTGCTTTACTGCATATGTATCTGGAAAATATCATAACCTGATTTACAGAAAACATTTCCCATTGCAATTTCTCTCTTGTAGAAAGTTGCAGATTGTAATCTTTTATAAGGGTAAAAGAATGAAACAGTCATAGCATTCCGGCCAAGGAAAGGAGATCTCCTAAGTCTTCAGTCTGCTAGCTATGACAGGCGAGCCTCTCAAAATAGCCCCTTTCAAAGAAAAGGGCACTTAGCTGATCTGTCTTTAAACATGATCTTGACTAAGTAGGGAAAATAAAGGCTAAAGTTGTATGTGGAGAAAAGAACACATTGTAGCACTTGACTGAAGTAGTACAGAAACTTTGACTTAAATTGCAAATTCAAAAATCTCTACATTTAGGAATAATTGCTTTGGGGAAGGGGAAAAACTGTGGATATTGGGACTGATATAACTTGGTAAACAGTTTTATTTTGACTAATATTATTTATTATAAAATAATAAATTTTATTTATTTCCTTTGCACATCTTGAACAGCATGCACATGGCTATTCAGTATGCCACTAAACGAAAGTGGCACTCAGCAACCCCAGCTCAACTACTACTCTTAACTATAAAGTTAAAACCCATTTCACAGATTGCTGGGTACAAAGCTTCATCAGATAGGAAAATTAGAATAGCTTGATGGAAAACAAAACAAAACAAAAACAAACAAACAAACAAAAAACATTACAGTAAGCAAAGATTTTCACCAACACCATTTAAAAAGCCAGTATTACCAGTCTAATGAATTATCTTATGCCCCAGAAAAAATCTTAATGACAGCATGTTTAGAAGAAACCTGACTACTTAAAGCAAACGGATACTTCGATCTTTATCTCACTATTAAGGTAGATTAATATTACTCAAATAGAATAAATTGCAGGATTCGGTAAGGCATTTTATGGTACCGGTTTGGAATAGAATGATCCTAGATTTGTTTATGCAGCTTTAATATACAAGTAGCTAAAACTGGCAATAAATGAGAATATAAATCTTCTGCGTATTATCTAAGCCCATTATTTTGGGGATTTACAGCATCACATGCAATGCCTTTCATGCCAAAGAATCCCAAGGCAATTTACCAAACATGCATATGGGAATTACTTCTTCACCACTAAGGTACTGTCACCTGCTGGGTAGAAAATAGCTGTTGTTTCATAATGGAGAGAATGTCAAGAAAATTGCTTTGGGGCAGGACATGATAAAGAACACTGTATCAAGTGACACTGGGTGGGTACTGTGCAAGTACTCAAAACAAAATTCAGCTATTACGCTCCTGGTCTTGTGAAAAAATAACCCCCTAAACCTTTGAATTATTAAGGGCCATAAATAATTGTTGTCTAGTAATATTAAGCATTTCATATGCTCATTTATGGCACACTAAATGCTACTACTGTATTGCAATTTACTCAAAGCTATCTCAACTACCGCTGACTTCTCTTCATAGAACTCTTCAGTGTTCCTTTGACGTATCTCATTCAAACACTGATTCATTTCAAATAGTATGCATATCCATTCAAATAGTATGCTATTAACTATCAAGTTTAGTAATTTTGGATGAAACTTAGTAGAAATTATTATCATGTAAAAGAGGAAAAATGTGCACATCCACTGCATTTGCAGTTAGTATCTAGAAATGACCTCTCTGACAGAGTCAGTAACGTCCTTCATTTTTCTCTCTGCATGACTGAGTACACAAGGAATGCCAAGTACCTTTGTGTGGATGAGAGACTGGGGAAAGCAGCAGAACTTGTGAACTGTTCCAACCTGTATGTGTGATGTTCCAATAAACAACTACGATTACATTAGAAACTTCGATTTGCATTCCTGTCCTGACATTATGGACACGACTAGTCAAAAGCTATTCACATTGTCTGCCACTACAATGGCCCTGCTTCTCACTATGAAATACTGTTTTTTTTTTTTTTTTAATTTAACTTTCTTCTTAGAATCCTCTCAGAATAGAAGAACTTTTGCTTAGAAATTTATACTGTGATAAATTCACATTTAGCTTTCTATGAAACTGTACATTAAAAAGACTGCTGAGAAAAAAGGATCACCAGTAAACACGCCAAACTCACACTCCAGTGTGAACCTTCTTTTTCACTGGGGAGAGCTTGCCCCTTAAATCAAATGACTATAATTCTGTATTCTACATTTACCTACAGGCTATATGTTTTTGTCTTATAAGATATGTCTGTCTACCAGATACCATGCAATCAAAGCTTGCTGAAGACAAATCAACAGTCACTTTAGCAGAGCAATTGAATAGCAAAACATTTTAAAATAACATCACACATTCTTTATACTGAAAACTAATAGTGATTGCAGTGGCACAGTTTTTAACATCAGTTGTAGTTTGGATCATGTGTAAATCTCAAACACAGCTTTACCTTCATCTAACCTAGATGAAAACAGAATTTAGCTGTTTGTCACTCTCCGGGCAGAAGCATCTTCCACATACATTTATTCATTTTGTTAGTTATGAAGTGAGAGAATTGAATACTTTTTTTTTTTTTTTTTTTTAAATTTACAGTTCTAACACTGTGCATTTTTGATTTCCCAAGAAGATTAGATTGAAATTTTGTTCTGTGGGAGATTCTCAGCACAGGGCTAGATGCAGAATTGAAAACTAATGAAGATTCAAAAAGAATTAAAGGAAATTATTGTTTCGCCTTTTATCACCTGCAGGCTCCAGCAGCAGTTGCCTGTAAGGAACTCAGCTGAAAATTCACCCAAATGTTACGGACATTAAAATGATTGAAGAAATATGACATGCTGCAGTACATCAAGAAATATTTAGTGCTACAAATGCCTAATTCTTTATTTGCCACATTATTTTGGTGGGTGAATGATCACATGACACACAAAATACCATTTGCGCAAAACAGCATTGTGGCAAAGGCAGCCTACGTTGCTGGAACAGCTCAGTATGGTCTGCATACCAGCTGGAGCTAGGCAGGATGATAACAATCATTGAAAATATTGCACACATGGTTTCACCAGGATCCCCTAATGAAAGTAAACTTTATCATAGAGAAACAGCTGATAGCTATTCTCTTATTTATTAGGAAAATTCAAATCTTCATAGATTTTCTATAGAAGACTGGGCATAACATATCAATGTGGTGGCTAAAAAGAAGTAACACATTATAAATGCAATACCTAAAGGAATGTGATAATCTGGAGTTTTATTTTAGGGATGCTGATGTACCCTTCTCAATAATGCGATTTTATAGTTGTTACTAAATTGTAACGTAAGTTATCTGCCAAGAAATCCATTTATATTTAGAGAAAAATTATTAAAAAAATGTGCACACAAGTTTTATTCCATGTGTGGGCCAGTAATGCTCCTACACTGGAGACTGCTAAGTATTGTAGGCTCCAACAGCAGCAGGATCACCTTTGGATCAACTCTACCCTCAAGCTACCTTTAGGTTAAATTGCTTTTGTATTTTATACTCACGTTGGGTTCATTATAAGTCGACGGAAGAAGTAAGTCCAGGTGATATAATCCATTGCATCCTGCTTAGAAGTAATGGTTCCAGCAGCAATTTCAGCATTCAAGTGGTCAGCCAGCACATCTAACAAGCTGAAGAACAGGAAACAAGAGGACTTTGCTGACTTTACAATCACAAAGACAGGTAATATATTTTGTAGAATTGTGTATTAAATGGTTTATTACTTTTAATCTGAAAATATTATATATTTATTTTCCGGTAAAAGAGAAGAGGGGAAGAAGAGGGGATGTAATTGCAAGGTCAGTCATCTTCTTTACATGGTATTGGTATGAAGCTCAAATTATTTTTTGATTGGACCAAGAATGCACACGTTTAAGTCATTTATGGAATGTATTCAGATGGAGCTACTAAGTGGTAACTTCTGAATACTGTATGTTGACCATATGATCATGCTGGTTTAATCCAATAGAGAATCATATGGAAAGACAAACAGGAAATGAAACAGTGGCAATAGCTTAGCTAATACTTGACAAATACTTGAGGGGCTATTAAAATTACATCAAAACTGCTTCCCCCAGATTTTTCCTCATCTTCATCCAATATAGGGAGAGAAAAAAAAAAGCTACTTTTACCCACAAAGGTCTAAACTCTGAAACACAGAAGAACAAAAGCAGTGTAAAATGATTTTTACAGACTAAAATACTGTTTAGTTTCACTAATGGAACAAAGACTTCCACTTGGCTACCTAATGACATCATGCCTAGCTGCAGTTCAGTCAGGGAATGGCAAATATCCTTAAAGATTAGCCTAATTTTTCCTGTATCATAATCCTTTTACTTTTCCTATTTTTCCCTTATTGATAAAAGTAAACAATAATTTGGTATGAGTAACTGTTATACTGCTCTATACCACTGGTTGCAGAGTTCTGAAGGCAAAGAAGCAGCTGTTCTACCTAGACTGTCCAACAGAAATTGGATTGATTATTCAATAGCTATTACTGAATTATTATTTATTATTCCATAACAAAAATCGCTTTCTCTTTTGCTTCTAATGTGCCATGTTTCAGACCCATGATCGGTGAGAGCACAAGGCCTGTCTGTCATTTGAGTTGTGCACTCAAGTCTAATGCATAGACAATCCTTTTTTAGAAAAATCTGTAATTAAAAAAATCTGAGGTTTAATTTTAAAAATTGGAAGTACTACACAAAGCTGATAAATCTGCTCTTTGGTAGAACAAGATGAGAAAGCATTCTAAAAATAAAATTCCTACAAAAGAACCCAAATTTCTCTTTGAAGCTATGAAGGCTCTTACTTCAAATATCTTTGATCATAAAAGACCACAACAACTCTAAATTAATCAGATCACAACCTACAAAGAACTTATCAAGATCACCATTAACATGTGAATCTTCATGTGAAAGTTCATCAAATATTTTTTGTTTATAGTGAAAGATGGAATATATTAAACTGTTGATATAAATAAATATATACACAAAATGAGTTACTAGAAACATGCAATATTTATAGTATTAAAAATGGGAACAAGTTGTGATTAGTACTGTGATACTGAAGATATAATTTCTTTATCTAGAAACAATGGATTTCCTAGTTCATGTTTCCTTCCTGGCGTGGCGCACCAGGCACGAACCTATGGACAACACTATCAGTCTAGATATATCACCAGCATTTTAATCATGCTGCCCTTTTGACTTACTAGCTATCATTTCAAAGATGTTCAACACCTTAGACTTTTGTACTAAGTGCAATTATATGTTAAAAAAAAAAAAAAGAAAAATAAGAAGCATGGCTTCCTAAGGAAATGAAATAATGTGTTGCCACAGTCTTTGTAAAAAAAACTGTATTAGTCTGCCTATGCAGCCCTGAAACTAACCTTCAAATACACCAGTCCATTTCAACTACTTTTCACAGGTGGATAGCACTCTCAAGTTCCTGCAAATTTCCTGACCGCTCAGAGGTCCAATTAGTGTTCATGTAGAGCGACAAAGTTTCTATAGGAGAACAATACTGTGAATTCTTCATTACTCAGAAAAGCTTTCATTAATGCTTATGCTTTATTAGATATCTGAGAATTTCTCCATGCATATATAGTAGACTGAGGTAATTGATTTTGCTTCTTGTTGAACAACTATTATAAATATCAAAAACAAGGCACAAGTTACATTATGCTGGACAGAAAACTCTGTATCAACTAAGTTCAGAGAGAGTGCAGAAAGGTGGTGTTTCTATTTTTTCTGACAACAACCTTGCAGTTTTGAAGTGAAAGATGGTTTGAATGGGTATTAGTAATCACTTATACCAGTCAGATTTCTTTTTGAACTAGTGAGATTTTAAAGAATGTGAAATATCCACAATAGTTCAAGTTTTCTAGCTAAAAAGTGCTAGAAACTCTCATTTTTTTTTTCCCTATTAGGAATTTGTCATAGAATTTCAGAGAGGGTTGTGAATATCACATACAGTTGCCCTACACACTTGCCTAGAAGAACAGTTTGTGCTCTCATTCCAGTGTCTGATACAATCAAAAGCAGAGAAGCGTTTGTAAAATTATTTGGCAACGGACTGAAGAGCTCAACAGTGCTTCAAGACTCATGGAAGAAAGAATTTTTCTGGATAGACAACTTTTAAAAAAATGAATTTCCTCTAGGACTTCAATATTTAGGATATACTCTGCACAGGAATTTTGTTTCACTTTTCTGTATCCCTCATTTGTAGTATTGTTGATAGTTTGATTAGCTTTTCAGATTGCTTTTACTTTACCTGGATTCCACTGGGAAAGGTTCATAAAGGAATTTTTTGTAGAAGTCTTTCTTAATATCGTGAACTAGAATTACAGCTTTGCCTTGGTCATCAAACTGTGGTCTGCCTGCACGTCCCATCATCTGAAGTACATCTGCCAAAGAGACAATAATGCATAAAATAAATGCATTAAAAAAAAAAAGTATTTATTTCTATGTAATGTGTAATAGTTTTTTTTTTTTTAATATTTCTTTGGCCTCATATGCCCTATTGATTTTTGACTTTTTTTTTCCTATCTCAGGAAAATTTATGATGAACTTATTTGTGGCGGAGACTATCATCTGCATACTTGAAGACCACCCACTGCAATAGTAACCAAGCCTACACCTAATATAAATATATAAATTCCCCCTTCTCTCCCTCCACTCGGCATGCATCTTTTGTTTGTTATCATGAAATTAAAGATGACAGTGAGTAAAAGAACTCATGAAGCCTACAGGGGTAACTGTATATCACTTCCTAATCTTCAAGTACTTGACTTCACAATAATAGGTGTTCCTTGCATAAGACTCTCCTATATATATTTTCCTAGGTTTTTAATAATTTAGAGGGGAAAAAAAAGGTAAAGGTAATTATAATTACTAAGAGCTATGATTTTTGCCATTCAAACTTCAAGACAAGTGCTATTTGCTACTAGCACTGGAGTAGAGAAGGTTTCCTATCATATGTTTTCCCTATATCAGATCATGATATACAAATTTAAAAGCAGATAAAGCTCACATCTACTATACCTATACATTATTACTTGCAAATACAAGTTAGTCAGTGATTTCTAGAAACACTGAAAATACAAGTCTGTACAGAACATGCTCAACTTGCTACCTGACAACCAAGATATGTACACTTATCATCTATCTGTTTGTCTTCTCATAATCTGAGAAGCGCATCAGTATAGGTTGTTCTTTGTCTCTCCCATCTGAGATCTGATTCCTTTTTGGTGCCTCCAGCATCTATTTAAGTTTGAAGAAACAAATGATATTAGTTCAAAAGTAAGTTTTAAATATTTATTTTTGAAACTTTTTATTTATTTATTTATTTTTGTATTCTCTGAGTTCTATCATACCTACAGAGTATGTGGTTTGCAGTACCTGGCATTTTGAAAAATGGTTTCTTTGACCTCAGAAGCAAAGTAAGCTTTTTGGCCCAATGGTCAGCAGGGTATTATTGTTAAGGAAGGCCAAGACAGAATGTTTAGAATGTGATACAGCAATGGACAATGATAAGAGAAACAGTCCAGTGACAATAAACAGAAGTTTTCAGTAACATACTTGTGTACACACGAGCTACGTAAACACCAGTGTTTTTTATCAGTTTATTCATTTTGCTAATTTAAGATTGACGTGAAGTGTAAAATGAAATTAGTTTGAAAATGATAGGTGTGTATACAGGGGGGTGATGAAACATTATCTTGCTATTCTAATATGGTGATTTAAATTGTACATAATAACATATAGGAAAGGGATTTACTATGGATATGATTTTTGCCAAATATTCTGCTAAATAATTATCCAAAACCAGTATTTTCTCTACTGACTATATGCTGCTTGGATGCTTTTAATCACTTAACTAAACTCCTGATATGTTAAATGTGATCCAACTGGATGAGTAAACGTCTGGTCACTGAGAGAAAGACCTCCCCAGAACCTCCGATTTCACTGAAAGAAGCATTTTTACTTATTTCAAAATTACTGAACACTCCACAATGATTCATTCTGCCCTCAGCTGCTTACTTGGAGCCAAATGCATCCCTGGCACACAAAAGTAACTTCTGCAGGGAAAAAGCAAGTTATACCATGGCGGAATAGTGAAGGCAGCATTAAAGACAGTATTGTGAAAATTTGGAAATATTTCCAAAAGAAACACATTAAATTTTCACTTAATTGCTGCTGAAGAATTGTATTACCTATCCACAGAACTTCCAGAAACATGAATATTCTCTAGAAAGTTAAAAATATTCTAAATAAACCATACTACATTTCTTCATAAAATAAGGAATCTGCATTTTCTGTTGCAGTGCAGAGAACGAAACCTAAATCATAGATGGTAGTATTCCCCTCTGTTCACACCCCCAGGAAGTCTTATTTAAAATTCAAGAACCAAACAACCCTTAATATCCAAGACACCTGAATTCAAACAGGCAATAAAGAGTATAAGCTTCTCCTAATGCCTTTGTGAGTACTTGTACTATGGATTTCTAAAATAGCATAGTAAGGCCTCAATGTTTATTGAGTTTCTGATTTCTTTTGAACATATTATTTACCCTATTACTTCTTTCTGACAGTCCCACAGATTCAACATAAAATCTAAAATATCAGCTGGTTTCTTTCCTCATCACTCTTCCCCGTTCACTAATAAAGTCAGTAGTCACTGTTCTTCCAGTTGGGACGAGCAAAATGCTACTTCTCTGCAGTGACTGTTTATACTAGGTTTATACTAGCCGGTCTGTCACAAAATGCAAGTGTGTATGGCAAAGCTCCCGGGTCATACCAGAATCTTTGAACAAGAGAGCTGGTCTGGAAATTTATCCCAAATTTCCAGCAGAGCACTAACCACTAAATTAACCTCCATGATGGGTTACTTGGAGAAATAACCCCTGTATTATTTTCAGTTTGAGCTTTTCTCATTAGTAAGTTTCTCTTACTATAAAAAGACAGTGCGTGACTTAAAGGATGCAAGATCTCTATTTACATTACAAATTACATTTATTTGTCCTTAGATGTATACATCTCTGGCATACTGCAGGATCATTTAATAATAAACTTCCTCTTGTGAAAATAGAAAGAGAAAACAGAACAGGAAACCTGGAATAAATTTAGCTTGTCCTCATTCTTCAAGCTTAGTACCCATCCAGACAGATATTCTCCCTGCCTAAACTTTGAAAGAAGTTCTTCCATGGTTCACTTTCTTAAGCTCATTGGAAGAACTACAGAGCAGTTTAAGAAAAGTAGAAATTACTGGAGGTAGGAAGCAATAAAAGTCTATATCAAACCAGAAATTCAAATATTTTATTAAGCTGATTATTTTTGAAATAACACTTATTTGAAGTATCTCTTATATCACTAAAGATGCTATACTAGTTAGAGTTTTTGTTTACTGTCAAGTGATGACATATACATTTTATGCTCTCATATATGTGTGATACAACTTTTGCACTTCAAACCACTAAAATCTGTTTCTATTTAAAAAAAGGTTTCAAAAAATTGTGTGAAAGATTCCTTTTGTCCAAATTACTAGGAAGATAAATGACTTCATATTGTACCTTTAATTGCCTAACATCTACTTTGAGCAATGTGCATTAAAGGAACTTAGAAAAAAAAAGATTTACAAAACTGAAACATTTTTAAATCATGTAAAATCTTAAGAGTTCTCCTACAACTTGCATTAAACAAAGAAACCCTTCTCAGCAATCCTAGCTTCTACCTAATTTAGGTATTCTCATTGGTTAGTTACAAAATAATTCAGATCATTTGCATATGTTTGAAATATATTTCAGCATATGAGTATTTCCATAATTTATTTGAGTACCTGTAATGGGATAATCCACGTAACGCCTTGTTTTTCCATCATAGTATTCTGTTCCTTTAACAATTACTAAATGAGCTGGAAAATTTACACCCCAAGCTAATGTGCTTGTGGCAATAAGAACCTAAAACAGAAAGAAAGATTAATGAGGTACACGTAACAAAAAGCCAACTTTTAAAATTCCATGTAAAACACATTACGGCTGGATTCAAAGAACAAATGTACCTGGATTTTGCAGTTCACAAACAATTCTTCCACAGTTTTCCTGTCTCTCTCATGCAGACCCGCATGGTGCATGCCTATTCCAAAAGCAAGTGTCAGCTTCAGGTTTGAGTCTCTAACTGTCACTATAATGTCATTCATCTGTAACAGAGTAAATAGTTACATATTTTAAAACAGATTACTCAGAATTTTTTAAACTTTTAGGGTTGTTATTTCATTTTTTATATCAAGGATAATTTGCTCAACTGTTCACACAGACAGGAAAACAGGGTCTTCATTCTTTGAAAAGTCTGCTTTCACTCTAAAAAATCAAATACTATATTAAGGGTGGGGGGAATACAAAACTACATGACTATATAGACACACTAAGTAGCATAGATAAGGAAATGAAAATGCTGAAAATATCTTGACAGTGCTGGCAAATGCTGTGTATTCTGCTCTGTGTTAGTTTAATGCAATTCCTCATATCAAAAGGGTTAGACCTGGTATAAAAATATAGCAAATCCCTGCAACCAGTAACAAAACAGTCATGAAAAATAAATTTGACTCACCAATGCCTATGAAAAGATAGACACAGTTCTACAATCTGATAATTCTGCAATTATTAACTATCAATAAAGTTTTTGATTTACATGCTGTAATCCAAATTCTTTTGATTTTTTTTTTTGAGTTAGATTGTAATTTATAGACTCAAACCCTGTAGTGAAATCCAACATACAGTAAATGTCTCCATTTGAACTTTTTAGAAGGACAAAAAGTTAATTTTTATTACTATTACAATTCAAATCTATGACTATTTGGAATCCTTTTAACTACCCTCTACATTTCTTGCCTAAGTTTTCATGTAGTAAGTTCCATAATAAGCTCATTTATTTCTGCAGACTACCTCTGTGAAAAAGCCCGTCACTAATAACGAACAAAAGCTTTGCAACTTCTTTATCCTGCTTGGTGATTTGCTCCTCAATATTCTTTCTATCGTTGAATTCCTACGGCCATTTGTTATTATATGTGATTTTATTATAATATAGCCAGAAACTTTCAAACCTCATCTCTTATTAGTGGTTTCCTGGTGCCACCAGCAGTGGCATAATGATATTGCATACTTAAGGGCAGCATCGCTCACAGTTAACCTAGGAGGTATAGCCACGCTTAAAGAACAAAAGAGTAGTGCAAAATGAATTACTCATGATAACTGGAGAACTCAGACTGAATATTTAGTCTCATCCCAGACTGAGTACCTCGAAGTACTGGGAAATGGTATTTGTATGACTGCAATGATAACATCATTCCCACTTCGAACTCTGAGGTGTTGCACTTCTGATGCTCAAAATTGTAACTTTCTCCAAACGTTTCCAGGCTTTTATAATTCTCAGACCTTAATGTTTCTACAATTACTTATGTATCTAAACCCAACTAATATATGTCATTACTATTATCAAAAAATCCTCAGTACAAAAAATCCAGGGAGTATAATAGCCTATATTCAGGATTTAAAAAAATCCAATATAGATTTTGTAAATCAATCAATTTTTGTCAGGAAGAACAAATTATAAAGCAGTTTAAAAACTCTGTTTGTTGTAGTAATATTGATTAATTGAACCAGGAATGACAGAAGTAACAGAGAACCCGATTTTCAAAAATATTATTCAAGTTTTGGCTTGGTCCAATCAATTTGAAGTACCTAATGGAAGCCCCTAAACTTAATTTTCTCTCATAATGCAGCTGCCTGGATGTTCCTGGCACTATCTTATATTATGGGACATGGTAAGTTTGTTGCATAAACTAAGCTGACTTGTATAAAAGGGACGCATACAGCAGGGAAGAGTGAAAGGGACTATAAAACACTGAAAGGAAAGGAAGCAGGAAGAAAAAAGCAATGAACTGAGAAGTGAAAAGGGGATATCTGTTTAGGAAAGGGAAACAAGAAGAGGGGCAGATAAGCAGAAGAGAGAGAAAAGAACTGAATGAAAGGAGGATATGTTAAAGGATAAAGTTTATCTATCTAGATACAATCAGCAAACCTTTGATTTCTCTAGTCAACATGTAGACATGTGACTGTAGTGTAGACAACATGAATTATGACCCATCTTAAAGATTTCTTCTAAGACAAAAAAAAATAACTGGATAAAATGAGAATCAGTGCACTGCTTTCTCTACAATTATGACCATCAACTATAGTAGTAACTATAGTCATAGTATAGCAAGTAGCATATGTATATATATATATGGTAAGTATAGTCATAATAGCAACCACAGTTTACTGTGGTTTTATGAAGTGGTACTAGCACAGTGCTTAGATAGACACTAAGAAATATTAGTTTTATGTATACATTTGACATACAGGGAAGTCAGATGAAAAAGTGGAAAAAAGCACCAGGAAGCATTAGGAGAAAATAAAAAAATATAAATGCATTTACAATTTACTTAATTTCTGCCTTCAAAAATTGACAAAGGATATTAGATTGTTGAATTAGTTTTTCTTCTCCTCAGCAAGTATTACCTTATGATAGTCATGTCTTTCATGTGAGAGAACAAGCCAGTTCCAATGACATTTATTTAATTATTCATGAGCAGAATTTGATATTGGGAAAATAATGAATCTAAACTCCCTTTTCCTCTAGAAAATACAGCCATCAAATTAGCTGATTTGGATTGGTCTATAGCAATTAGACTGCTCCTTCAGCACATGCAGTTTTTACAGTGTTAGTTCTTTTCAGTACAGAACCTGGGCTAAACCTTTTTGTCATGTAGTGTCTAGCATATAACATCCTAAATTCTCACTGCTGGGAATTTATTCAAAGATGTTCTTCTTGCTTTTACAATCAGCAGTGGTTATTTTTTTTTCCCTCTGACTTGTATTACAGCGGTGGCCTGTGGTGCTGTTAGCCATACCTGCAAAGCAGTGTAATTTACCACAGGAAAACTAAAGAACCCTTAGCAGGAGAGCTGGCGCATGTACTACTATCCTGTCACTTTAGCAGCAGGGAATCCCAGGCATTTTTAGCTGACCCTTTACTTTCACATAAATCAATGTAATAAACACAACTATTTTACCCATAGGCACAACCCAAGGCTTAAATTTCTCATGAAAATTTATTTAAAAATATAACCTCCTTATGTCAATTTAGTTTTAAGAATATTATCACTTTCTATTAAGAAATGCTGACATAATTAATAGTTTGATTAACCAGAAATAGACACACCATTGCAACTAAAAATCAAGACTACAATTTCTACAGTTTTAACTTTATTACTATTTATCTTTTCTGAAAAAAACTGTGCTGTAAACTCGCAAAAGGTCAAAGATATATTTTAAGTACAGAAAGTATTTAAAAAATAACATATGGAAATATACATGGGACTGACATTAAAACAAAACAAAAGAAATTAAAAGAAAAAAAAAGGAAAAAAATCTATTAACATTTGATTCAGGGAACCTAGTGCAAGGGGGAATTTTCCCTGGACTCTAAGACTTCCAGGACTGGGTCCACTCGGAGAAGCTTTTGCTATTTTTCACATATCTCCTGATGAACAAACAAAAATCCCTCCCATGCTTTCCTCTAACATGAGGTTGATTAGGATTACACCTTTTAATTAAAAACCTATAAAAACAAACAAACGTTTACTGTAAATTATCACAAAATATTTATTATAAAAAATAGTCTATTTTGATCTTGTATATTCTAATCACTGAACAAGCTAGATTTTTCTCAAACTAGTAAGTAGTCATTTTCTTTGTTCCTGCACATATGTAAACTGTTGAACCATTTACTTTAAGCTAATAGAACTTTTTTATATTTTAAATTTATTATACTTAAAAAGCTTTTGTAGAAAGATAGGATTCCATTTAAGTAGATACATTACCCTGTGCCTGAAATACATTCCAGTCAGAGTATAATTCAGCAAGTTGATGACAATGCTGGCTCCAAAAGAAAGGAGGAGACCAGATTGGACAAGAATGAGCTAACAGATTGTGCAGCCCAATTCTGTCCCTTTGAGTGTGATATATTGTTTCAAGATGCTAAAAACCCATACTTTCTCAAAGCATATCTGTTGTGCTGGTTTTCCCATTTTCACAGAATCCTCATTATTAGTACTCTGTACTCTTTTCAAAGCACGTCAGACTCAGACCATATGCCACTGAATAATGCTTATCAATTGTCTAAAATGCCCAATAGAAGAAAGATGTGCCAAACAAAAGAATCGTGAAAGTTATGAAGTCTTTTACAAAAATAATTACATATTTCACATCTGCTACAGATGTTAAGTGAAATAAAAACATCTCCTTGTTATAACTAAATGTTAATTTTTTATGACACTTTTGTGTCATAAAAACAACATCTTGTAGAAGGAAGTTGAACTTCTATAATGAGTGTAACACTTAGAAATCATACTTCAGTACCTTCTTGATCTTTAAAGACAAGAAAAAAAGTCATCTAAAAAAATTAAAATTTGACTTGCCTTCATACTCCAGAACTCTCCCACACAAAATAAAATGCTCAGAACACCTCAGATAAGATTATTTAAAAAATACTTTACAAAATTCTTTAAACAATTGAGATATATTATTAAAGCCTATATACTTAACACTAACAATCTAATTTAAAAGCCAGCAAGATACCTAATCATAACACAGACCAGATTCTTCTATTCCAGTTTTATAGCACTGCATTACTTCAGAACAATAACATTGAGATAATAGGTTATTTGATTTAAAGGTTAGAGAAGGAAGACTCATCTTTCATCTTTCCAACAATTCTTTTTTTTCCCTCCAGCAATACAAAACACAACTTTATGGTAAAATTTAAGTCACTTTCAGACATAAGTCTATGCATATTTCCACATACTGTAGAAACATACACACAAACACACACACAATTAATGCACATATGATTATACAAACACTCACATCTCTACAATCTTGAGATCAGTATGAGCCTGATTCATTCTTTCGCAGTCAATGAACGCCCTTCATCCAAGTGTCCTTGCATTCAATGGGAGCTGGATATTGCCCGGTATGGATGCTATTGAATATTACAGTAGGTATGTTTGTGCTAAAGGATTTTAGTTATTTCTAGAGGTCTCATAAAGAACAGTCTTAACAAGATGCAGATGGTAAAATGATGCACACAGCAGAATGCAGAAATCACTGTGGTTAAAGTTAAAACTGTATACATGGGTACATTTCTGATATTTGCAGTGTAAGAGAAGAAAAAAAATCCAAGTATCTCGCCAGGAAATAAATTTCCTTAAAAACAAACAAACAAGAAAACACTTTGCTTGTTTGCTGGTGAAAACTGCATTCTATCCTCAAACAATAAACAATAAATACTACTTTGTACTTCTGTTTTAGGTAAAATACAAAAAAAAAAAGTAAAAACATCAGAGAAAAATAAATACATTGAAAACTTGATTCTAATACACTCTGCTGTACAAAGATTGCAACATCTACCACCACCACAAATATAGATGCAATTTCTTAAAGAGAAGAGCTTGTTCCTCTTTAGTCAGCTCCTAATGCAGAGCAGTGTAGATCTTACACAAACTTACCATCACATACTGGTGGCACTGTCTTTTCTAAAAGGATAATCTAAGCTGTTGTTCCTTTTAACAAGTTAAGTAATGGGTCACGAGCTTGAACATGATAATCTTGGCTGGCAGCTCAAAATTAGAATTTAAGCTAGTAATTGAGTACTTACAAACCATCTCATGATTATACAGAAAAGCAGGGTGAACATAAAGTTTTCTTTTTTTTCATTGGCATCTGCTGGCGCACACATATTGTCGTGGTTGAACAATAAAAGAAATGAAGAATTACTCAATTTACAGGGGCAGTCTTTCTCCTTGAGACATACTGCCTATTCACATTTCTGTCATGATGCACCTGTGCCTCAGAAGTAATAACTAGGACAATCTTTAATGAGTGATGTCTTACTGAAGAGCCCTTGCTCTATCACAGACAGTCAACAAATGGCAAGGAAGGCAGCTTCAACTGCTTCTTCACTCCTTGGTGAAAAACAAACTGTGTTGGGACTGAAAACACTAAGAGGGATAGAAAGCTGGTTTTGGAATGCGTATGGACAATCTACTTTACCAAAAAAAAAAAAAAAAAAAAGGAGAGAAAAAAAGCAACCAGCCTCTAAGGCTCTAAGGTAACCATTCTTTCTTCTTCAAGAGAATGCTCACTCCAGTCCTACTTTGGGCAAACTCTGAAGTAGTCCCGGTTAAATCCCACAGAACTGATTGCTGCAGCAGGACTACCACATGTGCTATGCATAGCAATTGGCAAATGTAGGGATGAGTTTTGAAGAATCAACTACAAACCTCAGCAAGCAGAATATTTCAAAACATTTTTGTAGGTTATCTTGCTCAGACTAAACAAGATATGAGGTATGCAGGTGAACATTTCTTCATGAAAATCATGCACACAGCCTGAAACTTATTTGGATAGAATCTATTAAACAGATCAAACTATTTCTGTGCAACAACAGGTCCAGTAGAACAGGGTAAATAATCAGTACTAGAAACAACAAGCTTCCTCAAGTACTGTCCAGTCTTCTCAAGACCGACTTGTCTCAACCTTCTGAACAGCTTTCCACTTCCTGAATACTGTGGGAACATGGGTATGAGCCGGAAACTGTACATCAGATATGAAATTCAGGGACAGTATCCAGGAAGGATCATCTCCAAAACTAAATGGAGTTGCTGGTAATATATATTTTCAGCAGATGAAAGTAGATCAAAACTCCTTTTCAACTATAATTCAGTTGCAACTCTTACACCACTGATGAGGGAAAGAAAACCTGTGATTCCCCCACGATGCAGGTATGCCGCTGTCTGCTTTGGTGGCAATGGATGAAAGGTTGTTCCTGTATGTGAAAACCTGTGACTCCCCCACAATGCAGGTATGCTGCTGTCTGCTTTGGTGGCAATGAATGAAAGGTTGTTCCTGTATGTTATTTATACATACAGATAGATATTCCAGAAGCTTCATAGAAGTTCATGTCCTTTGAGATACAACTGATTGTAATATTGGCTGAATTTGATACTTGGAGCTGGGTGGCAGAGGTGGTGGTAGATTTGCCTGTGACCTGAGAGGACTGGGAAGAGAACTAATCTGGAGTTTTGTGAATAGGAGCCTTCACATACTGCAAATAAAAGCCTGGTTTGGAGCTACCACTGCAGGGGGAAACTTGACAAACTACAGGATCTACAAAGATGATGAGGAAAGCTAAGATGATAAACACGTACCGAAGATCTAGTATTGGCTTCTCTCCCCCATTCCAACCCCCCAACAAACCCTGAATCCCTCTGTTACCATGACAGAAAAGTTGCCATGCTGGGTAACAGAAGAATTGCTTTCAGTGGCTGTAGGGATCTGTGTCTACCACACTACCAGTCTTCCAGATGTTATTATGGATGGCACTGCTTATAGCATTTTAAGTAGTCTTTTGAAGTCTACCCACTGGGAAGCTAACATAAACATAGAATAACATTTGGCCATTTACACGATTAAATGAAACTAACCTATGAGTTCTTGAAAGAATCTTACATCAGTTAAAATTAATATTGTACAAATAAAGATGAATGAAAAAAGTGCCAAGGCCACCCATAAAGCTTGTAAACTTTGCGAACACCCATTCATGAAAAAAAAATCTTATTTCTCAACATATTTCACAATTAACAATTACTAATATTTTGAAAATTAAGTCATTTGTCCCTAAGTCCCCCTTAAGGAACATTGGTCATAAAGAAATGAATGTGAAAAACCGTTAGGCTTCAAAAATGATTTAAAGACAACAAAAATTTATTTTTATCTAACTGGTCCATTTTTATCTTATATGGACTTGAGAAACACTGTGAGTATGTGAACAAGTGTTTAGGTTGGGAACTGCCTACTGTAAAGTAGATAATCATAGTTCGAATATGAGAAAATACTTCTTTATTTTGAGGGTGACAGAGCACTGGAACGGGTTGCCCAGAAAGGCTCTTTTTCTAGAGAGATTCAAAATCTGCCGGGATGCCATCCTGTGCAACGTGCTTCAGGTGACCCTGCTTGGCAGGGAGGTTGGATCAGATGATCTCTGGAGGCTCCTTCCAACCTCGACCATTCTGTGAATTTTGCCTATTTCACCTAATCCAAGCTTGACTTTAATATAAACTGAAGTTAGAATATTTAAATAAAAAATACTATGGATAAAGAAGTAAGCAGTACATGCACTAGGTATGTAGCACTACTGTAACTTTGTCCCTTGCTTTAATGTCAAATGAAACTCAGGTTAATCTTGCTCATTTAAAACAGAAATCTACAAACTGGTCCCCTGATTACCTAAAGAAGTGTCCACCTGAACTTGTAGGTACTTCAGACACAATTGTGCTATACATAATAGTGGTCAGATATAACAATTGTGGACATAATCCTCAGTCTTTTATATTTACACAATCAGAAATGAGTAACTTGGTAAATATCTTTGTTATGCGCCAAACATTCAGATTACTAATTCAAATATAAATCATATGCTAATGTTATCAGACTAATAAATGCAAAGTCTGTCTGTCCTTGTCATCTTGTCTTTCAAAATCTTCAGAGGTATATTCTGAAACAGACAAAAATACCTAGGCTCTGACAGGGTCAATGATCAGAAGACCCAAATTCAAAGATTCTTAACAGAAAACATTTCTCTAGCAAGTCTCTAATTCTTAAATGAAGAAGCTTCAGCTACTGTTCTTTTCAGGACAGTAAGGGCTCATATGACATGTGCAAGCTATTCAGATTAATGCAAGTCATTTAGAGCAAGCTGCATGTTGCATATTCTAATTGTAGGTGAGATCACTACAGTAAACTAGTGTAAGTTACTAGAGAACTCTACTAGGCAATTTTTATATGAATTGTTTCTGTTATGCTCAAGAAAACAAGTTAAATGGAGGTTGCACACTTAGGGAAGCAGCATAAGATTAAGATATGTTTCAGTACTAGCAGTTTGTCAGCCAAGACATCCATTTGCTCTTGTAAAATCCGCCCAAGAGGGAGGATACAAATGTTATGCTATATCTCATAGAAAAATCTCACTTTTTTTTTTTCCTCAAAGAGCAAACAAAGTCAAGCATTCTTCTCATCTAGAAATCTATAGTTTTTGGCATGTAATTTTTGGTATACATATATACATTTCATGTAACTGTTAAATACAAGGTTTTGACCTTATGTTTATTAGCCATGCATTTTGCTGTATCTTGGCCCCATATTATCACAAATTCCTGTGCAGAAGGTCTACAACCATTAGAGAAAGCTAATTTCCAAAATCTAGGAAATCTGAACAATAATTAGAATTGTTTTGAAGCAATGACGTACTATAATCAGTACCATTAGTCCAGAAGTGAATAAATAGTTCTGTATTCAGAGCAGGTGCAGAAAAAAGTACAATAAAATCTAGTATACATTTTGCCGAATACAGATAAAACAGAATATTGAATGGTTGTTTATTATTTGATTTGTTTTTTCCAATAAATGAAAGAAGGATTGTTTGGAGAAACAATACAAGAAGATGTAATTAAAGATTATATTGCATAAAAAAGAAAAAGAATTAAAATCCTACCTCCTGCATTACTTAACATCTGAGTGTTTGAATTTGTAATGTTAACATTCTTATAATAAAGATAATGGCAGAAGCTATCTTACATTTTTATAACATTAATTTATTTCACTGATACCATTCCTAAGTGGTTGGTTCTACAGCATTTGTACATGTGTATATGTACATATCTATATATACACGTATACATATATATGAATGTAGATGATAGATATATGTATATATGTACATACATATATACAATATATATATTTATATGCAGTAGCACAGACAGAGTTATCTTATGAGGAGGATGATTTTGCTCCTAGAACACTGAAATAGATTTGGTTTAAATTTCAGCTCAACAGCTACACGCCACCGACTTCCGGCTGTAAACTATAGAGAACAGTAGTCTTCTTTCCTTCATTCTTTGTCTTATCTTTTTATCAAAGACTTCTACCATGTGATATATGCTATCTGGGATGATGGAAATACCATTAATAACAGATATGCATGAAAAATAAAAGAAATCGCTTTCTAAAGATCAGATCTTGAAAAGATGCTTATATAGTCTTAATGCTATATAAGCTTACTACTCAATATTTAACACTAGTTTTAATACATTTTTGAAATTTAGCATATGAATAGCTGTTTCAAGATCTACCCCCAAATCACTCTTTGTTTTTTAATGTATTGTATTTTCAAATAGACATCAATAAAATAGAAGCAAATTAAAAATAATTCAGGTAAAATTATTCTACCTCTCTTTCATCCATCTTCAGCCATTGTTTGGGATCATCCTCAGTAGCTAGGAAAGCAATCAGATCTAAGGCAGTAAGCCTTGTCTGACGTCTGGATGACACGAAAATAAGAACAGGCTTGGCTGGAGAATGGCTCCGGATAGCTGTTGAGAAAAACGAAACTTTAGGACTGGGACCTTTAGTGACAAAAAAACAGAATTTCTCTTTGTAATACCTACACAGCTGATATACTTCTCTGCAGCTGATATACAGCTGAAGGTATCCACTCTGTTCTGACAGACAGATACAAGTGAGATCAGCTCATACCATCTCTGAATCAAAAATCATGTAACTGCTTAGCTGAATCTGAGCTAATTTGCCCTGCTATTTCAGTGATCATTGTAATCTAAAGATTTAAAAGAAGAAAATAGAAAAAAAAAACAGAAAAAAAAAGGAAAAAAGAAAACAAAACAAAAAACAGAAGCTGGACAAACTTCCTTCCTTTAAAGCTTGTGTATTTCTCTATCTCAACCTAATAAGTATGTTATGTTTTCTAACCTATTAGGATATGTTTTCTCAGGCTAAGTGCCATTGAGGCCCGAAACTTGCTTTTTCTGCCTGATCCTGTGCACAGACCGCATAAATTCATGTCTGCATGCAAAATATCACTTCAATCTACCAAAAAAAAGGTGTAAATGGCAGAGAGTGACCTTTGAAAAGCTGCTGTGAAAGGTGGGCATAATGGTACAAAGAAACTTTGTTTCCGCTGTTTACTTATCAGTTTGATATATTTGAACCAATTATGTTTTTGAACTTCCTACAAAAACATTTTCTTGCTCTGTCCATGTTTGAAAAATTTCAGGTTGCAGAATTTTTTTTTTAATGATCTCAGGAATAAGAATTGCAATGGAAATGTTAAAATAATCTTGACTACATCAGGTCAAACAAGTGAGGAAAAAGCCCTCAAATCATGTCTACAGTTTTTTTTTTTTTTAACATCAACAAGCACTAGAACTATAAACAGTACTAGAAGTATGAAAAGTTGTATGTACTTTGGATACACTCTCTCAGTCTCTTATACAAAATCAGTTTCTGTTTTCTCATGTAATCCTTATTCTACCAATTAATTTTATGCATTGTTAATTTCTGAGAACCATTTCATATCCACTATCACATATTATTCCCAGATCATGGATACTACCCTGAATGAGCTCCTGCATATACACACACCATACAGTTGTGAAATTATTGAAATAGGATCATTCATGTGTATTTATACCTTACAACTATATATGCCAATACATCTATATATTTTCAAACCCCAGCATCTAATGAATTTCTGTTGCTTCTGGAACAGGTGTGGCATAACAGCCCAGGACAGATTTATTGTTCATTAGTGTTTTTGTACAATGCTCTTGTGGAGGTGTAAATAATCTGAGCTGTCAAGATTGGTCTCTAGTCCACAATCAATACTTTGCTTCTGTCATAAGGATAATTAAAGCAGCTAAAAAGTCACCTCGCAAATGTCACCTCACAATCAACAGCAGTTCACATCACAAAATTTATACCGGAGGTTATTTTTAATTGATATAATAAATATTCCTTATGTAACCCAAACAAAACATGTTCCAATAAAATATTAGAGTTTTTCTTAAATCTATCCTGCATGCCAGTTTTGTTGAGAATAAAAAATTGAAAACAGAAGCATATCTGGATGCACTACAAATTTTGAATTTTATGGCTATTGCTTTGAAACTAGAATTACGTGAGGTTAGTCTGACTTACAACTTCTGTTCACAATTTTTTAATGCTTACATTCAGCGGTACATATGAAAATACCTCAGCAGATTAATAATATGAATGGTTTTATTACTTTCTAAATTTCAAATATTTTTACACAAATGTTTCTTTATGGTGTCAAACACTAAAAGAAAACACATTTTACTTCCCCTTCATTAGCACTAATTTTATTCTTCTGTTCTAAATACACTACATTCCCCTGGTATATGTTGCATTTGCAGCACACTTTATGTTTCAGACAAATAGCTTTGGGTCATTAGCAGAAGCAGATTCTCCCTATACATGCCAAGAGTACATACAGTAACACATGTTGTAAATGTGCTGCAAATGTTCTGTGTAAAGTGCTCAGAGACTTTATTTCTGTTACATAAAGAAGTAAAAGGTCTGGGAGCTTGCTTACCCTGGAATGCAGGTTTGTTCATGCTAGCCATGCGAGGACAGTAATGTTGGCCAGGGAAGCCCTGAATGTGTACCTCCAGAGGAACTGGACGTACTGAAGGTCGGAAGTTGAACAGACCCATCTAAAAGAAAACATTTTTACAAGTTTAATCTTGAATTACCTTCTAAATTGCTATTTTGCTTTTCTGCAGCACAAATACATATCCATCTTCTGAAACGTTTTTCATACCTGATTAATATTTAGCCAGTCGGCAAGATCCCTGGCATTTGCTAATGCAGTGGATAAGCCAACTACTCTTACAGGCTTCTCTGTGTGAGATGAGATGAAGTTTGTTCGAGACACAATGACTTCCAGTACTGGGCCTCTCTCATCCCCTGGTAAATGTGAAATCCATTGAAAAACAGAGAAAAATAAAAAGTTCAGGTGTAAAAATAGTATTTTCAGGTCATAAGTACAAGCACAGTTTCAGGTCAAAAGTATTTTCAGATCCTAAGTACAAGCACAGTTCTTCAAATTTAGCTACAATTCTGATTACAAAAAAAAAAAAAAAAAGAAAAAGAAAACCATGCTCACCTAGCAGATGGATTTCGTCTATGATAAGAATGGAAACTTTCTGAACATAGCTTCTGTTCTGCCAGCTTCTGCTGACACCATCCCACTTTTCTGGGGTAGTAACAATCAGGTCAGCTTGGGCAATAGCTCTCATATCAGGAGTCACATCTCCTGTCAACTCCACAACCCTGTAATCAAGATAGGTGTTTTATCAGACTACATAAAACTGTCTTTTTGATGCTTTAGAACACCTTAATGTTCAAACATTAACTCTTAAACTTAAACTCGTAAACGAGAGAAGAAACAAAATTAAACAAAGTTAGTTTACTGTTTCTGGTCAGGATTCTAACAGGATTTTCAAAGCTGTTTTTAGTTAACAAACCTGTCCCTGTTTTTCTAGCAAATACCACGTTAATACCGAATACCATTCCTTTGCAATACTATATAAAAGGAAGAAGGTGAATATGAGTCCAAAACCATCTATGACTCCTTTTTCAAAATGAAGATCATACAGGAATATTAGTATGATATAATGTGAATGATAACATCCTGTTATAGCCAGCATAAAAGTTTTCTAAGGCAACTAAGTTGCTGCTTGCTGTTCCATATAGGTCTTTGGTTTGAACAAGTCTGGATTATAGCATATCTGCATTTGTTGGTAAAGTTCCATTAAGAGTAGAACTGAAATTATCTTGGAGCCATTTCTGGGAAAGATTAGCCAAGTTTTTCTAACTGTTTACCTTATAATCCTTTCAATTTCCACAAACACTGAGATGATCCATCATTTTAGACTGAATATAATGGATTTTTGACATTTTTACGATACACCTAATAAAAATTCATCAAAGTAATGTGTATCTTCTATTCAACATTTAAGTCACAAATATTGGAGTCAGTCTCAAAAAGAAAATATTACCTGAAAATATTTTAAAATGATGAGGTAAATAATTTATCCTCACACACCATTAAAACAACAACAACAACAATAAAATAAAAAAGAGATATTGCCAGTTAACAAGTCACTGCTATGTTAATAGCAGAAATCTCAATGGTAATTTTGTGTACACAGGGTAGTACACCCTTTTATTAAAATCTCTGGTGTGCTCTAAGCTTTAACTTACAAAAAAGCTATATATAGGTGAGTGGAAGGTGAGTGCATCCTATGGATACAATTTTTAACTCACAAAACTATAACTTTAGAAAGCATCAACATGACTGATACACATTATATGTCATAAAGTAATGGCTAAACTCCAGCACCTGAGAAGATCAGCACGAAATTCATGAGGCCAAAGAATACAATTATATTCTGTATTTTATATAAGAAAGACAATACACGAATACTGGTATATAGTTCATGCAACTTCTGTGAGATCTTTCATAGCTGAGACTTCTAATGAATGTTTATTTTGAATTGCAGTTTAAATTTCCAAAGACACTGCAGACAGAAATCTGAGCTTCATATTTGTTATACTGGCAAGTAATGAGAATGAAAATAGGTGGATATCAAAGTGTATCCCTTTTTTACTTTTGATTTTGCTTTTACTACAATGACTACTGATAGCATTTTTTTTTTTTAACTTTTAGAAATTTGAAGGACAATATACAAGCAAAATCTATTTTGAAATACTCAAAGGTATTCTGTAGATTTTATTCATACTTGATGAGCTGTTCTTTTGCTTCTCATTTCTCTGATTAGGTAAGGAGAAACATACTTTTTACCAAGTTTTTCTTCAATCCTAACTTTCCAGTCCTCAATTCTCTCACGAACGAGTGCTTTTAATGGCGCAATATACACTGCCTGAAAAAAAAAAGTTACAAAATCAGATATTAAACAAGATATTTTTATTCAATTGTATTGATATGAAAAAAATATTTTATACTTATGAGATTTAACTTTCTCATTATGTGTAAAATGATTAAGGTATGAGTTCCTTAAATGACATATAACAGGATTATATTTTAAACACCTGAAACAACACCTGAAAATATTGCTTTGTTTCTTCATTAGCAAGCAAATAAATTAAGAAACAAAAACTAATTTCTAGAAATGGAAGTATTTATTACATCATTTAATATGAAAACCCACTTATATACATAAGGACATATTTGTCGGGACTATAAAATCAGGAAACCTACATTCTAGAACAGAAAAAAAATCAGAATTTCCAGCAAGTAATATCTTACCTGATTTTTAGATACATTGTTTAATTATTTAAACATTAAAAGTTAAATTATAAAGCTGATTATTCTGAGTAAATTATCATACTATTTCTCTCAAAGAAGCTCACCCTGCAGGGGGGAATACTCTAACATAAATTTATTTACAGATTTATGGTTAAATATTTTGAACTTTTAAGGTCTGTTGTTTGAACATGAAGAAACTAATATATGAAGAATTTACATACATTAATAAAGCCAGACTTTTGGCTTTATTAAAGCAAACAAACAAACAAATATATATATATATATATATATATACACACTCATTTAACAATTGGCAATGTTGTAAGTCTAATACATAAACTTAAGATGTATCTGAGTCTTGCTTACCACAGCCTGGCATAACAAATTACAAGAAGATACTAAAATTTCAGAGATGAATAAGTGATTTACATACATGATTTTTGTTAATTTCAAAGGTTATTCTTTGGTTAAATCTTACAGTCAGATATAAATATCTTTTCCAAAGACTTAAGGCTAAAATGTGGGTACCTAAGACAAGATGTCTGACTTAAGGTACAGCCATATGTTCACTTTGAAAACAAAATCCCAAAAGTTGAAATGCTCAGCTTTTAGGCACTTTGTTTTAAGAAATAAAACACAGGGACAAGGTGGAAGAGAAAATTGGCTCGTTGCAATTAATTGCAATTTATTTGTTTAAATAAGGGAGAGACCGGGCTAGTTGTATTGACATGGAGGGGAACTAATAGCTGTAAAACAGTACTACTGCTAGTAGAAGATTAAAGTCTAAGCAAAAAGAACTTAGGAAATGCAAGTTAAGTATGGAAAAGGAAAACCAATGTCTTTATGGCAAGTTTTCAGATTTAACTCTAGTTGCACACTGATTAATATATAAAGTTGAAATAAAAGCATAAGCATTTTATATCCCGACAGGTATTAATTGGAGAAAGCAAAATTCAGTTTGCCATAGTCTTCCTAGGCTTTTGGACTGCTGAAAACATACCTACACTAAATGATTCTTGTAAATCTATTTTACAAACCTTTGATGTGGGATA
The DNA here is from genome assembly GCF_013377495.2 of Cygnus atratus. Taxonomy (NCBI): domain Eukaryota; kingdom Metazoa; phylum Chordata; class Aves; order Anseriformes; family Anatidae; genus Cygnus; species Cygnus atratus. The sequence continues at coordinate 44,381,662 of NC_066364.1, forward strand.
CTTGTTAAAAACTCTAAAGATGGCTAATTCAGCAGCAACAGTCTTTCCAGAACCTGTAGGTGCTCCAAGAAGAACATTACAGTCTGTGTGATAAAGTGTATGAAATATCTGGGTCTGGATAGGATTGAAGTGTGTGAACTTGTAGAGGACTTCATATTCTCGATGTCCTAAGGCTGTGACAGGCAAAGGCTGAAGATCTAGAAGCTCTACAAACACAAGATAATCATGAGTGCACAACAACAAATGCCATCCTATAACATAGTCAGTCTATTATGAAGGTAAAGATATTAACCGATACTTCAGTGGAAAACTTAGACTGGAAATGGCTTTACCTAACATCTCATATGACATAGAACCCCCATTGGGACATTGTTAATTTCAATGAGGAATAATGAAAAATTGATTTTATAGCTCTAAGTATTTCTTGAAGTACTGTAGTTAATATTCCGACAGCTGTGAAACCAGCCACTTGCATAAATTAATCTTTTTCTTAAAACTGCTTGCTTTCTTCCAGTTGTATTAAGTTCTAAACTCACTGTATTAGACTACATGTATATGTCCAGCTTCTTATGATAATAGAATGTAGAGTTGGACTACAGCAGTCTGTATATTTCAAGAAAAAAAATCCATCTAGTTAAGTTTCTAAATTGATGGAGTAATACAAATCAGAGGAATACAACTAAATTTTGCATCTAATCCTTAAAATATGTAATTAAAGATATAATCTCAATAAATAAACAAACAGCCTTTCAGTATATGATTCTCTGTATAACTTGAGGGCATCTGCTATCCAAACAATTAGAGACTGTGGAATCTGGGAGATGATATATATAACCAGATTGGATTTGGAATTCTACCAAATTAAGGAGACTGCAGTGATTCTGCTATGCAGATGCTTGCTTTGAAGTTGGTCAGTGTTTTTTTTTCTTTTTTTTTTCTTTTTTTTTTTTTTTTTTTAGTGGCTGGAGGTCTCATTGTCTTTTCAGGGTGCTTCACATTAAGGTATGATATGGGAGTCATAAAATCTACCGAGGCAATGATGCCTAATATTCTTCACGTGCTTTTCCCTGATACCTTATGGCTGTTTTATCATTCCCACTAAAACTGATTTCTTGGGTTCTGCTGAGGAGAAAGAAGGTTTTCTGCCTAGCAGGGCCTCTATGTACTTCACTGTTGAGTGGGAACCAGATGGGAATTGAAATCAATTACCATAAATCCTAGAGGCTCCATAACTGGTGATGTGTAAATATCTTTCTGTTTCTTCTGAATAGTAGTCAGTGATCAGTCAATTAGATAAAAAGGTTACACATGCTTTTCCAGACAGCGTAGGTACAGTATAACAATAGCTAAACACTTCACAAACACATGTGAATTTATGCATGCCAAAGGACAACATCGTATGAGAACTGAGTATTTCTGAAGGCACTCACTTCACAGACTGCTAGATGAGCCAAATGTAATTACAGTGGAAAGGTTTTACAATGACATCAGGCACAATGAATGTATAAAGCAATTTATGTATCCAGAAAAAAAGAATCAAAACACAAACATATGCTTCTGTGCCAAGTGTTAAAAAGGAGGGGGAGGGGAAGGCCATGGCTTGAATGAGTTGAAATTAGATGTTCAGCACTGTAACAATGCTTGCAACGAGGCATTCATTTTAGAAAAAGTAGTAAAATGTTGCATATCTTCAAAATTTTAACTGTTCTTTTCTTTGCTGAATACCACTTATAACACAACCATCCACTCTAAGATTATTTTGAACCAGTCCAGAAGAAATGCAATGCTAAGATAAGACATATTGTAATGCAGCCCAGTTTTATATAATATTTTCAATTTTCCTATGGTTTATAGTGAGCCTGGAGTAGCAAAAAAAGCCGGTATCACATTGAGCTAAAATAAGCTGCTTTTTATTCAGGATTTTAAAATTTTAGAGAGCTTTAAAGTTAATGAAAAATGGTATCAATAATACAAATATATGAGAAAATGAAATACCATATACTTTTCTCTTACAAAAAATGCGTTAGAGATTTGTTGCATTATCATAAGGAAAATCAATACAAACAAGATGAATTGAAACAAAATGATCACATTTGAAATTACCTGTGTGGGGTGGATGCCTCTCTGGAAGAATCAAGTGTTGAAAATTTATGATGCACACAGCTTCTGCTCCTAACCATCTATCGGACACAGCTCGAATGTAATATTGAGAAGGCAGAGGTTCAAAAATTGGGATTGTGAACACCACTAGTTGAGGTTCTTTAGTAATGACCTAATGCAAACATTGTGTAGGAATAATTACTGGACAGACAAACCAGTAACTTGAAAAATCATACAGTTTGCCTCACTTTCATAATCATTACTAACACAAAGCAATGAAGTATGTGTGCAACTCCAAATGCAAGATATTCACATCCATTAAATATTTCACCATTGGCAGTGGATTTTGCTTCCATTAACTTCAAGGTACAAATAAGACTAATTCTTCATCTTTAACAGACAAAACTGTTACAGTCTTTCCATTTTAATCTGGAAAAAAAATGTCCCACCAAACGAGGAAGAGAAAAAGGGACATCTGAGATTAGGAAACATCTTTGTGAAAGTCCAGGCTTAAAACAAACATCTGAAACTAAAAGCTGTGCTGCTGCTTTTCAAATCTGATTAGCTCAAAATTCTGTTTGGCCTTAAAACTTTCCATCTCACTAACTTTACTTTTGTCTTGTTATGAGATTCTGAATCCATTACCTGCTTTTTTTGAATGATGAAGTATTCTGAATGATAAATGTGATCATTAGTAGGGTCTTCTACCCAAATCCACCAGGGCTCTCCCACAGTGCCATGTACCTTTAAGAGTAGAAAAGATAGCTTTATTATAGTTGTAATGAGGTTCCCAAGATTTGACAGGTGTATCAGGTATAGTTCCAAATGATCTAGGCTTACAAAGGAACACAGAAATGAGAGATAAGAGCAATATAACACTTCTAATTAATTTGTCTGCTTAAAGACCATATTGCATTAAGAGTTTGCCTAATGTGTATATAATATAAATGGGCACAATATAAAAGCAACTGAAACTAGTTAGTGCCTCAGCTGTCTATAAATAGACCAAACTGCCAGACTTCCCTTCAGGGTTGTAAAAAAGGATGCCTTCTTTTTCCTCCTTGTACTTCTGTCTGTTGATTCTGTGTACAGAAAAATTGACTTTTGCTGTCAGTCAGAAACATTCTCATAGTAAAAATCGGACTGCATTCTAACATTCCTCTCTCTTTGCCCTCTCTTCTAGAAAAAGATTCAGAACACTGTAGTTTGATCCACTCACTGCTATAGGTTAAGTGAGAAGAACATAGACAGAGCTGGCTCTTCATGAATTCCATGCCATATGTTAATACTTTATTCCATCCTAGATTTTAGCTTACTTTGTTGTGTACCTGTAGTCTTAATGAGTTATTTTGTAGTGCCAGCCACAAATGGTAGCTATTTGGAATACTCAGTCAAGAATTTTTGTTTCTTTGCCAGAATCAATTACTCATGTTCCAGTGTGCCAATTTTACTTAAATATCTATCTAGGAAAAGGAGAAAAGTGCATAGTAAAGTAGTATGGAATTCATACTATTAAATGAGCTTATATTACTGATGTTTCTGATGAGGAAGGTATAAAAACAATGTGAAGGTGAAAAAATGTTGGAAGATGTAAGGAAGGCTATGAAGTTCAAAGCTCAGAATTTTTGTTATCAATGGTAAGAGCACCTTTGAAGAGTCCTGTGGAAAAACTGCATGGGGAAATAGGCTCAAAAGTAATGATTCTCAAGAGCTCTGGAGAGTTCTTAAGAACTGACATGTACCTGTATTTTGGGCAACCATTGCCTAAAACTGCATGTTTGATATATGACTCGGCTAATTAATACTAGTTACATTATTCTGTATTTCTGCCGGACTCCTCCTGGCTGCAGTAATGTTTATTTGCCCTGTCTACATATATTTAGAGTCCCTTGGCTCTGACAGTACAGTAAGAATTTTCCACTGGGATCTGTCTCAACATTTACCGAAATACATCTTCTTGCCTTTTCCTTGTAAAGCTAAGTCCAAAATTCATGAGACTGTTCTAGAATTAAGTATCCAGGTAAAGAAACAGTCTTAAAAACATAAAATGTTAGCTAAGTGAGTCATTTCAGTTAAGCATAGTATTTACATTTTTAATATTCTGATTTTACTTGAGTATTGCCATTTTTTTTTAAATTTATTTATTATTTTTGGACAGCTAGTTTTTGTATCATTTACAGCCGTACCTATAGTTTCTGACAATAGTCTTCTGAACAGCTTGCCAGGAAACTGTGATGATGCAGAAGCAATTTTGGACTTTCAGTGGTTGAATTGAAAAGGTAGTTATTCATTTTTAATGACCATTAAATTTTAACAGCTTTGTTTTTCTAAAGAGATAGAAGTTTCATTTACTAAAGAAAAAAAAAAAGAAAGAAAGAAAAATCACAAGAAAAAAATAAGAAATAGCTACCTGACCAAAAAAAAAAACAAAAAAAAAAAACAGGAAAAAGGTATTGAGGAACTTTCCAACTTTTGATGAGTATCACTTTACAAATACTACAAGAGCTCTATATGTTGAATAGACAAGATACCCACAATATTTCCAAAGCTAGGAAATGCTAGGAATGCTATGTCAAAAGGTCATAACAAAGCTTGGGCAAAAACCTGTTTTCTGAACTTCAGAAGTTCAGAGATGACATATAGGAGTAGAATTCTGTGCAGATCCCTTTTTGATTTGTAAAAATCTGGAAGAATCTAAATTTTGTAGAATGAAAATAGACTGAGAAATTACTTTGTATTAATATGAAGATAGTTTAATATGTCTTTAATAGCATTCAGGTAACATGGATAAAAGATTGAATGATAAAAACCTGTTTCAATCCTACCAAAAAATACTTATAATTTACTTTAGGGATCCATTAAAATATTTTTGTAATAAATGCAGGTAGCAAAAAAAAAAAAAATTAGACTTTAACCTCCCATTCACACGCTAGCTTTGTGAAGCTTCCAAAACAAAAGTAAAACCCTTCAGGCAGGGAGAATAAATTCCAATATCATCTAAATGTTTATGGAATAAAACTCTAACTTACTTGTGATTACATTAAATTTGTGAGGGGATTTTAAACTTATTTTTTAATAAAACATACTTAGTAGCCACCTTTCAGAATGATAATTTCTTTTATCTTTAAAGAGTAGAAAAAGACAAATATGCTTGTCCATTGATGTATGTTTGCCTTCTTTCTGTAGAATGTTTCAGAAGTACCAGCAACAATACAATGCCCCCATGTGGACATTTGTATTTCATTTAGATTTGTCTTAAATCTATTTCTAATTAACAAATTCTGAATGAAAGGGTATGGGTACATGTGTCCAATTAATACAATACCTTGTGTTTAAATTTTCACTGTAAAACATAGATGAATATAATTCCAAACATATCTCAGCTTTTCTGTTCAGGCAAGTACAATTCAGAAAAGACACTGATGTGAATATACATTTGTGAAGCCATGGAGAGCAACAGAACTTGGCATACATGAACTGTATTTCAAGGCTTTATTTTCTGAGTTTGACATTCATTCACAGTTCAGAAAGCCATTTGTGTCTCCCTTTTCTTTGCTCTCCTTTTTGGGCATATAACTCTGTGGGCAATAACTCAGACCCAGTACAAACTCAAATCTATGTGTGATGCTATTAATATACCAGTATTAGCACTTGCTTCAACATGTTATAAACATGGCAACCTTGTTACAATTAATGGAAATAAAAAGATGATCTTTGGCTGCCTTCTTCCAGAAAAGTCTTAAAGGTTGTGCCATTTCTGTTATCAAATTTGCTTTTTAGAGAAAAAAAAAAAAAATCTTATCCAAACAGCTATGGTCTCCCTGTGACTGAAGCTAAATGAATGCTTCTAGGCCTCCACATTTTTTTTTTTTTTTTTACCTGATCATTCCATGTGAAGTCAGGAGTGATGTTCAGCCGGACTCGGAGCACTGTGCGGGTAATTGGCTGAATTGTTGCTTCCATTGCAATGGAGGGGATTTGATGGACACACTGTTTTACCTTTAACCCAATCTTCACATGATGCAGCATATGACCTGCCAAGAAAACATTAGTGTAACAAATTTGCATTTACGGGAAAAATAATACAATTCTGACTTTCAAATAGGCTTTTAGAGAGGAGTATTATTGCTTGCTTGTTTTGCTCTTAGGTGTGTAAATGTCTGACTCTCTTGACCTGGCATGTCTGAGTATTTTGTAATACTTAACTTGAATTAGCAATTTAGAGCCTAGAAAAATCAGTGTTAACCCGCCTGTTGGCTATAACTAAGGGGTTAAAATAACTATTAAGAATTCACATTGGAAACATATTATGTCAAGCTAGTTCCCTTTCCTTTACTGACTTTTTGACCAGGCTCTTACTAAGCCATATAGTTGTTTTTTAAAGCTTGAATACTGACCTTTTACTTAATGAAGGACACACATTTGAGCTTCTACAATTCCTGTGTAGTGATTCGAAGTACACAGGACACTAGTTTCATAAAATTGAATAAAGGTAGTTAATAGCTTAAAATTCATGCAACTAATAATCATCTCACAGCAGCTCTGATCTTTCGGAATACACCAGTGTGTAACCAAGCCAAAGGAAAAACTAAACACTGCACTGTATTTTATTTTCTATCACAGTCATGGTAACTAAGGCAAGAAAGGAATCATATATATGTATATATACATATATATATATATATATATATAATTCCTAGTTGAATTTTACAGATGAAATCTTTGTTCCCTTGCTCTTCATTTCTTCATTTTAAATACAAGCCAATGTATGTAGGAAGCAGTGTTATTCTCCTCCCCCCCCGAAAAATGTTGCAACTTCTAGTTTATTTAGGTAAAGAAGACTGATTAATCATATTTTCACTGAAATCGCTTATATAATTACTTGGAGCACATTTTAACTATAATGGTCATAAGTACTCACTGTTAGCAGCTATAAGTGGCTACTGATGTCATTATGTGGCTCCTGTGTACACTCTCTGATTGAAAATAAACTACCACCCCAAAACGAAGAAATCCTATTATTTGCATTATGTGCAAAGTGATAAGGAGATATAAACTTTTTCTTGTTATTGCACAAATTTTAGGAGCATAACAACTTGCAATTAGTATTTCTTTTATTATGTGAACCTTGCCTTTCCCTCTTCAGTTTTTCTTATTTAACAAACTGGCAGATTTTGTCTCTCAAAGTATTTATTTATCTATACTATTTTGTACTGAATGGTGATCTTGCTTAAGAAGCAAAACACTAATGCAGGAATTTTAACAGCTTTAATCAGTTTAATTTGTAGTTGGTACAACAAGTGCACCTATTGCAAGTGGACGGACTACTGAAGAACAAAACAATTACATTGGTACATGTTGGTAATGCAGGCAGTATTGTAGCATACTTGCACAATGACTAGCTTTTGCAATTAGAGATAAAACATCAGAAATTTTGCTGTTTAAAGGTAGGTGCCAATCTTCAAAGATATGAATTAATTGGTTATGTACACAGGTAGATTTCTTCATGCCAAAAATCCCTTTCTGTAACATAGTGTGTGAGGTGGACTTCCGTGTCTGTATAGCACAGTACTGAGGTTTTGTATAGGTATCTGCTAGGGTAAAATAAGGCTCCTCTCCCAAATTCTTCTTGTTAAAATCATTATAAATCTCTCTCTCTCTTCTCTTTTTCATTCTTTTTAATAGTTATGAGAAGATATCAATGGTGTTTAAGAAATACGAAAACCTTATAAACTAAAAGATGACTGTTTGAGAAAATAGGTATACTTAACAAAAGAAGAATAAATTTTGCTTGTTCCACAAAGACTGTCAACTATATTCTGAAAACTGGGACTGTGTATTTCAAATGCCACAGTGATTTCTTGGCATTTCAGAAACTTTATGGTTACATTGCAGTAGCGAGTCAACTGTTGTCTAATATATGGCACATTGGAATCCAGGACCTGTGCACACAACACGCTCTTTGACGGGGAGAGTTGACACCCAGTGGATGCATTTGTCTCTCCCTAGGACATGGTCTGAGCTAGCCAGCCACCTCCTGTCTTTTTTATTCTATCTCCAGGGTGACAATAACATTTGAAAAGGAAGAAGCAGTAACACTGAAACTTGGACTACGGTGTCAGAATCACAGAATTGAAGGGGTTGGAAGGGACCTCGAAAGATCATCGGGTCCAACCCCCCTGCAAGTTCCCTAGAGCAGGTTGCCCAGGTAGGAGTCCAGACGGGCCTTGAGTATCTCCAGAGAAGGAGACTCCACAACCTCCCTGGGCAGCCTCTTCCAGTGCTCCGTCACCCTCACTGTGAAGAAATTCTTTCGCATGTTGGTGCAGAACTTCCTGTGCTCCATCTTGTGGCCATTACCTACCCCCACAAACCACTGAAAAGAGGTTGGCCAAATCCCTCTGTCTCCCACACCTCAGGTATTTATACACTGTGTTATACACTATATTTATACCTAAATATATGTCAGAGAACAAGTCAGCACCTGGAAGCTGTACCTTTTTCATTTCAACATGGCTTTGAATTCCAATAAAATGTACAAGGCAAGCAAAGTCTTAGTGAAAGAAAAAGAGGAAGGACAAGAGGAAGTATGTCAAGAAGCAGTACTTGACAAAGATGCACAGGACGACTTGCTTTGGCATTAATAATGCTGAAGAACATGAAATATCCTTATATGTAGTCACCAATGACTTGTTTTTACTATCAAAACCCAATTCTCACCTACTTTGAAGCTAAGTAAATGTAAAACAAACCTGCACGTTCTATATGTATATTAAAATGTTTCTATCTTGTGAATATTAGATCCACAAGCTGAAAAAAGCAAAGTAGTTTTGTATTTTAATACAAATTTCTTGCTTCTCCAAGGCTAGGTACAAGGAGAAACTAGCATTAAAAGAAGAGAATAAAAGCACTAACACAACTCATGGAAAAATAAGTTAAGCATTAAAAAAACTACAAAAATACACAAATTAACAATTTGTGAGATACTTCTGAATGAAAAAAACACTGTAATGCTAGCACTTAAAATATTGTATTTTTAATACATTTAAAATTATTATGTATTATAATATACAGTTTAAGTGAGTTTTAATAGTTTTTTTTTTTCCCTCATAGTCCTTTGTTTTAACCTAGTAAATAAAAATATACTCTCTAATTCTGCGAACTTTTACAGTTTTATCTAACTTTTTCAAAATTAATTTTAGGCACATAATAAAGCGACTTAAGTTAGGAGTGTAGTCCTCTTGTCAAATCAGAAATAACATACCTAAGAAGTAGAGACTATGAAATGTGTTTTCATTGTAAAAATTAAATTAAAAAAAAAAAAGGCAGTTTGTTTCCAAAAAAAACCTGGCATTACAAGTGCAATGAAAGTCCAAGATCTAAACGATTTGCTCCCAAATCAGAACAAATATACTAAGATAGGAAAAAGAAATACATTACAAACATTTTTTTCCTCAATTTCAACCAGCTGGTGGGTATTTTATCCACAGCAGTTTACATGGACATACCAGAAATTGTCATTATATTTATCAGTAGGCTCGTGAATTTTCTCATTTTCAATATGTCAAAACCCTTAAAAAATTAAGGTTTTTCTGCAATGACACCAATGACAATGAATTCTCCATGTTCAATGAAAATTAATGCTGCATCTCAGAAGCAGGCCATTTAATGAGAGCACACCTGGACATAATCTGCCTTTTTTTTTTTATTGTTAATGCTATTTCATTAAAAAAAAATCCAACTTGAAAAAAAAATAAACAGATGACTTTCATAGTACTGTTTTACTTAATTAGAGCAAGAAGGGTAACAAAATGTATATATTGACATAAATACATATATAAATATATGTATCTGTGTATATATATATATGTAAAGACATATCAATATCCATGTCCATTCTAAGTGTGTGCTGGGATTGGCAGGACATGGGCCAGTCTCACCCATATTACAAACACAAGCTGTGGAGACTGAATAAGCCTTCTTTATTGGACAGACCATAATACCATGTTAATGTGTTTCATGGCTTCCAGACCAGAGTGGGTTTGGTTTCTTAATGAATGTCTCAGACTTAGTTCTAACTTGACTATTAACTTCTAATAGTTTAAGCAGATCAGCATTGCTGATTCCTCACCTATTTCATCTTTTCTCATGTCCTTCATCTTGTCTACAGTGAGATTCTTCTCTTCCAACTTTGAGAGGACTGATGGTGGTAACATGGAGAACTGTCTCAGAGGGCTAACCCAGCCCCACAGCCGCTTGTCAATGACTTTGCTGAGATTCAGTAGTCGATATGTCATTGCAGGCCAACGTTTCCTAAGGGCAATCTCAAAAAGAGCTCGAACAATACGAGCTGCATTCTGGAGAGCAAAAAAAAGGCAAAAATGTTGTAATTCACTCAAGTATTCTTTGTAAAATGAAAAGGAACCCATAGACTCATCTTTGACCAACCATAACAATAGATTTTTCTCTTCAAACTTATTTCAAACACTCTTGAAAACTTTATTTTTTTTCCATTACTGTCTAATGGCAGAACTACCTCATGATTGCCTACAGAAATTATGAAAAGAAACATGTGCAATTAATTACAGTTGTAGTGGCAGGTCTGTCATAGGATTTTGAACAGAACATTAGGGAGTTCTACTTAGTATCCTCCTCCTTCTCCCCCCATAAAATACACATCTGCAAGCTTGGTTTAATTGGAAATTCAAGATTTAAGATTTTACCTCTGTTATGCTTCCATAATACCCACCCATTTCACACTGAATTTCACAACATCTCCACAGACGTTTAATAATTTTTTTTTCTAAATATATTACAATCTCCCAAGCCTATTGCATATGTATAACTAAACTGTATAAATCTGCTTTGGAGTTGGAAAATTAATTATTAACATAAGCTTGAATGAGGTCAGTCTTATCTTGAAAACCTAAGTTATGATATTCATTTCATAAGCTTATCAAGCTGTATTATGAAGTTGTGGGTTTTCTTTTGATTTTTTTTTGGCCTACCATTACTGTGCCTGGATTAGCAATCCTGTTCTTGATTCATGTAGTAGAATACAATCTTTCTCTACTGGCTCTTGAATGCCAACAGGAATAAAAAATAGAAAATTATTTGGCCATGATAGGAAGCATATGTTACTAAAGAAGTTTATTTCTTTTACTTAGAAAGGATGAATGATTTTCCAAATAGTCACTATTCAATTAAAAAAAAATTGCAAGTTGTAGCACTGGTTCCGCGTGCACAATTTATGAAGGTTTGAGAAGATCATGTTTGCCTCACTAAAAATGTTATAATTGAGACAGACAAATAAAAGCAATTGTTTTGAAAGCAAAGATTAAAAGAATCGTACTGAAGATGATCTTGCTGTGCAAGTACCACAATTTTTATGATGTGTGTAATGATTTCAGACTCATTTAAGCCCAAATGTGCTAGGAAATGTAAAGACTTCTGAAGAAAATGTTGCTATGAAAATCTTGCTGGCGAACGTATATACTTTTGAGTATTTAACTCTGACCTTTAGCACTGACTAAATGCAATTTTTCAATTAATTCTGTCCAAAATGTTTTTTTTAAGGATAAGAGATAAAGTATTCAATGCAACACATTCCATATACATTTATTTTTAAATTAAAAAAAAAAAAAGACAGGATGACCTAAAAGGTAAAACTTCGTAATCTATTCCATACACTTATTAATGTTGCATATCTGGTATCGTCTATGATATTTTGTCACTTTCAGTGTGTTCTTCAAGATTCATAGTTCTAAAATTTCAAGCAACACCTTTTGCATTCTAAGATGGTCTCTCTAACTCTATAAGCAAGCAGTTCTGTGTCACAGACTTGCAGTTCTCTTTCTATTCAATGTTATAACTAAACATGCTGTACAGCTATTGACCAGTCATCTGTCAAATTAAACCAACAAACAAATATATGTTGATATACAAACTTACACAGTAAGTTCTAGCAATAAATTTGTAATAGCCTACCTTTCTTGTGTAAAGCAAAGATGTGAATAAGACACAAATTTATGTTTTACAGAAAGAAATATAAAAGCACACAAAACAAACACAGATTGCAACAGTTTTCCAGATTCAGAAGAAAACCCAGTAAGGTAAGAATAACATTTCTCAGCAACTATAATTAGAACTACTAAATATAATAAGACTACAGGGGTAATATCAATGAAAGGAACATTCAAATTTAACAACAATAAAAAAGCAGTAATCTCCTAATGTAGAATTTTGCATTATTTTTCCACTTAGAAGTATACCGCACTCATGGAAGGCTTTTATTTTCAAATCGATTTGCATAAAAAACTGTCCAGCTTAATGTCTACTTACATAATTGTAAACATTTGAGAGAATGAAAACAGTGGAAGGCAGCAACAGATACATAAAAAATACTGACTATTTTTACCTGTGCCACATATGCAGAATCTGAAATAAGAGAGAAGCTGTCCATCTCCCCTCTGCTAATATATGTTTGAAGGAGGATATTTATTTTTCCGTAGTTGTTTTCCACACCTCCAGGAGCAGGAAGTTCACAGAAATCATTCAATAAGGTATCCAGTTCTTCTATTTCTTCTTCTCTTACCTAAAACACAATTATACACTATGAAGAGGCTGGAGGAACTTGATAAAAAAACTTTTATACTAAAATCAAATTTTCCTTATAATATTGTTACATTATTTTTAAATTAAGTCTCTAGTTTTAAGGGGGGGCGGGCAGGGAAGAAGCAAAACCACATCTTCCAGAATGTAGCTAATAGGTCATAATTGAAACTATCTTAATAGTGACACAATTACATTTTATTATTCATCACCATCTATTAAAGTTGTCATTGACATACAAAAATTTGATATGCCACAAAAATTGAATCTTCTGACCCCACCATCCTTCATCTGATGAGATTTCATTTTTTATTTGACCAGAGTAAAACCTCTGTCCATCTGGATTAGGGCAATTTTGAATTAACATTAAATGCATTCATTATAGTTACATAGTTTGCATGTGGCATAATACATTTTTAACTCAAAACTGTGAAGTACTATGATTCATGATATTAAAGTTTTCACTGTTAATAAGATTAAGTCTTAATATGAGTAAAGAAATATTCATATTTATGGTTTGAATAATGCATAACATTTTACATTCTCCCTCATGACCCCTACATGGCAAAACCAGCATAAATCTACATATTCTTTGATTTACTGATAGTCTGTTAGTGTAAAACTTATTTAAAGAGGGTAAATGTTTGGTCCCTGCAGGGAACCAGCTGAAAGCAATTTTCATTTGGACCTGGCTACCTGACATACAAAAGACTTTAAGACAGTTGGGTTAAAAGCCCAAACTATCCAGCCACCTATAGAAAAGAAAAAGATGAAGGACGTATGTCCTTCAGTCACAGATGGCTCCAGTGTCAGGGGAATATTATGCTCTACTTACACCAGCAATTTTGGTAAGTTTTTCTGGTCTTGCATAGCACAGTACAGGTAAAGTCCAGATCGACAATTCAGCTACTACTGACCTACCTATCTCAAGATACAGAATTTTAAAAGGTATTATGGAGACATGTTTCTTATTAGCAAAAGTCACAATTCATATCACAAAGAGGGATAAATTCTGAGTTACTCTTGTGCAAATCAGTTTAATGCTCAGAGCTCCACAGCTAGTGAATCACAATAAACTGGAAATGATGTTGCACTGATGCCATACCATACAAATCTGAGAAAGCAAGCTGGAAAAACTATGTTTTAGTCAAGAAGCATCACTACTGACTTTACTACAAATATAGAAACACATCACATCATATTTTCCATATGTTTTCCTTTTAAACATTCAATTATGCTAAATTTAGATCCAGAAAAGTAATATCACAATCATGAAAAAAAACGAACTATCTTTGAAAATGTTGCATGTATCACTGTGAAACCTCACTGCTTATTATCTTCTCTAATACAAGAGATTACAAAATAAAATTTCTCCATTAGATAAAGAGATGGCAATGCTCAGACAATGTGTGTAAATATGTAGATGTTGAGAGATTTACACTGGCAATTCACAGAGCCAGGTGAATGAGAGCCAACTCTGATCTGAAAGTTGTATAATTGTGCTAAAATGGCAATGAGCCCAAGATAATAAACCCTGTGGAGTCTGGCTTGCACCTCTATGAGATGCAAGCATGGGCAAACAAGTTCATGCCAGCTTGCAATGTATTGTATTGTATCCTATCCTATCCAGAGAGGAGGCAGAAAGGGAGGGTGGAAATGAACTGAATGTGATAGTACAGTAATGTTATAGCCTGCACAACAGAATCTGTTAAAACAACTTTCCAGATTTCAATGTTGAAAATAATTTATCAGAATTCATCATTCTGATAATCTAATATTATCCTCTGCATGAAGTATATCAGAGTTAAATTCACTGAGTCCTGCCTCATTTCTGATACAGCAAATTGCTCTAATATTGATTTAGACTTCAAACAGAAAAACTATCTCATCCATGGGTGCACCATTCCAATGGACACTTATCTTCACCTGTTAATAATTGAGAAGCTGAAAAGTTCTTAAAAGCATTTAAAAGGAATTCTCAAAGATCCATAACTAGTTATTAAATGTGCACTACAGTTCATGCTGAACTACATATAAATTTGAATGAGAGCATATATAGTTCTTGGCAATCATTCCTACCTAGAAAATATGTTTTATCTTAAAAAACAAGACTTTACTATTTAACGAAACTTCAGTCTATAGAATAGGCACTTACTATTTATGGAGTGAGTACTACAGAAGTGTCTAGTTCTAAGACATATACTTTGTATGAAATGATATAACTTTACCTTTATCTGTTCAAATTCTTCGGCTTTTGACACTATAGCAAGAATGTCACCTTCTGTTTTATGAGCATCAAACAATTCATTGAAAGTCTATTAAAATAAAATGAATTGATTTAGTACTGACAAAAAAAAAGTATATATAACACAAAAGAAAGAAACATTAACCAAGATTTTTAAAGGCATTTGAGTTTAAAAGGTAAATAAGATGGATGAGCACAGTGATACAATTTAAACTGGAACAATTTCCAGAATGTCTTCTTGCTACTGTGAGAAAATTAGTCACATCTAAACTCAGGAATGCAAAATTGAGAGACATGCAATCTATGGCCATTAAAAAAAAAAGAAGAAAAAAAAAGGTATAGGATATATTTGAGACATATCTGTGTGACTAATTATACATAGTGACAGTAAACAGTCAAAAATGGTTAATGCTCTGATTTTTCAGCATTTATGCAAGAAAAAATATCCATTTGTTACAAAGAAAAGGTTTTAAGATGAAATGTGTACTTTAAACCAAGCTTACAATACTACACAGTTTTGTACAAATGCATCTTCCTTACCAATTTACAACACAGTATAATTATGGTAGCAAAATTTGTTTAAGGTTGCACATGGCAACCTGATAAGATTTTCATTCAGGAAAAACCTTTTCATTACCAACCTCTACAGTTGAATGTGCTATCATGTACCAATGGTTGCACATACTGTTGGTATCAAAATGTTTCTTACAATTCACCTAAAAGTAGGCAGAGACTATAGAAATTTCATATCAACTCCAATTTTTCAATGTTGCTTTTTAATTAATTTCTGTCTTTTTGTCTCTATTCTCTCTCTCTTCCTCCCTCTCTCTCCATTTTGGTAAACATGATCTGAAAATATATTTAAGAAATCAACTACATATTCTGTGATATCTTACAACTGGTATAGGTTCAAAAATAAGGTAAAAAACCCACAGAAATAGAACGACATATTTTACCTCTATAGTATTGTATTTAATATAGTAGTGGCTGGCAGTTCTGCCTAAATCTGTTGAAGAAAAAAAGCCAGTTCTTTCTTCAAAGCGAATCATGCGGGCTTTGTCCAGTTTTCTGCCAACTTCAATTACCAGTTGTTCTCTGTGCTTTTCTAGACCTGGATCCATCTAGATGCCAAACACACACACAGTTATTTGTTAAAAGGAAAAAAAAAAAAAAAAAAGAAGTGTAAGTGTTAAATGAATGATTTTATTGAAACAACTCAGTACTAAAAAGCCAGAAATCAAATAAAAGTTAGGTACAATTCTTAAGTCAAGATTTTCTCGAGTTCTCACTAATTACAGCTACATTCATGTTACTGACCAAAACCTGACTGTAGAGGACAAAGAAGGCAGAATAATATTTCTTTTATGATGCTTTGAGGCTATCAATATGTTGTAGACTGATAATATTGCTAATGAAACTGGTGTGATTATGAAATAAATATACAATTAAGCCTTTGAAAGAAATTTTATTGGAAACATATTCTTCGTGAAATTATCCTTACAGTATCATTTCACAAAAGCATGCAATCTTATGGTATCTCTTCTTCATGAAAATATTTTGGCTGATGTTATACCCTGCCTGGGTATCTGACGTGAGAGTGGCTTTGATTGTATCACAAACAGAATAAGCTTCACATTGGATTGCTGAAATGATTACTAACAAAAAAGCTCTATTGTCTCCAAAAGCTTTGAGAATGCTGTCCTCAGCACCATTTCTATTCATACCAAAGTTCAGGAACTTAGACATTTTGTCGAAGTAACAACATACATTATCTCAGTAGTACATACAAGATGGGACAAAACTCCCATCTGAATGGGTTTGTTGTGTAACTGGGTGTTTCCAAATCATGCACCTGGGGTAGCCTGACTGACTGGGATGGGTGAAAATGGATTAATAGTCATGTTAACCTTCTGGTATATATGCACCTGAGATATGGCTCTAATTACACCGGCAATGATAAGTCACCAAATTTGAAAAGACTGAAACTGTTCTAGCACACAGGCAGCATTCTTGTTTCTGGGCTTGTACAGCTCAGATTCCTACAGAGAAGTCATATCAACCCTCTTGGTAAACCTGCACCAGAGATACATGACCAAACTGCAAAAAGGACCAAGCTCAAAGAGTTGCTATGCCTTGGTTTGTTCTCATTTTCTCTGGAACAATATTCAGTTTCACCTTTTTGCCGAAGTGGTTCATCTGGTGGCTGGTGAAGCTGCAAACGAATACAGTCATTTCCCCAAAACAGCTGCAAGACTAGTTCCTAATATTCCCTGTCTCTGCCATTTGCTCCGAAGCTGTTTCTCCTTAGTTATGGCTTGCCTTAGTTTCAAGTCAAAAGATAAGATGACAAAAGTCTAGAGTGCTTTTCTCAATAGTAAGTTATGCACTGAGGTCAGATTTCAGAGCAGAGGTGGTCAAAAAAAAAAAAAAAGTGATCAGGATGCCAGATGTTTAACATTTCATAAAACTAAAGAGGAAAAAAAATATCAAAACACTTCCCTACTCCTGCCCTCCTTTGGCAGCCCAAATTACCCGCCAATCTTTTGCCTTACATACAAAAAACCCTAAAGCTGTAACAGTAGACTAATATTTTTTTTCACAAATACAAAGGTTTTAACTTTAAAGGAAAGGTCACCAACTTGAAAAGGCCGTGAAACAATATTCCAGTTCACAGAATCCATGAGTAGTACTCTTCTTGTTGAACTAGCCTAATTAGAAATCCCACAGAGTAAAAGATCCAGCCTAGAACAGCTCTAAGCCGTACTCTTAGAAACAACCCTCGATGTGTCCACTGCAAGAAACTGAGCAGGTCTGGAGTACTAAAACAGAAACGTAGGGCTTACGGGGACAAAAAGCTCTGCTTAACTGTGGAAACAACAAAAAGTGCAACCAAAAAATACAGGAGAAAACAGAAAAAGGAGTTAGTTTAAAACAGCTCCCACCTGTTGTTTGGAACCCTAAACAAAAGAGCAAAAGCCTGAAATTCATACCAAAGGCTTCCCTGATCTGACACTCACATTTGCTCCACTCTTTGCTCCCACTCTTCGTTTCTTCTTGCCTCTCACCATAAGTTTTGCCCACTTTCTTATCTCAGTAAAAGGCATTATCGGCACTTCTGGCAAACAATATAAAAAGTTGCTAATCAAAGCAACGGGGCTGGAGTAGCCTGTGACTGGGCAAGGGCCAGAATCTGTTTCTTGGGGAATGAATGGTACCACCCTGGAGAGAACACGCAGGGCACATAATGTGTTGGTGCACAGGGGGTGCACACTTGCCCCTCTCTCCCTGTGCAGGACAACACCCCCGGTTGTGTGGACAGGCTGAACCTTTCCTGCCCTGAAGGAATCCTTGGATGTGGTGAGTGCTGCCTGGCTTCCTCACCTTCCTCAGAAGGGGAAAGGAGGACGGGTTTGCATTTTCTTAGCGCCACTGAAGAGCCGAGAAGAGTGTGACGCATGGCAGCTATGCAGATGTATGTGTTCTGAATGGGTACCACTGGCTGTCAGCCAAAACAAAGACAGAAATTGGCATACTGCAAGGTTACTAAGAAACAATAATATGCCAATTATGAAAACTGAATACCTGTAACTAGAACAGGAGGAACACAATGACCTACGTGAACAAATCTATGGTTATGCCCACAGCTAGCACTATACCACCCATATACTTTCTGCCTACAAAACATTAATAGCTTTGAAGTTCAAAACTGTTTTTGTAGAAAATGAGGGGACTGGCATTGGGTTTGCTCCTACGTGACTGAATAACACTTCAAATTGATGTAATTTGTTGTTGCCTTAACACAAAAATAGGAATATCTTTTATTAGCACATCAAATCAGAAGGATAGAGAGGAGGTCAGTGGCAGGAAAAGCCAAGTGCTGTCCATCTCCACTTTCTCAGCAGCTGAATAAAAATGCACAAGCAAGGGAAGGGGGAAACGACTCCTGTTAATTATTTTTTAAGTTTATAGAAAATATTTCTGCTAATGCTTTATTACTTTTTTCACCAGGTACTATATCACCATGGTTGCATTTCCTTTTAACTAAAATCAGTCAATAACACTGGAGGAAAATACCTGGTTAAAAAAAGGGAAGAATTTATAGGAATGGGATAACAACATTCTTTTCACTAACAAAGCAACTTTTTTCTTTTCATTTATCTATTACTTTGTGACTTTGGATAGTGTTAAATTAACATATAGCAATGTACTATATTGCTTTTTTGTAAAAAACAGATTTGAGATGACCAGAGAAGGCCTAAAGGTGCATACAGAAGCTTGCTTAAACCACAGACTACCTACTTCCACTCTAACTTCTGCTATCAGCCACAAAAACTATATGAAAAATCTCTTAATATATATCTCCACATGTCACAATGACTGAAACAGCAGTTGCTCACAATATCATGATAAATCACAAAAGTCACAAAACAGATTCAGGACGTGAAATAAACTGCAGTTACTATGTACTTGTGAGTTTCATCTGCACTACACTCAAATTACCTGTGTCCAAACTATGATAACATTAAATGCTTTTAACCAGCTATACAGGAGAAAAAAAAAAAAGGCAACAATATTTAGATAATCTATAAACTATGAAAGTTCCTAAAAATTACAGAGAATCAACTGAACTTGAAAAAAAAGCATGTAACTGTGTTCTGATTTATATTAATGCATAGAACACTTCTAAATAAACAAATAAAAAATGAAAATAAATCAATAACAAATCTTACAATTACTAAATCACAAGAAAAAAACAACAAAAAATATAATTGATAAGATGTCATGGGATGAAATATTCTGGAACAGAATATGACTGAAAAAAAAGCAAGCGACTCAAGAACACTTTATTTTATCATTTATATTTAGCCTACAATACTGAAACAGTGACAGTAGGCCAACTTAACAGAAACTATCTGATAAAAATGAATGTCATCCTCTGAAGCATAGCTTGACCAGCTAAAATATATTTTATGTGAACAGAAGGGACCTCTTAATTTAGTGGTAAAAGTACTCCGCTGCAAAAAATATCTTTCTTTTTCTGAACATTTTAAAAGAATTGCTGATGTCAGGTAAGTAGAAATAGCAAATATTTATCCTCACATCAGGGAAGGATTACAGACCCTGAACAGGTTACAGATTTTTTTAAAATGCATTTTATACCTGATAAGCTTTGTGACTGATGCCATATACTAATGGATTTGCTCTCATCCGTACATAAAGATAAGTGTAACTTATCCACTTTACTGCTTCTTCCACATTAGTTACTGTTCCAAGAGCAATCTGAAAATAGGAAAAGAGACAAAATTAAATGTATATACTACAGCTGAATGTAAATATTTGGCTGAAAACATACTGAATTCAGTGCATTAGCATTAAAGATAGTGTCAGTACACTTCCAACATAAATTATATTAAAATAAGCATAGAACAATATCTTGAACCACTTACACATCTGCATCTTATGGACATCTAATAACGGTAGATAGTAGCCCACATGATCTTTTCTACTGCTTATGATATTTATAATTAAAAGAGAATACTGAGCTAGCTTATTACAGAAAAAAAAATCATAATTCTTGAGTGAATATGATCAGGGTAATTTAAAGAAGAACACCTTAAAAAAAAACTACAGTTAAAAGATTAACTTTCATACAAATGTAAACACACTTTCTGGTCCTAACCCAAATCGTACTGACAGTCTTTAGGATTTTCTTCATCATACCCCTGTATTCGGCCATCTGTTTATACACAGTTGTTAAAAAAGTCTGTTCCTTTTGTATCTGGCAAGTTGAACATACAGATACCTGCTACTTTTTTTTTTTGTTATATCAAAACATAAAAAAATTGAATAGGTAATACACACATAAATATATTTCTGTATTTTTCAAGGCCAAATCAGGTATACAAAACAGTTTTTTATTCCGTAACTTCTTTTGATAATTCTGTAGTTGTTTTATCATCAAATTACTTACTACGCACATTTTTACATGACAACTTTAGCTCTATTTTCTGTTAGTTACATTAACGATAAGCAATTTACTGCTTATTCCAGTTCACCTGATTTTAGCAGGAGAATTTAATATTTATCGTATGCTCCATTAACAAATATTTTTTGGTTGTGGCTGGTTCCATAAAACATGAAAAACCCCTCCTGCTGAAATTTTGTGATCCATTATTATATATATTTTTTACTGTTATTTTTGTTTTGTTGATGTTTGGATTTCATGTAAACACTCCTGACTTGGAAAACTAAAAAACTCCATGCAACTGTGATTTCATATGCATGTTCAGATCCAAACATCTAGACCTCAATAATAATATAGATACTTTTTAAAATAATGCAACTACTTACTATTCAAAAATAGTAGTGAAAGCTCAGGTAAAATAACTTAAAACCTTGTTGATTTCAATGACTTGGGAGTCAGTGATAGCTTGTCTCACACATTTCTGAAGTGTTGTTGTGTTCAACACCATAAGAGGTCAGGGGAAGACCCATTCTGTTGTTTTTCTAATTAGATAGCTACATAATGCACTGAAGTAACTAAAAAAGACATTATTAAACATCTAGCTTTTCATAGACTACTATAGGGAAAAAATCTAATATAGCCCGCACATTATTAGTGAGATTGCTACCCAGGTTAATTTCAGCATTTGATTTCTTTCCATGATTCAAATATCTTTCAGTGCATAACTTGAAATAGCATAACAACATTGTACAATAGTAACAGTTTCTGTCAAACAGCTGCTTTCACAAACAAGAAAAGATAAAATACTCATTACAGAAGATGGGGAAGCCTGACAATTCAAAAAAAAATATTTTCCCTCATTTCTTCAAATATCTCATTTTATTATTTACAAATTAACTATTTACACAGTTAAAAGTAAAAACAAGAAAAAATATGGTTTAAAAATGCAGTTGGGTTTCAGATATGGCACTGAAATATAATACTACACTTTTCTTCCTCCCCCAACTTTAAAAAACAGTTACTGAATACTATGCTGAGAGGAAAAAAATAATCTACTTATAAATATTTGCTGCCATCTAGCGTTCAAGTAAAGCTTCTGTGGATTATTTGAAAATGTGTACCTTTGTTAAAACTGTGTGACAGGGAAGTAATCTTAATGTAAACACACATGAGTAACTTCAATATAAATGATTTACAAAATTAGGAGACCTCTTAAGTTCTAAGATATTTAGTATTTGTAAAATCAATAAATGTATAAGTTGATTCTTTGTTAAAGAAAAGAAAAAAGTTCTTAATTTTTCAGTGTTGCCTAAACCATACAGTAGGTATGAAGTTATATACAAAATGATCAATGAACAGAAATACTTTCCACTTTGAATTTGTATGGTTGGATTGCACTAGTTATCACAAAACTTTGATTGCAAACGGTTGTCACGGATGAGGTTGCTGGTCTCGTGCAGGTCAGGACAGTTCCCAGGACCCTGGAGACCTGGGGAACAAAATTTCTGCTCCCCTAAGCCTACACGCCGAGTGCGTCACACTCGGATTAGCTACTTAGTCACCCAACTCCTGAGTACTATTTTTGGAAAGGCTTTGAAAGAATCCTGTGTCTCTTCTGATAACCACAATAGGTGCCCACTCTATTACCTTCAGATTGCATCAAGACAGGTAGGCTTTAACTTGAGGAACACAAAAAATAGATTAGGAGGTTTGGTCCAACCTAAACAAGACACCACCTTATCTTCCTGGCTTCATAACAAAATCGTAAATAAATGCAAGGAAGGGCACATCCCCTGGGGAAGGTACTGTCCAGCATTGCAAGTCCTCTCCTGTTTCTAGCTCTTCAGGGAAAGGCAAGTCCCAGAAACAAGCTGGGGTCCAGCTGTGAATGTCAGGGAGGGCTTTATCAGGTGGAAACAATTAGGGAAGGAATGGTGACCTGCACTGTATGAGCTATTGATGATAGTTCCCAGATAAGTTACAGTTTATGGTCTAATTAAACCACATCCCCTGCATCTTATCTTTCTTCCTGTATTTCCAAAAAAATACAGCTGTAGGTATTTTCTGTTTGCCAGCTGGTCAACTGACCCAGGACTCTCTCCTCTCAACTAAGCACCCTAACCACTTTTTTTTTCCTTCCATTACGCCTAGTGCCATAACACTGGTAGAAAAGGAAGAAGGTATCTCCATGCCTACACTGAGAATCACTGACCCTTTACTCCTCTTCTGATCATTTTTAGAAGAAAAAACAAACAACACAGACACACAAAAAAAGAAAAACACAAACCAAAACCCCAAACAAATCCACAGGAAAGAATTCTCAGTGGATAGAGATGCTGAAGTACATGTTCAAAGTCTAAACTTTGGTGTCAACTCAATGAAGTTGGGTGTACCTCATCTTTTCCCACTACCTCAGAGTAGTTTCCTAGGAATAAATATAACAGTCCTTTGAGGTCAGCATTCTGTCTCTGAGATTGCCCTTCATCATCTGCTGTTAGCTAATAAGAAGCAAACACCATATAAATTTCCCTCGAATTCTTAAACTACTGCATTTCAAGGTCTTCACTTAAAGTGCATTTAATAGCTTTCAATGGGTTTTTAGTCAATGTTTGTATAGTTTTTGAACTACACTACCTTTTACACAACTTCCTGCCGCAAGGAGTTACATGGCCTAATTGCCCCATTGGCATCCTTTTGCATTTTCTGAACCCGTCATCTCAGCAAATATTTCCTGGTTCTTGTCCCAGGAAAAGTCCAATCAAAAAGTACAAAACTCCATCACATCATATCCCATTTGTTTTTGTTCTTGTCTGAACTGTGGAGGTATGGCTTTGTTATTTTTCCACATAAGCTATCTATTCCTTTCTCCAACACTTCTATGAAAATGTCCTGCTTTTACAGAATTAATTTTGAATGGGGAATTTTTTAAAAAATATATGTTTTTCCCCAGCATTACCCAAATTTTCTTTCCTGCACCATATAAGCAGGTACACAATTCAAGGCTCTAGATTCCACTTTGTGATTGTGTGGCTAGGATTACATATTGCATTACACCAGATAGCTGAACCATTGCCTCATTCTTAGCTGCTACCCATTTCTGGCAAGAGACCTGATCTACATAAAAGCAACTTCATATGCTTTGTAAAGAATGGAGCCTTTCCATATTTCCAACTGCTGCCTTCATTTTACTAGTTCTTCTTTCAGCTATTGATCTGCCTATAATAAATTAAGAATTTAAAGAATTCAGCAGTGCTTCTGGCCTTTATTTGGTTTCTCTTTACAATTACAGCATGAGCATTTGGTGCATTTGGATTTCCTGAATAGTTTATAACAAAAACAGACTTCTTCCTAACTGTGTCATATTTTTTATACCAGTGCAGATTTGCTGGTGCTAATAAAAGACTCTATTATGGCAAAGACGCCAGTGGACATCAGCTTACTGTCTACATTTCTGTAACGAATCTGTCAACAACATAAAATTAATCTCCATATAGTGCTATTGTTACTGACAAATGGACAGCGTCTATAAAATATGACCCAAACTAATGTGCTTCCTGTGACTACCTACTGATCAATATGATGTCATATGTTTTAAAACGTATTTACTTTTTCAGAATGTTGCACACTAGGGAATAGTCATCTCCAGCTAAATCAGAATGATTTCCAAAACACCTGTCCTTCTCAGGGGATTGCAATAATTTGGATCAAATCATCATATATATAAGTTTAAGCTGATACTGAATAAAAATAAATGAAGTTACTTTCAAAACAAACAAGACGCAGACACAGACAGACACAGACACAGATTTCTAGGTTGGAAGAGACCTCAAGATCATCGAGTCCAACCTCCGACCTAACACTAAGTACTCCACTAAACCATATCACTAAGCTCTACATCTAAACGTCTTTTAAAGACCTCCAGGGATGGCGACTCCACCACCTCCCTGGGCAGCCCATTCCAATGCTTAATAACCCTTTCGGTAAAGAAGTTCTTCCTAACATCCAACCTAAAACTCCCCTGGCGCAACTTTCGCCCATTCCCCCTCGTCCTGTCACCAGGCACGTGGGAGAACAGACCAACCCCCACCTCTCTACAGCCTCCTTTAAGGTAACTGTAGAGAGCGATAAGGTCGCCCCTGAGCCTCCTCTTCTCCAGGCTGAACAAGCCCAGCTCCCTCAGCCGCTCCTCGTAAGACTTGTTCTCCAGACCCCTCACCAGCTTGGTCGCCCTTCTCTGGACTCGCTCAAGCACGTCCATGTCCTTCCTGTAGCGAGGGGCCCAAAACTGAACACAGTACTCGAGGTGCGGCCTCACCAGAGCCGAGTACAGGGGCACAATCACCTCCCTAGACCTGCTGGCCACACTGCTTCTTATACAGGCCAGGATGCTGTTGGCCTTCTTGGCCACCTGAGCACACTGCTGGCTCATATTCAGCCGACTATCAACCAATACTCCCAGGTCCTTCTCGGCCAGGCAGCTTTCCAACCACTCATCTCCCAGCCTGTAGCTCTGCTTGGGGTTGTTGCGCCCCAGGTGCAGGACCCGGCACTTGGCCTTGTTGAACTTCATACAGTTGACCTCAGCCCATCGCTCCAGCCTATCCAGATCCTCCTGCAGAGCCTTCCTGCCCTCGAGCAGATCGACACACGCACTTAGCTTGGTGTCATCTGCAAACTTACTGAGGGTGCACTGGACGCCCTCATCCAGGTCATCGATAAAGATATTAAAGAGGACCGGCCCCAGTACTGAGCCCTGGGGGACACCACTTGTGACCAGCCTCCAACCAGATTTGACTCCATTCACCACAACTCTCTGGGCCCGGCTATCCAGCCAGTTTCTAACCCAGCGAAGCGTACGCCAGTCCAAGCCCCGAGCAGCCAGTTTCTTGAGGAGAATGTTGTGGGGAACGGTGTCAAAAGCCTTACTGAGGTCAAGGTAAACCACATCCACAGCCCTTCCCTCATCCACCAAGCGCGTCACTTTGTCATAGAAGGAGATCAGGTTCGTCAAACAGGACCTGCCTTTTTTCATAAACCCATGCTGACTGGGCCTGATCGCCTGCTCGCCCTGCAAGTGCCGCGTGATGACCCTCAAGATAATCTGCTCCATGAGCTTTCCTGGCACTGAGGTCAAACTGACAGGCCTATAGTTACCCGGGTCTGCCCTCCGGCCCTTCTTATAGATGGGCGTCACATTGGCTAGCCGCCAGTCAACTGGGACCTCCCCCGATAGCCAGGACTGCCGATAAATGATGGAAAGCGGCTCGGCCAGCTCCTCCGCCAGTTCTTTCAGTACCCTCGGGTGCATCCCATCCGGCCCCATCGACTTGCGCACATCCAAGCTTCTTAGCAGGTCGCCAACCATTTCCTCATGAATAGCAAAGGCCACATCCTGCTCCCCATCCCCTTCCGCCAGCTCAGGGCACTGGGTATCCAGAGAACAACCGGTATTGCCGCTAAAGACTGAGGCAAAGGCGGCATTAAGCACCTCAGCCTTTTCTTCATCCTTAGTAACTAGGTTTCCCCTCGCATCCAGTAAAGGATGGAGATTCTCCTTAGTCCTCCGTTTCGCATTGATATATTTGTAAAAGGATTTTTTGTTGTCTTTAACGGCAGTAGCCAGGTTGAGCTCCAGATGAGCTTTGGCCTTTCTAATTTTCTCCCTGCACAGCCTCGCTACATCCTTGTAGTCCTCCTCAGCAGCCCGCCCTTTTTTCCAAAGATTATAAACCCTCTTTTTTCTGCTAAGCACAAGCCGCAACTCTCTGTTCAGCCAGGCCGGTCTTCTTCCACGCCGGCTCGTCTTTGGGCACGTGGGGACGGACCGCTCCTGTGCCGTTAAAACAAGCAAACAAAAAAACTCCTAACACAAAAAGTCATTGTATCACTCATATCAAACGACAAAACAAAGTTTCATGCACTTTTTACCCTAATGCTTTTCGGCATTTTCCATTGCTATTTTTACTGACAACCATTTACCACAGTGATCAACAAAATTCCACCTGCATCTTTACCTGCTTTAAACTGCACTGCAGCCACAGGATCTACACTAATTCAAAGCCATGAGTACACTACTGTTTTCAGATAACACTACCATTGCATAAAGTCTGAAAACAAACGGTTGATCTTTAAAGAAGTACAGAATATAGTTTTTTTTTTTTTCCTCCTCACAACTGTGGCTTGGACAATAATAAAATAATCATCTATATTATTTTATTCTGGCATCTAACCATAACAGTTTATTTTGCATCAGTTTTATATATTTATGTGTTTACATTTCATACAGGAGTATTTGTTATTCCTGAAACTCAAAATTTAATTTTCTGTCTATACTAGTTAGTCAGTTTTATACACTCTTCTCCAAAATCCCGAAATTCTGTGGTAGAACTGCTGTAGTTGTAAGTACTTTTTATTATATTGCACACCATATATTTTCTATGTATCTTTGGATAAATTTAGATGGATACTCACTATGAAACTATTTTTTCCTTCTTCACTTCTACTATTTTGACAGGACAGGAGGATTGACTTTTTAAGGCTACAGCTTGAATGTAACCAAATAATTTCTGCAGTGTGTACTAGCAATATTTTTCAGAGTACTACTACATTTGATGGATGGACCATTTGGTGGATAAGGAATTGGCTGGATGGTAGCACTGAAAGAGTTGTGCTCAATGTCTCAACATCCAGGTGGAGACCAGTGATGAGTGGTCTGGGTCTCACGGGCAGGAATTGGGACTGTTATTATTTAACATCTGTGTCAGTGACATGGACAGTGGGATTGAGTGCAGCCTTAGCTAGTCTGCAGATGACACTAAGCTGTGTGGTGTGGTTGGCATTCTGGAGGGAAGGGATGCCATCAAGAGGGACCTGGACAGGCTTGAGGGGTGGGCATTTGCAAACCTCATGAGGTTCAACAAGGCCAAGTGCAAGGTCCTGCACCTGGGTCAGGGCAATCCCAAGCACAAATACAGGCTGGGTGGAAAATGGTCTGAGAGCAGCCTTGATGACAAGGACCTGGGGGGTGTTGGTTGATGAAAAACTCAACATGAGCTAGCAATGTGCTCTTGCAGCCCAGAAAGCCAACCACAAACATCCTGAGCTGCATCAAAAGAAGTGTGGTCAGCAGGTCAAGGGAGGTGATTCTCCCCCTCTACTCTGCTCTTGTGACACCCCACCTGGAGTACTGTGTTCAACTCTGGGGTCCCCAACATAGGAAGTATACAGACCTGTTAGAGTGGGTCCAGATGGCCATGAGGATGATCAAAGGACACATGAAGAGAGGTTCAGAGAGTTGGGGCTCATTCTGGAGAAGAAGGCTTTGGGGACACTTTATAGTGGCCTTCCAATACTTAAAGAGTGCCCACAAGAAAGATGGGGAGGGATTCTTTGTCAGGGATTGTAGTGACGTACATTACAAGGAGTAATGATTTTAAACTAAAAGAGGGTAGATTAGATAAAAGGAGGAAATTCTTCACTATGAGGGTGGTGAGGCACTGGAACTAGTTCCTCCCAGGATGTGTTCAAGATCAGGTTAGATGGGGCACTGAATAACCTGGTCTGGTGGCAGGTATCCCTGCCCATGGCAAGGGGGTTGGAACTGGATGGGCTTTAAGGTCCTTTCCAGCCCAGACCATTCTATGATTTAATTTTTTATTTCTTCTGCGTAGAAAGTTCAATGAATGTAAATTCACTTGCACTCTAAGAAAAAAAAAAACACAACAACAACAAAAAAAACACACACACAAAAAAAACAACTCCCCTTAAGCTGCCATACAACAGTCCCTTGTGATTTCTCGAATGGCCGGAAAACTTGTGCATTTTGGAACTACAGCTCAAATTAGAGGAGCAACATGCTGCCCGTTAAAACCACCCTCCCTTCTTCCCTCTCCAGAATATCATATGCTGGAAATGAATAGCTAATATCTTATACTGTCTTAATGAAGCATTATCAGCTGAGAGGAAAGAAACAGTACTGAAACTCATGTTTCAAGTCAAATCTTCTTTTCCTCAAATGCAATCAGATAATATAAACACCATCTTCACCACATCAGAAAGTAGACTTTTATCTCCACTACTCATAAAAAGGAGGGCTGCTCCAGATCACAGGGTGATTCATTCTTCTTCCAATATTGGCCAAAATTATCTTTTTTCTTCCTTGTAGCTCTAGTTCCCAGCTAGTGAGAGAGCTTTTGTACTTCCTTGGAAGCTTTCTTTTGCTAAACTAAACAGGCAGGATGATTTAGAGTATATCAATACAGTCTTTTCTGCGTGCACACACACACACACAGCAAACAAACAAACAAAAAAACCTTAGCTTTTCTGCTGGAGCTCTGTGGAAGGAATACAAGAGATTCCTTACATATTTCAGCTAGGCACATTAGCACATCCACATAGCTTCTAGACAATTTGGAACAACACGCAACATGCCTGAAAAAACAGCAGTGTACAGCTATGCCATTTGTTTTTTACTGTAAGTCAATCATAGAGATCTACACTGACCCACTTCTCAAAAGGTGCTTATTGCAACTTGTTTTTGTAATTCTACACTGACCTGACAGGTGGGAGGACTAGAGTTCCACCATTAAAATAAAAAATAAAAAATAAAATAAAATAAAATAAATTCTTTGTTGAGAAGGAAAGAATATTCAGCTCTTTCTTCCTTCATCAGAAAGTATGTAAAGTCCACTGCAAAGCTCTTTTCTCTGATTATGTTATGTATTTGTCCTCCGTTTAGAACTCCGTTTCACTATGAATACCTTCAAGATGAGCATGCAAGATATGATTCAAACACAAATGGAAATATTTCACCTATATAACAAGGATCTTGCACCATACATGCTCCAGTTAAGAGATTTCCCAGAAAAAAAGGACTTGTCAAAGTGATCGCATTTTTTTCAACTCTGATATCCAGAGGTGCAATACTTTTGACTTTTGAAGTCCGGATACTGCACACCTCACTGAATTGTACAGACTATCAGCAGAAGTTACTCTATTAAACTAGTATGTTCTCTGAACAAGAAGTTTTGACTAACTTTCAGATAGAGATAAAGGAAAAAGTATTCTAAATAATAAGAAATACATTTGTTTATAGCTCATCATAGGTAATAGATTAGATTCTATTCTATTTTTCCAAATTTCAGTTTTCATTAAGGTACAAAACAAGCTGTATGTGTGGAACCACACTCATTTTACTTAACTGAAGGAACTGAAGAGTAAGAAGCGTACCTCAAGTTAGGTACTTGAAATACTTCGGAGAGAGAGTATAAAGAATGAAAACAAACAAACAAACAACAAAATGTCCTCTAGGAATGCACCTTGTGTCTCACTCACTAAAGAGGAAGCCTAGATCTGAAGGTATCTTATGACTTAGGACCAAACCTATCCCTCCTAATTTTTAGGGTGCTGAACAGTAAGCAATCCTGGCTTTCACAACCAACTTTAGGATTTAAGCTATTATTCCTAATGTGATGAAGAGGGTTGGGAAAATTGCAAATGGCTCCTTTTCCTCACATTTGGATCTCATGTGCTCGGAGAGTTTAATTTCTCTCTCCCTGACTGTACTCAGACCACTTCAGAAACTTGAGTTAAAGAGGAATAGCTGTGAGGAAATATTTGCATCACAGCTAAACCTTATTCTAGTTCTGATGTGTGACAGAACTTGGACATAGGGAGAATACTTGAACAGAGAATTTTCCTATTAACAGGAACTGAATCAATAACTTACAAGAAAACCTTAAAAGATTTTTTTTAAAGGTGAATGATCAAACTTAGTCATTTTTAAAGAAGAATCAAGGGATGAATCTTGACATTCTAAAAGGTCACCGCATCCATTTCTGCTCCCTTCCAGAATTTCCTTTTAAAATTATTATTCATGATTGAATAACTGAAATGCTTTAAAGTGATGAAAAGGCAGAAAAAATACCAAAATATACTAGAATTGTATAGATAAAACAGAACAAGCATCTTAAAATAGCAAGACCATCATTAATAGACCAAACAAATTTTACATCTTTAAGAATCATAATCACTTTTAAGATGTCACTGGACATTTCGGTCTAGCTGAACTCCTTTACTTTTATTGAAGAAACCTTAAGTGTGTTTGTAAAACAACATTCTTTTCTTCATTTAAGCATGCTTAAATTTCTGAAGGCTCCTTTTAAAAAAAGTGCGTGTGCTTATGTATATACAGATTTTTAACTGGTTATTACACTAGATAGCTTTTGAATGGTTTTAATATAATGGAGGTCAGTACTCTCAGTCTAAGCACAGATCTTTACATCTTCAGATGTGTTTTCTTTGAACCTGAAGTAAACTGAGGACTTGCAATTTATAATAAAGCAGTTGTGATTAACACTGTGAAACTGAGACCAAAGAGGAGAGTGTAAGCCAAATACATTATTCTCTTCGTATATTGCAGTCAGCCAAATGAAGTGAGTTTATTTATGTAAAGATATGCTTTAATTTCTTGAAGATTTCAATTTGCAGTTATGCAGAATACTTACTGCTTAAATTCTAATAAGGCACTTCCGATTAAATGCAAATGCTAGGTGTTTCTACAGCTTTATCTTAATGATATTTGACCCTCCATACTAGTTCTATTATCTATTACCTTTTGTATAAGGCCTGCAATATTTTCATGTCTAACAGTTCATTCCTCTTTAAAATATACACTTAAAGATTCACAGTAATATATGAAAATTCCATTTTAGATATTTTATGTGTGAAAATAATGCATTTTTTTTTCAAATATTATTCCTGTTAGAGTTGCTAGTTGTGCTAAATAATTCAAAAGTTACCTCTGCATTTAGGTTGTCTGCAAGACTTTCAAGAAACTGGCTTTCAATTGGATTCTGCTGAGTAAGAAGAGTCAGGTAATGACTGAGTTTATCATGAGTTGTAATAATGATGCCTTCTCCGAATTTGTCAAACTGAGGCCGTCCAGCTCGACCAAATATCTGCATGACATCTAGAATTCCAAGGTCAACAAAGGAGCCTCTTTTTGCAGCATATATTTGTGTTCCCTGGTTGAGGAAAAGTTAATAAAAATTAACATAAATACACATGAATATAATCTTGATGAGCTGAATACTGAAATTAGGCAAATACAGCATGATTTCAGAAGTGTACTTTAACTAATCCTCTCATAATCTTTGATATATTTAAATCTTTACTATACAAACTAGACTCCCACTAGTAAGAATCAGTTTAATGAGATATAAATAACATTTCAAGTCAATCAGACATATCCCCTCCAGCCCCCAAACCCACAATAAAGATCTTGCTATCTATGCTTCTTTACAGTTTTCTTCTAAGACAGATAACCATGTGCAGAGTATATCATCTCTTACCTTAATAACAACGGCATGAGCAGGAAGATTGACACCCCAGGCAAGTGTAGCTGTACAAACTAGGACTTTGATATGTCCATTAGAAAACAAGTTTTCAACCAAACTTCTGTCTTGCCGCAGCATTCCTGCATGATGAATGCTAAATCCATCTGGAAACAGCTCACGTAAC
The DNA here is from genome assembly GCF_013377495.2 of Cygnus atratus. Classification (NCBI taxonomy): domain Eukaryota; kingdom Metazoa; phylum Chordata; class Aves; order Anseriformes; family Anatidae; genus Cygnus; species Cygnus atratus. The sequence continues at coordinate 44,414,103 of NC_066364.1, forward strand.
TGCTTATTTCTGGATCTCTGTACCTAGAATGGACAAGCATAAAAATTAAATTCACTTCCAATTACAGTACAAGAAGCCCTGTATTTAAAAAAAAAAAAAAAAAAAAAAGGAAGGAAAAAAAGAATATTATTATGAGTCATATGAAAGGAACTATTTCTGTTAGTGTCAAGCTTTTTGTCAGAACCAATACCTCACAATTTGCTATAAATTAATTTGAATTCTATTCTTACTTTCCAAAGAATATACACTTCATTGTTCAAAAGAATACTATTTAAAAAATAGAGCTTCATGTAAACCGAGACCCAAATTTAGGGATAACCAGCATGAACACTGAAAACAGACAATTCATGTACTTAAAATAAACTCTTTCAGACTATGCAAGCAGCTAGAACAGGCTTAAGTAGCAGGCCACAAACCATACTTAACATTAAGGAAGGGATACCCTTCCCACCTCCAGCCATTGCATCATCTTGGCACAGTGTAGATTAAGAAGATCACACTAAGATTAAGAAGTTCACACTATGTAACCAAACTGTTCACCTGCCCCTCATTTTTACATTTACATCCTCCCATGCACAGGAGACTGGGATGTCAGTTTGCAAAAATCACAGGTCTTCCAAACTCCCTCCAAGTAAGATCCCCATAAGAATGTCTCCCTTATTTCTGGGTGCTAGCTCTACCATGCTTCCCCTAAACTGAATAGGGACTCAAAGTTAAGAAAAGCTAATATCCCTTCCAAACACTAAAATCTGAAACTTGAATTGCTTTGGAGCGTGTCTTCCAGAAACAACAGGGAAGGAAAAAAGAAACCCAGCCATTTAAACAGGAAACCCAAACCTCTAGAGCTCGTGCCATTTTAGCCCAATGGGAACCATTCTCCTTCTTTTCAGAAACATGGGTTTAGGCTAAAGCTCAAGTATCACAAAAGGTACAGCTCTTTCATTATAACTAAGATGACAGGAGGAAAGGCAGAACAGTCCTGGTGTAAACTGGAATAAAGGACCTTCAAACAAGCTTGTATGAACTTAACTATAAGGTCACAAAGCATGCTTTATGAAATCTCTTTTTACCCTAGACCCTGGCTACTGGTTCCTCAGATTTTCACGTTTCAATGTACTCATTTGCCACAAAAACTACTGATTTCCTCCCATCTCTTTTGAATACCACTGCCTTCCAAAACAGATCACTGCTGGCTACGACACCAGGGGGGTTGTGGTAACAACGACTCTGATCTTTCCCTAAAAGATTTCTTTATTATCATTGTCAACAGAGAAATGGTACTTTTCTATAGACCACAGAAGAGTTAAGGGTATTTTAACTCTGGCACTGTACTTTCAGCCCTGTATATTATAGTGAATTATTTCTAGATCAAATTATGGTTTTTTTTTTTTTTTTTTTTTTTCAGACTGTACATTTACTAGTACCTGACACACAGCCACTGAAAGTTGACTTAAGGAATACAGAGTGGGTAAAGAAAAACATGGTTCATATTACTGGCATACTGCCAAACATGAACAATAAATCTCTGCAAACACAGAAATACATAGAGATGGGAATGCAATTATAAAAGAGGACATGAAAAGAAAAATACTGTAGGAAAAACATTTTCTAGGCTTCATAATTATCCAATTTCTCAATATCTGATCTTTTCTGCTTTAGCTGTAATTATTTACTATTCATTTAAAGGAAATCAAATTCAGCTTTTAACTACACAAGAATTTTTGGCAAATTTAATTTGCGCTGCAGCGTGTAAAAATGAATAAAACAGAAGTTGAGAAAGTGGTTGTGCAGTTCATGTACCACTGTTTTATGAGCCAGAGAATGAAAAGAAATACTTCATAAAGAACACAAATGCACCAAGGACTGCATTGATAGTGTATCAGCAACAAATCCCACAGAAGAAAGGCATGTGGAAAATTCACTTCAGTTGCAAAGCTAAGAATAATTGCAGAACAGTAATTTGAATTGATCTTGACTACGTTCAGAACTTGCTGTAAGCATTTAACAATGAAATTAACTTGTATCTTAAATAAAGTAAATCTTCCTATGTGGTATGACAACCATCAGAAATTCCAGTTTTTTAGTAGAGCTTTTATTGGTCTCACACATCTATTTTACAGGTATTAATGTAACTATTTTTCAGAAAGCACAATTATTCAATATCAAAAATTACACTCTAAAAATTATCTGTAGCTGAAAAAAGCCAAATCCTGCACTTAAACCTCCACAATTTAAAAAGTACATAACTCTGTTTGTAACCTGATTGCTTACGTTTTATAATGTGGTTGAAAGACAGGCAAATTTACCAACGGGAAAGTAGAAGAATAAAATCTAATGCTATATAGAGAAGGAAACTACTGTTTGTTTATAGTTAAAGGAGCTACAATATCACTAATTCAGATAAAGGTACTTGAGAATGTGAACACAGGAAAAGAGGAGGAGGAAAGGGAACATTTTATGCCAGAAAGATTTGCCATTAAGATGTGGCAATGACAGTCTGACTATAACTCAAGTACTTACAAGCTTAAGATTAATCAATCATGTAAAAATATGTAGTTACAACTATACACATAGAGTTGCATGTTTAGAAAGTATATTTAAATGCTCCTAAAATCTACCAATTTTTCTAAAATAATATGTTTGGAATATTTAATATTCATAGGTTTTGTCTAAATATTTATTGAATCTGTGACGTGCTAGACTTCCAGGCTGAGGAGTAACCAATATAGAGATGCATTAAATGAAATTTTTCAGACATACAAGACAAACAACCTGTATGTTTCGTTTCATCATCAAAATGTTCATTTGTTGTTTTTTTTAAACATCTAATTTTTAAATGAAAAACTCAAAGCTTATTTTTGACATAGCAAAAAACAAATGACAATCCCATAAAATAATTATCTAAAATCCTGAAAATAATGATGTTTCCATTAACTGTACAGAAATTGACTTGATTTTCTTTCATAAATTTGTGGACATTTTAAATTACAGAGATAGAAGGCAAGTTAGTTCAAGAACAACTAAGTAACCAAATTCTACAAACACTTGAGAACATGTAAGAAAAAAAAAAAAAGACAAGATATCTCAGTGATGGCTTGGAAGACTGCTTACACAACATATATCCATTAATGGCAGCATATTTGCAAACAGACCTCCTAAGATTTCGCTTCAATGAATTGCATGGCTGTTCTGTTAAATCTAGAAATAATTTCAGAGACAACAAAACAAATAATTGCTATATAACAGAAGTGAAACTATTAAAAGTTTCAGTACCCCCATCTTTTTTCTATTACAGACTAAAGCATTTTGCTTAAAATGTATATGAAATGGTATTAAGTGTCTCAGGTGTACGGAGAAGTCGTTGTTATGAGGTCTGGCACTGTTCGCCTGATTAGAATTGATTTTCTTTCCTCTCTCTTATTGCTCAAGAGGGCTGCAGATTTATGACCTTTGCTTACATGTGCATGTGCATTTAAAATACTATGCATTAAATAAATTCCTAGTTTAGCTTGCTGTCACCTACATTTCTCCTTTCAAAGTTTTGAATTTCATGTACTTTTTGATTAAGATATTAAAAATGCTGCAATTAGACACTTCAGAATATGCTTTTTAATTTTAATTAGAAATGAAGCACACATAAAAGAAAAAAATATTTAAACAACCTTTAGGGATAACTCTTCACGCTTCCTTACCTTCTACTTGCACCCAGTATCACAAAAGTACCATCATTCATAAAGACTGTATGATGCATGCTTTTTGTCTGAATACATCATTAGCCATAAAGAATTAAACTTTCAATAGGCTTATAGATATTTTTTTCTTATTTTATCTAAAAAACAAGTAAAAAAGAGCAATAAAGCTTGATTACAAGAAGCAGCTATGAATAAGTGAAACTTTAGTTAATGTCTTTTTGTTAATCTCTGATTAATACACTAATCTAGGACAGACTAATATTGCCACTACTTGGAAAATCACGTTTTATTTTTCTTTCTATATATTACTTATTTCTTCTTTATGCTTCTTCGTTTTGAAAATACTTATTTGCAACTTTGAATGTTGGTCGTTTTTTTCCACTAATAACACAGTTTTTGACTATCATGAATTTTCTTCCAGCAAAAGAAATGGCACAGGCTATTCTAGTATTTTTCTCACAATCACCTTAACTACAGCAAAACTTCATGCTTATGACTGTAAGACTCAATCACTGTAATTTCCCTTCTGTGGAGTTCACAATAGGGCAGCACTTGCAGTTTGCTCAGAATGCACCTTCGTATTTGTTCACTGGTTTGAACGATTCTGAGCAATTTATTCCCATCCTTTATTCTTTGTACCCTACAAAGTACTAGCTCTTAATTTTGAGGCCGTGTTAGCTTCATTTGCTGAGTGCTTGCACTCAGCACAGGTATCACAGACATCTAAAACAAACAAAATAAGATATCTTTTACTGCAGCTTTCAATGAACGGCAACTTTAATTAGTGTTACTACTGTGGGATGAATGCAGCTCAGTTATTCCCAAAACAACCAATTTGTAACATTCCTAAAGACATCAGAAAAAGCAATTCTCTGGCTGACCTTCTGAATTTTTTAAAGTTGCAACAAAATGAGCTTCCTTTACTTCATTCAAATTAATTGTACTGCTGAATCTTCTCTTCCTGTCTCACTTAAAGAATACTGACTCCATTTCAAAATTCGTGAGATTAAGGTAAAATAAGAGAAGTCTTCATCCATTTAGGAAGTGAAGAGGGAAGCCTATCAGAACATCAGTATATATAAGGATCAAGAGAAAGGAAAAGAAATGCTCACAGGATTGCATGATTTTGCTTTAGGATTGCATTCACCATTTTTGCTTTTCAGAATTCACTATTTGAATATTGCATATTAATTAATCTATACAAGCCAAACCATATTCTATTATTTAAAACTGCTGTTTCAAGGGGGAGTGATCAAAATTTCGATAGTGACAAAAAATCAAAGACAAGGGCTCCTTAAGTATGAAGTCAAAATATAATAGTTTCTTATTACAGGAAAAAAAAACACATGACTTTAAGGTACACAGTTAGAACAAATATATGAAATACAGAGAAAATACTAAACCATGATGACAAGCAGTAACACTATCCCAGAGTTTATACAAGAAACTGAACTTGAAGAAAAATATATTGGAGTCTAAAGGGAGAAAAAAGGAATGCATCTGAGCTATAATGATTTTACCTGAGGACTCTCTTTTATGAGTTAGAACTTTTATTTGTATTATTCAACTTGTACTGTCTGCATAATAACTAAGCTATCAGCATTTGTTTCTAGGGCAAGGATGAAGTGTCATGTTATGCAGCAGAAGCAAGATTAAATTAGTATTTTATTAGAGAAGCAAAGAATTAGCTTTTCAAAGAATTTTTCCCTCAAGGATTTAAAAGTTGACTACATTGCTGTGATGAATATATACTAAACAATTGGTTCTTATCTTGTCTTACTTCCCTACCTCTTAAGAAACAACATAAAAAAATATTTACATTATATTAAACATAATATATAAAATTTTCAAATATGTCTATGCTTTAGAATAGGAAGTCCTGTAATTGATGTTAAGAAAAAAAATAAAATTCATTCTTCCAAAAAATATGAAATCTAGACAAAAAGAGAGGACCTCTACCAGACACAGCTCCCTTCCTAAGAACTTGTTTACCTAAATTTGTAATTGCCTGACCTGTTATTAATGGTCTCTGCACTACATCAAGATTAGGGACAGAAGGAATGCTACTTTAAGAAGACTTAGTTTATAGATTTCAACAGTTAGAGGTGCCTACATTGATGATGTCACGATGCAGGCAAATCGTATAATAAATTGAAACTGGAGGAAGGAGATAATGAGGGCACAGATTTATTACCTATAGCTTAAAGAATATGAAATCAGAGAAGTTTATTTTATTTATTTATTTATTAAAAAATGACAGGAGATTTGTTCATTGGCTGATTTATGTTGACAGAAAGATGCAGTTATTTACAGTCTGGCTGTAAAAACCTTCTAAATCACGTATAAATGACTTGTCATGAAGCTCTTCTATGAAGTTATATATGTCACTTTGAAAAAGATACTCATCAGTTTAATACACTGGATTGAGGTAGTGCTTCTTTGTTGATACGCCCTCTCATTACTTCTCTTGCTCTTTCCTGGGAACAGCAGCACTGGCATCACTGCTCACACTGCAGCTGGTTCCTGTGGAGAACTCAGACTACCAAGAGCTCTACTCAGTGGAGAGGACTTGCATGACCTAGCAGATCACTGAATGTAGAGGGATGCAGGCTGGCCAATATGCTATTCTGCTTAATAAGTATGCACGCTCATTCTCTAAACCTTCACTTTTTAAATATATCTATCTATTAACTTTGTATAGATATCCTGAAGTAATATCTCTGTCCAACACTTACTCTTTTACTGAGTTATAATTAGCGGGTACCTGGCAAGATAGTATTTGAAGAAGGTAATTCTAGCAAACAAATGTGAATCAGTTTGAATTTCTCCTGGAAGAGTCAATAATCTAATTGTCTCCCTCTGGAGATTTAAGTTCACTGTATTAAAGTTAGAATTGTTTAAACCTATGAGTTACTGCTCTGATCAATTTACTGAAATCACCTCAGTAAGTTCTGTAAAGTGCTTTAAAAACACCTCTGAAGGAGAAAGAAAGGAGAGTAGTGTGACTGCTTTGCTTAAACATATTCCTCAGTAGCGTATCCTATCAATATCAATGTAAGGATAACAATTCTTTGAATGACATCATGAGGAACAGAACTCAGGACTAATTTTCTTTATTATAGTATTACAACTGTTTTTCTTCTGAACCTTCTCTTCTTTGCGTGCATGCAGGTTCCTATCTATTGAGGGTTGTCTCCTGTCAATTTATAATTTATAAATACTTGTTTAGAATAGGAATCTGTCTGTCCTTATTCCTCAGTGGAGCACATACCGTTTTTTTTTCAGTTGTTGCACTAAAAGTAATTCTCTCTACACGTACACACATGTGCACATAATTTTCTCCAGAACAGAGCTAACCCTCTTCAGTGAAAGTTTTAAAAATACTTCAGGTCTATATAACATACTGATTTGCTGTTATTTGTAAAACACAGAGAAAGTCCCTGCAGAGTTCAAAGAATTCAGTTTAAATGTATTTAAACCACAATTAGCAGAACTGTACTAAAAAAGAAAGGAGGAAAAGTCCGGACAATTAGGAACAACTGCCAAGAAACCTATTCAAGCTATGACTGTCTTGTTCTAACATAACTGTATTTTTATTCAAGCAAAATAATAGCCTCATTTCTTCAAAGCCATAAATTTTGATTTTAATTTTTTTTATATATATATATTTTTACAGAGCAGGTGTTTATAGAAATTCTTTGAAGAAAAAACTTGGGAAGCTATTTTTCTTTTTAAATGAAAATGAGTTCTGTAAATATGGATCAAAAAGACTTTTCTGCTTTCAAAAGTGAGGAATGAAGTGTTTTAATAAAGAAAAACATTAATTATTGCTGGAATACTTCTCACGCACTAATGGTAACTTGGGAATCTGAAATCTGGCAATTCAGTGATTCCTTGATGTACTTTTTATATGATAGACAATACTGTGGTTTTGTCAGAATGATGAAGGTTTAAAATGTACATTGCAGTAGTACAGGTAAGATCATTATTCTTCATGTTTTTATGCTCCAATCAGTGAATATGTTCACAAAATACCTATAGACTATCCTTCACTTTTTGATTCACAAGAAAAGACGCAAGACAGAATTTCTGCTATGTTTTTCTGTTGCCCTGGCCTTATTATCACAGATCATAACCTATATATTGCATAATATTGTGTCTCATCCAATTGGCAGATTAAGGAGTGATGAGTGTTATTAAAGAATGGATTGGTATGTTGTCCAGAAACATCTTGCATTATTCATTGTGATCTTTTTACAGTACCCCTGTGTTTTTCGCTGAAAAAAGTTGGTGCATGGAGAATGAGATAAGATTCTATGGGAGGAGGAAGAACAGAAATCAATCAGATTTAAAACACTGAACAAGAGTTAAATGTTACATTTAATCTTTGATTCTTCGGTTCTGTAATCTGTAATACAGAAGATAAAAGCATTTACGGACCTCAGTGTTGGGAGAAGCTAAGAAAATTTAGTATTGCTAAAATATTACATTTCTGAGCAAGCCAGACAAGCCAAGAATGAAAGAATCATAAATGCAAATTTGACAGTGCACAAAAGATGGCTTTGTAACAAGTTACTGGGGATGTAGACATAGTTTCAAATTATCTCACTTAATGCCTAGCTGTTACAAAGAAAAAAAAAAAAAAACAACAAAACAACAACAACACACCTATTTGTATAGATAATACACTAAATCAACTTGAGCCAGAATTTAATAACATGGACCAGTGTAACTTAATATTTCAGATAAAGCCAGACTGAGGTGTCTATCTTACAACTGAAGGAATTAATGATACTCAGGTACAAGGTTTAAGAACTTAAAATGAAAAACAATTCTACGTAAACACAAATGGGAACCAGCACTAGGTTCAGAAAGGAAATGTTCATAATGACCCAGCTTACGCACCATCAATGAGTGAAAATACATGAAGAATAAAATACACAATTTGCTAATTAATTTTCTTATTTTGTACAATGATAAAAATATTTCTATTGTTTATAGAAAATGCAATATAAATTATGTAAAGACATTTTTGCACTACTTCAGTATGATGTAAATCTGGACTCTACAGTGAACAGAAGTGTTAAAATATTTCAGCTTACCAATAACATGAAAATGAACATCAATTAAAATTGAATTAATTTTATAACAGGATTTTCAAATGCATGCAAAATCATATAAAGCTTTGGTTTTCTTTCCCATTAATTTGGAATCATACTGTTCTCTCCCTGGGAATAGATGTATGAAACGTATAAAATGCAGAAAAGTATCTATACTTCTCTGGCCCTTGAGACAAGAAGCTCTGCTGTCATATTTGTTAACCACTTGGACTGCAGCAATGAAGGAGTCATCAGTCTTGGTCCATTTTTCTGGCAGCAGAAGGTGTTTTCAGTCTGCTGTTATAAAAACTAGCCAGTAGGGAACACATAGAACAATGAAAAGAAATTGATACAGGGAGAGTTTGATGACATGCAAGGGCAGCATGGCAACAGCAAGGATGAATTTGTACTGGTTTCAGTTCAAATACTGACATCCTCTGGAGACCTAGTTAAACCTTTTGTTGCTGTGCTTAACTGTGTAGAAATTTCAATATTTCTGCTTCAACAGAAATCTGATATTGCATGGTTTCTGTAGAAGTATTTGTTATATTTGAGAACACCTCCTTTGCTTCTCCGTTATACTCAAAACTGCCACTCTGCTGAGCCATGAAAATAAAATCTATCTGTGAACATTAAGCGTATTTCTCATTTCATAATTAAACTATAACAGTCCACAGCAACTTCACAGCTATGCAAAGTGACATATTGAGGATTCTTCAGAAGAAAGGAACTTCTCTTTAAAGTTTTGTAGGTAATTGTAAATGTGCAGTATGAATTAATAATCTATAGGGTTTTCAAACAACTTTAGACCAGCATCAGTATGTGGGACCATGAAAAGCTGAAATTTATCTTAAAACAGGAAAATAATTGTTTCCTTTTAGAGAGAAATTGTAAGTATTAATTGTCTTTTGTTTTGGTATTGTGGCTTGATCTTTTCACTTTTCTAGCTCCTGCCCTACAAGATGGAAAAAAATAAACATAATATCAAGCAGAAATGATAAAAGAAAATGTAGAATAAAAGTAGTTCCTATACTAAAAAAGTCAAATTATACTCTCAATTCATTAATTGACTTGAACTATGTAACCTCAACTTTAACAAGAAAAAACTAGCACATCAGAACATCTGCATCATGATAAAAATATTTTTCCTTGACACATGTGCAATACCCAGACCCATTAAAAAAACGAAAGAAAAATCATGATGTAATTAGCACCCCATGAAAGGTTAGCATACTTTTTTTGTGCATTAAGAATGTATTAAACAACTCTCAGAACCAAAGATGTTTTATTCCTCCTGTCTCTTTGCTATTCTACAAGAGTTCCAAGGATTTGAGATGTAGCTCAGTGTCACCAAATGTCAAATTTTACAAGAAAAACTTCTGAAAAATCTTCAAAGAAAATGAAAATTTATGGATGTTTATGATTTTCCATATGTTCATATAGTCTCACCTGATTAATTATGAGTGATAATTATCTTAGTACTAAAAAAAAAAAAAACTATTTAGAAATTAATAGACCCATAAATTGTGGGACCTGCTTTCCTGTGAATTTTTTATTCCTTGTGCCCATGTCCTGACTCAAATGCACACCCTATCAAATTTCCATAAATTTACCTCTCTCAGAATTATCTCTTTGCCTTACCGTTTCATAAATTTTTCCACTGTATGCTCAGGACAAGAAACATTTCATAGGGATACATATCATCTGTAGGACTTATGATCAATGCTGCAGTCAGCTTATTATCAACACCTTTGACAACTGTGTTGTCTTTTTCATTAATTTTATTTCAAATTGCTAGCAGGCTGCTCTCACAATCTCTGCTACCTCAGAGTACAACTGTGAAGCCTGTGGACTATTAAAAATCGTTCAAAGTCAGATTCAAAGGTAACACTGTGTCTTTACACACCTGAAAGGGCACAGAAGTAGCATCTAATAAGTGGTGTACCAAGAAGGTTTATATTGCTACGGTCTTTTGGCCAGCAGACTTGGGAATTTAAAGACAGATTGTCAGTTAAACTGAGGCAACTATTAGGCTTTTTACCAGAGGAAACCAGCTGCTCAAAGAAAGGAGCACTCCACAGAGCTTGGTTTTACAACGAGATCCTGTTCAAATGAGGGATATTCCAACAGACCTCTGCTAAATTATGAGACCCCTTGGAAGAAAAAGGTTTTAATATTTATTATGCCTTTCTCCTTTACTTTATTAAAAAGAAAAAAAAAAAAAGTAAAACCCCAACAACAAAATCTCTCCATATCTAGCCTTTATAGTCCCATTATTTTATGTCAATTACCAATTTTATGTTTCATACTTCATGAAGCCTGCAAGATAATTGCTTTGTAAAGTTTAAAAATCACAGAGATGAGACAATTATTTATAATTAAATTTGGCTTTGAGAGATTGTACTCTACCTCTACCATAATTTAAGCATGTACCTAGCACATACAGCTGACATCTTTGAGCAAAGGAACACCTATCTTCTTTCGTAAATCATTTTTACAATCTATTTACACAGATTTTGAGAAAAAAATATTGTGTCAACGTGAGTTTAACCAACTGCTTTGTAAACTAGATTAGAAATCCTCTGTAAAAACTGAGAAGCTCACTATTATTAAGCTACTATAATCTGTACACCATTATTTTAAAGCTGGCTAAAAAGTTTCTTCAGCAAGCTTACACGCACAGAACATAGATTTTAGAGGAAATTTAAGAAAATATCTCATCTATATCAAGTATACCATGGAGAATTAACTACACGGTGGAGGGAAAAGTAAGGAGATTACTACTTTCTCACTTAATGCAGTGCATAGCAGCACAAAACAGGTGACAAGGGAGTTGCTGTGCTGCTTCGGCAGACCCTCTCCAACCTGGATTAATTTCCAGTTTCCATATTCTGTTTACTTGTTGTGCATACATTAGTGCTAATGACTGTTCAAAGTGTTAAATACCATACTGTGAGCTTCATTTTTAAAAATCTTTTAATTATATAAAGTCTTCTTTACAATTAATATTCATATCTGTTCAAATTATTACACCCTTCATGCATTTCATCTCTGAAAAAATATTTCTCATCTCACAACTTTGCCTTCTATTAAAAGCAGCCCAATCTCAAAAGGCTTTGCAAAATGCTTTACCTAGAATTTGAATTCATATCTGTAATGCTGCATTTGCTGAGCTGTTAGGACACTGAGTTTGACTTGATGATCCTTTTGGGTTCCTTCCAATCATATCCTACGATTCTATGACTCTATAAGGAAAGCAAATACTAAACAATATCCACTTTCCTTAAAACTAATATATTTGTGTAATTTACTGCTCTAAGTAAGTAATAACATTTTAGAACTGAATATCTCCATGCTGTTTTAATGGCAAAAATAACTGAAGTTGAAGTAAAAATATATATATACAAATAAAGGTGTGTGGTTTTTTTTTTCCTTACATGAAGAGTGAAAACTAGTACTATCCATGTAAAACAGCTCTATAACTAACACACTGCAATCGCTTTTAAAACATATTAATAGCTTTCCAATACGGAAGAAGAGAAACTTTCCCAGAAGGCACAGAAGTGAACCAAATGGCATGGTTCAGTGCTAAAGCAAACATCAAATTTGTGGAGTTTTGTAACACACGCATACTACAGGGTTATTACCAGTACATCAGATTTCAGTGGTTTCAAGATGGTATTATTGTAATATGAATTAAAATCAGAATAAAAGGAGAGCAGAATCTTTGACTCATGTAATCCCTATGAACTTTTAATTAGATTAGAGTGACAAACATTTCTACAGCTTTTACTGTTTTGCTTGATTTTCTCATGCACTTTGAAAGCCAATATAAAATATTATATGATATATAAAATGTAATTGATAAAAAATAATATAATATATAATACGGATAAATAATAATATATAAGATATATCACAAAAGCAAACTTGGCGATCATATCACCTTCACAAATTGGTTTACATATCTAAGAATATTTTACTTTGCAAATTCCAGTCTAAATCTCTGAAGCTATTTGGGGATTTCAGACATTTTTTAAATTGTTTTTTGAGCTCCAAATATGGAATGGCTGATTATCTTGCCCCAGAAGTTTTACACAGAATAGAAACACAGAGGCTACGCTTACTTACAGCACCGGTATTATCTCCGCTATCCCCAGTGACCATTCACTGGAGGAAAACCTATTGTGCCTCTCTTCTGTGATAGCATCAGACAGCCTTTCTAATCAGATTTATAGAAACAGACTGACAACTTACAATTTTGGCACAGTCTTTCAATCTTGAGAGCAACCTAGAAAAGATTTCCTACTCCATTTCTTCTTTCAGAAGACATCACTTGAGATAACCGGATAGTTCCATCATATTTGTTTAATCTGTACCCTGCTAAAGCTGAAGATAAAAGGGCCAGCTAATGCTGTGTGATGTGGAGAAATGCCCCTAGAAAGTAAAGTAACTGCCATACCATTTGAGACAGGCCAACCTGCCAGCAGCTTGATATAGCATGGCTTGGTTTGAGATTATGACACCTACGCTGTAGCTGTCTACACGCAGTTTTGTAAAGCTGAAGTAGGAGTCTAAGCACCCTTCACAGCAGACAGGCATCAGGCAGTGGGGGCTTCTACAGCATTTCTGCCCCCTGCTTGCCCAGTGTCTGCCCCAGATTGAGCTCAGCCATCCTCTCCCATCCAGGCTCCACCGCCTTAAACATGCTGAACTCCACCTACTGAAACGGGAGCTCAGACACACCACGCATTTGTAGGTACCGTGTGCTGACTACTAAAACCTCTGTGCTACACCTCACCCTGGAGACCACTCATCTGGCATGTTTCTGATTTAGACTAATGACCAAAAACTATCCAGGAAAGAAACAGACAAAATAGACCTTCAAATGACTTTGCATTGCAACAAATTTCTGTTGCAACTGACTCAGGTGGCATTGTATCAACACTTCCAGATGGCACATATCAACAATAGCTCTTAAATATCACTTACTATTCTGAGTAAATTGGAACCTACTTGAACTTACATTATCTGTCTTCACACTAATCCCTGCTTATTCTGATACCAAATACTTCCTCTCACAGAGAAACTGAAGGAACAATTGAAAAGTTAATGGCCCTACACATGAAAATTGATCACATCATCCTGTGGCTTTAAATGCCTGAACATAATAGAACCACAGAACATTATACTAAAAATAGGAATGGAGAGTTTACACTGTTTCTATTGGTGACAGTGGTAACTTATTCAGAAGGCATCATTTATCATAAAGTCAGTTCATCCTCCTTAGAAGCCCCAAATATAAAACATGCATCTTCCCATAATATGTTACATTGCCACAGCCCTTCCCTTGCCATGGACAAGTCCTCTGGAGGGGAAAAAAGGTTTCCACTAACACAAATAATGAGTTGTTCTATTTACTATTAACTCTTATTCCAGCAATCAAACCAATTATTAATTAATGGATCTGGAAAAAATAAATGCTTAAAATTGTTGGATAAAAATTTTTAGCTTGCTAAAACATGCATTGTTTTACCAACAGTGAATGTAGCCCATATATTATTATACATGTACTTTATACATATATATACACACACTATACAAATATATTATACATTATACTCAACTAAAACTTTTCCATGCTGTATTATATACTATGATCCATTAATAAGTACAAGAAGAGAAGCAAGGAAGAAAGGAAGGAAGGGAAAGAGGGAATAAGAACAAGTTATCTCCAAAATTTCATATGAATGTAAAGAAGCCATCCTTCCGGTCAAGCAGATTTTCACATTTTTTCAGGATTAAGTATGAAGGCAGAGCCCCCGAAGGCTCCTGGAACTTTTAATTTCCCCATGTTCTTACCACTAATATGTAGGCTAATTGCCTGCATAAGCACATCATGAGGGACCAGTTAAATTCTAGCCATCTAACATGGATGATGTAAATTATGATTTAGAGGAGCTATTTCTATCCATTTGCTATATTGACAGACTCCCAGCTTCAGGTGCTGTGAGCTGCATTTCAAGCTACGTGCCTGGAAGTAGAATGCATTTATGTCCCCCTGCCCCACAGTGACTGCTCACTTAACTCTTACTCATGAAACAAACAAACATTAAAAAAAAGTTATTAGGTTTCTTTTTAATTTTCATTCTTCAAAATGCTCTGACGTGAAACAATGAACAATAGAATAATAGCCTACAAAATCAGCAGCATGGATATGCATTAACCAGTATGGCCACGAGATGGCTCTCAATACTCAATTTAAAACTATAATCAAGATGAACTACAACAATTCCAATTAGCTTTCTCCCCTTATTATTAGTGACATATTTCATCACACTTGTTCCTAGAAACGTTTTTCTATTTCCACAATAGACAAAGACTTTGAAGATATTTCAAATTTACTTTCTGCCTTAATGCCACAAATCATTTTATAAGGAAATCAAATGAGGTATTTCCAGACTATGCATAACAGCAACATTTTGCTGTAGTCCCATAATCTCCCCAAAATTTAAGTCCTCCTGATAGTTGACATACATATATAAATAAGTGAAGTAATTTATTTGCCCCCCTTTTTTTTTTTTAGTTAATTTTCAAATATTTACTAGGTCTGTCTCATAAAAACTGCATGAAACTTTATATCACAACATGAATTTCATAGAATGGCTCAGGTTGGAAGAGACCTTAAAGATCCCCTCCAACCACCCTGCCATAGGCAGGGAAAC
This sequence comes from Cygnus atratus, assembly GCF_013377495.2. Classification (NCBI taxonomy): domain Eukaryota; kingdom Metazoa; phylum Chordata; class Aves; order Anseriformes; family Anatidae; genus Cygnus; species Cygnus atratus. The sequence goes on from NC_066364.1 coordinate 44,429,619, forward strand.
CACCCACCAGAACAGGTTGTCCAAGGCCCCATCCAGCCTGGCCTTGAACACCTCTAGGGATGTGGCAGCCACTGCTTCTCTGGGCAACCTGTTCCAGTGCGCCTCACCACCCTCTGAGTGAAAAATTTCCTCCTAGCCTCTAATTTAAATCCCACCTTTTAGTTTAAAACCATTCCCCTGTGTTCTGTCATTATCTGACTGAGCAAAAAGTTGTTCTCCATCTTTTTTATAAGCTCCCTTTAAGTACTGAAAAGCTGCAATGAGGTCATCCCGGAGCCTTCTCTTGTTTAGGCTGAACAACCCCGGCTCTCAGAATTTCTCCATAGGAGAGGTGCTCCAGCCCTCTGATCATCTTCATGGCCCCCCTCTGGACCCATTCTAACAGATCAACATCCTTCTTGTGCTGGGGGCAAGGAATTCGTTGGGAATTTGCATGTGGATAGAATCTTATACATCTTGCCTTTTTTCCAATATGCTCTAGCTATATTCTTTATGTTCTTAATTATCATTTTGCTTTTCCTTTTACAGGTTTATTAATAGTTGAGGGTTTTGTCATCAACCTTCCACCTATTTCCTTAGTCATTTAGTATAATAAATATCTCTGTTTACATTTAATGTTTATCTTCTCCACAAGTGGAAATCTGAAATTTAAAGAAACTGGACTGTGTAGGAGGAAAAAAAAAAAAAGTATTCTTAATAAATAAGGCTATAAGACTATAATTTTCAAATGAGTAAATAATTACTTGATTCTGCTAAAAAAAAAGAAAAATAATGAACATAATTAGTTTTCTGCATAAATACTAATGTATAAGATGGAATTTGTGTCTAATTAGTATTTTAAATAGGACTGTGGCAGGGCGCTGTGCAGGATTATGAGAATGGCAGGCATTCAAAACTCACCCAATAGTTAAGTATTTAGGATCAATTCAACTGGAAAACAGTTCATAGAATCATAGAACATGATAAACATAAAACTCTAACAGGTGAGTCGTAACTAAGTGAGAGAGAGCAAAAGAAACAATTCATAAGATGAAATCTTTCATAAGGGTTCACATTGCTTTTAAATCATGGTACTAACACAATGGTTGAAAATAATCAACTACAATTATTCCTCTCACGTTTCACTATCAATGAATGAATTCTTCAGACCTGTATGGTACTGTGAAAGAATAGAAGTCTCTTACAACCATTGTCTTGGATATATTCCTTAAACAAGAGATCTCAGTGGTTACTTCAAGGAATATGCTCCCTCACAGGAACAAGACCTAAGAGAGTACTTGAAAATAATTGTTATAGATGTTTTGAAATTATATGCCATGAATCAAGAAAAGAGACATGTTTTTAATGTGATGTTGCAACACAAACATTTTTGTACTGTGCTGTAGCTACTGAATCAAGAACCCAGAAAACCATTCCTGAATGTAAAGGTTATTAAACAAATTATAAGTAATACTGTTAAGCCTATATAAATGATTTTAACCTGTGAATCACTGGGACAGACTCACATTTTCTTATTGCTTTCAGTTCCAGAAGCTAGCTGAAAATCCACATCTGCAAATACTCAAAACATTGTGCTGTGTTTTTTCTATGAAACACTGTTTTGTGCTGTATTATCTTGTGTCCTTACTGCTTAAACCAAAGCCAACAGTCTCTTTCCCATTAGCTTCAATAGGTTTTTCAATTGGACCCTTCAGCTGCAAACCAGCTAGGACTTCATTCAATTATTCAGCAATACTACAGTTTAAATGAAAACGTGACAATATGATGCTAAAGGTCTCAAACTCTTTTCTTTTCATATTTCTGATTACTGTCCTTGATAAACATGTAGCACAATACTTGAAAAAAAGTGATCTCTAGAATCAAAGACTGCACTGGAATTCTGTTTGATTACAAAATGCATGTATACTGAAGCCAGAAGTACCTTCACAGACATAAAATGTGCAGTATCTTTCATCCTTGATGCAACTGCCTTTGAATTGAGAACTGAGTGCTTTTCAAGTATTATTACAAAGACACTAGATAAAGGCTTTTGCAAAGATCTTGATTTTCTAAATTCTTGACCCTAAAGGTTTGCCATCCACTACTAGGTTTTTGGCATTTTGTCAGCAGTTCTCAGTATTTCAGAACTTCCAAATTTATAAGCCAACTTATCCATTTATAAGCCAACTCATAACTTCACATGTATTTTTTTTTGTCTATCTAAAAAAAAAAAGAGAGTAGAATCCCTAGTACAGTAATTACTAAAACAAAAGGTGTAATCTTAAACATAGAAATTATGAGTTCTGCACATGGCAAATTTAATTTTCATCTCATAGTTGTGCTAATACTCAGCATTACCTACAGAGAATGACAGATCCTGTAGTAGTTAGCAGAAATCAACGTGGCTTAATCAAAATCACTTTTCAAGGTCATTATTCAAATAAATAACATATTTTACAAATGCTCTTATAAGTCCTTATTTGGGAAGAAAAATCTTTAGTTCAAAAGCAGAACATATCAGACACCTTGATGCTTTCAATGTTGATGTATAAGATTTATTATGTGGAAGTTCAATTTGCCTGTGAAAACTGTGCAGGAGCCAGTAAATACTGCCTCTGAAAGAACCACAATACTGCAATCTCTTCTAGTCACAGGCACTTTGTTGGTGTGCAGGGTAGACCATCTCAGGTCCTGCTGAGTTCGAGTGATCAGTAGCTCTACGCAACATTTTCCCCCAGATAACAATTACTTTACAGTTACATAACACATTTGTTTTTCTCATCTGTACGTAATTTTGTGACTTTTTGTGACTTAGGAAAGATTAACTAACAATATGCAAGTTTTTACTCCTTTTTACCTACCAAAACTTCATTTTGTTTTTTATAATATAGTATATATATATGTCTATATAAATATATGTATTGGCTTTCTGCTAAGCTTCATCAAAATCTTCCAGTACACGGGGAAGTCGCTGGCCTATGTTTGCATTTGTCTCAGCATCCACATTTTCACAACTCATGCCTTCTGTCACTAAAAAGATTCACTAGAAAAACTGTGCGTAATCTTTTGAAATCACATATAAACATTTTCAGTAAAAGTTCAAATATGTTCCATTAGATGTTTCTAAATGGTTGGGGAGACTAGATATCTGAAGGCAGGATACACAGAACATTCATTAACATTTTGATTTCTATTGTGAGTGCCAAAAAACAAATGTGAGAAACTGATTTCTGAGGTACTTGGCAGAATGGTGGTATGGGGTCCCCTAGTTGTACAACTACCATCTTAGACACATAACAACTCCATTATATGCAGACACTATTCTATATCAAAGGGGTAGCAAATATATTTTATTTGATTTGAAATAGTCCCATGTCTGATTAACTGTTGATATTAATACAGATAAACCAAGATACCACAATGCTTATAAATCATGTACTTTTTATATGTAAAAAAATAATACATAATTTATAAAAGCAATCAGAGTTCAAGTTCCACTACTTTTGAGTTAAGAACATTAAATATTCAAAATAAAATTATTTACTAATATCTTCTATTATTGATTATCAAAAAACAAAATATTCTCTCATAAAGACAGGATGATGTTCAAAAATGTTACTCATCTAATTAGAACAGTTTTAAATGTGAACTATACCATGAAATATAAATTCAAAGCCAAAAAACTTTCAAATCTGAAAGTCTTGTGTAAATTTTTTGGAAAAGTTTTCAGGCCATACGCACATCATCTGCAAATATGTCAAAACAGTATCTGTCTTGCTTGTCTATTGTTGTTTTTCTAGTTTTCCTCACAGGTTAGCAATGATTTTACCCAACAAAAGTCTGAAGCTGAATAAAACCACTGCCTGAAATGCACTCCGATTCATCCTACACACTCGCTGTCCAAATGCTCTAGAAATATCAACCACCCTAATGCATAATATTTTCTTAATATCCCATTCTAGAGAACGCAATGGAAGTGTTGATGGTATTCACTTCAATTTTTTTCCCCTATTTGGACTATGGGAGATGCTAGGACATTGCACTTGTGGGTTTTTAGAATTTCTTGAAATATTTATTGCATATATTATATATGATTGTTGCTTGACAAAGAAAGAGGTTCACACAATGGCCATTCAGGAGATCTTAAGCCAAACCTTGTTTCCTAGCCAAACTGGATGACCTAGTAAGTCAGTTTGTATTTGACAGGAAGGAAACATCTTAGGAAAAAACTTACTCATGTTGGTATTTTTCACATCTTCTCCAACTTCTAAAACCGAATTTGTTTAAGATCCTTAAGATATTAAGATTTGTATAAGTTCTACCAAAAGCCTACTAATTTTCTTGTAATTTCATGCGAATAAAAATTTAAGTCCTAAAATTTTTCACTTTCTGTTTTTTAGCTTTAAAATGAATTCTTTATATATTTATACTGACATTGTCCAAAGAAGGTTTCTTTGGTGGGATGTAGAGGGTGAGCTTTATTTATTTATTTATTAAGTATTCATACTGGTAACCAATGATGGAACACAGGGGAACAGCACAAAGTTCTGCCAGGGAAGGTTCAGACTGGACACAAAAAAATTTCTTTACCATGAGGGTGGTGAAACACTGGAATGGGCTGCCTAGAGAAATGGTTGATGTGTTCAGTGTCCAAGAGTCATTTGGGCAATGCCCTCAATAACATGCTTTAACTTTTTATTAGTTATGAAGGCAATTGGACTAGATACTCTTTGAAGGTCCCTTCCAACTGAACTATTTCACTGTATTTAGTGTTGAAATTCACAAGTCTTCTCATATTGCTATCGTCTTCTAACTGCATTCTTCCAGCAGCTTCTTAAAAGCCATGCACTTTAAAGTCTGCCTACCATTTTTTTTAGTAATGTTATTTTCGTTCCATAATACAGAATGAGTTCCTTTTTTGTTACCTACCAGTTTTCATTATACTTCATATACAGTTTGTGTATACTCTAGCCTTGTCAAAAACATGTTGCTGTCACTCGAGTTCCTACTAATGTAACTTCATTCTAGTTCTGCCTTTTGCTAATGAGCCAAAAATTACAAACATGGTGCATGTAAAAAGATGTATCCAAGCACACGTGATGTATCTCAAAAATGGGATGGTAAGAATACTAGTTTTGTTATTATTGTTTTGAGATCTTTTGTAATCATTGACTAGAGTTTTTGGTATAACAATCTGGTAGCAAGAAAAAGAGGTCTCTGAAAAAATTAGGTTCTTCAAGAGAAATATAGCAAATTTAGCCAAATTATTATTTTACTATGCTAAAGGTGCTATGCAACAGTATCTGTACGTACTAAAGCACAGCTGTTTTATATAATACAACAATGCTTTCCTCCAGGACAATGATTTCCAACAAGCAGGGATTCTTCTGAATCTTAGCTGACTTCTGAAATTCTATTACAGAGAAGGTTAGGATGAATTCAAAACAAATGGAAGAGAAAACTAAATGTTGCAGTTTACTGGGTCTGGCTGGGATGTTAACTTTCCCTGCAGCAGCCCATACAGTGCTGTGCTCTGCACCTGTAGCTAGAACAGCAGTGGTATCACACCAGTGTTGTGTCTGCTGCTGAGCAGTGCTGGCACAGCATCAGGACTCTCTCTAACCCTCCTAAGGGGTGGGCAAAAAAGTGAGAAGGAAACATCACCAGGGCAGCTGACCTAAACCAAACAAATGGATATTCCATACCATATGATGTCACACTCAGCAATAAAAGGTGGAAAAAGGAAGAAGAGGGGAGGGGTGGGCTCTTGTTGCAAAAACGTCTGTCCTCCTGAACACCGGCTACGTGCGTTGAGGCCCTGCTTCAAGGACGTGGTCAAGCATCGCTCATTTGTGGGAAGTTGAGAATAATTTTTTTTTTCCTCTGCACTTCCACATAGCCTTTACTTTTTTTTTTCCTCTCTTTTCCCCTTTCCTTTTTTTCCCTTTAGTTAAATTGTTTAATTAATAATAATCTTTCCTTAATATTTTTTCCCTTTAATTAAACTATCCTTATCTCAACTCGTGAGTTGTTTTTTTCCTTTACTTCTTCCCCTCCTCATCTAAGGAGGTGGAGTGAGAGAGCGGTTGTGGTGTTCAGCTGCCTAGCACGGTAAAACCACCACATGCAGAAATCAAAGCTTCCATATCTTCTGGCCTCCTACATGGAGAAATTTTGATAATATAAATCAGATATAAGATATGCTAAAACCAAAGACTGTATATACACATAATACAACTTAAACCAGAAAAAATAAACTTCTGGAAAAAAAATCTGCACAACTTCCTGAAAGTATGCTTAACTATGCTTTTGACCCATTTTGTTTTCTCCAAAGCACATCTGGCTCTTAGTACGTGGTATTAATAGATTGTGGATCAAATCCAATTCACTCACTCTTAATGGTTGCTTCTAATTGCCCTTTTATTTATTTTTTTAAGATGTGCACTCGTTTTCATCATATTACTTCACAATTCATTTTAACTAGATGTCATTGCAAGCTTCAGTGCAAAAATGCTTCTGTCCAGATCTGATCTAGTCTACACACTGTACAAGTAAACTAAAGGAACAGTTAAAAAGCCAAAACAAGTTTACCTAAATTATGTTATTTGGGGGACCTGGAAGAGCAAAGTAGATGATAACTGAAACAGTGAGCATGCAGAGCTAAACAACTCCTTCAAACCATAATCAAATTAAACAGCATTTGGAAAGCTTTCTCATTTCAAAAAAAATATACGAAATTAAGGACTGCAGTGAAATTTATTATTTTTTCTCCATCTGTTCTGAAAATACTTTTTCTAAATGAAAAACTGAAGCAAGCATCTAAATGTACCTTGGAACAAAAATACGTTTAACACTGTGTTCAACAGAAGGAAAATCTATCAATAGGTAAGTGAACAGAATATTTCATGAAACAGGTGAATTTATTTAACTGCACTTATTCTAATCATGTCTTTATAGAGACAGAGTCTGATGGAAAACGTACTGGAATATGCAAAATGGTCAAATAAAGTGTTAAGGAACATGTTTTTTCTAATTACCTCAGGCTGAAAACTTCAATTTCATAACAAAATCGCAGTCTAAAGACAGCCTACATAGGTATTGTTTTACAATATAAATAAATTCATCCTCAAGGAGCAAAAGAAACATGGTCAGTTAAGAGCGATATTCTGAAGGAAAAATATCAAGCAATCCCAGAAGAAAGCACGTAAATCTATTCTTCTTATGTTAACTAAGTTTTGTTCTGAATTTCGTTTCAGGAAAGGCAACTACAAAGTGTGTTTTGTGATGACCTGCATCTTTAATAATGACCAGCCACTTAAAAATAATATATATGTATATATAACATATAGCATATATATATATATATATATATATATATATATATATATGGACCCTCTGTTTACTTCCCATAAAGAAATCTAAATATACTTTCTAACAGAATTGTTAGTATTCATTGTCAGGGAATAACACACAAAAAAACCATGAATACTTACCAACTTTTCAAACATTATTCCTCCTAAAACTAAAACTCCTGTAGCTACAGTAGTTCCTGACAAATGGATTCCTAACAATACAGTTTCTTTATATGCTATTTTCTAGTCAGCATAAGATTTCCATGTAATGTTACTTAAATTGCATGTGACCAGAACTGTTTGCCAATATCGTTTGGTGCAAAAGAAAGAAAAGGTGCCTGAAAAATATGATTATTGTCTAAACTCACTGTGAACATATTGCACAAGATTACACATTGCAGCCAAGAACAAAATTGGCAAATCTTGGGAAAAGAATAAAAGATCTAAGGGTCATTAGTAAATTAAGCTGCCTTTAACAAAAATAAAAAAAAAAATCTTGCCTGAAACAATCCCTGGGGATTGGGGATTGAAAGCAGATGAAAACAGCCAAAGCAGAGCCAACCAAGCTCTTCAAGGGAGTAGGAGTATCAAGTAGGGACTGGGGCAGAGAACACCTACTTTAATTTTATCTCGTAATTACTTCTCGCTGGGGTCTTTCCAAGTGATCAGATATTGCCAGTCTTTGTACCTGTTAAATCACTGAAGAAAACATGAAGAAAAGGGAACTTTTTGGTTCCAATAAATCTTACATATTTCTAATATATACCTGAGCTTCATTAGACTATGAAAGCAAATATTGGTAAAAATCAAAAGTGGGTAGCTGGCTGTGTTGCTGTGGAAAGAGTCCTGCTTCCCAAACTTGTGAATAAGAAAACAATCATATTGGATTATTACTATTTTTCTTCCTCCTAAACAGACTTGAAGTTTTCTTTTGAATGTTTCTTTACTATACTATTAGCTTATCTACTCAATACTTATATATAATTCATAATTCATATAACAATGATTTCAAGTTGAAATCATATTACTTGGTGAAGTTATCAATTAATAACTGCTGTGAAAAGACCCAGTAACTTCTTCGTTTTGACCTGGACTACATGTTAAAACATTCTAGCAGCTAACTGAAGATTTTCACAGTTAAAGGATAAAAGAATATGCGTCTTTTCTCTTTGTCAATGCACCAGAATAAGGTTATAACTTCAAGAGAGACAAAAAAATCAGAAATTAACATATGAGAGATACCTAAGTAATTAAATAATTTTACGCTAAGATCAACATTTATGCCAAAAAAACACATTAAGAAATATAGAAACCTCTGTATGTGCAGAATCAACAAAATAACTTGCTATAGCTACTCATTATAATGAGCCTGACATCCAGGGACCTCTACTTTCCTAATATTTTTTCCCATATCCCCAAAAGGAAGAAGTTTCAGTGTATTTAATCAAATTTTCATTTATTGTGATTTCATCAAATACATTGAAACAAATCTCAGTATATAAACCAAGTGAACAATTAGAAACATTATTTTAAACAATGCAACTTTGAATTTCAGTTTCTGTATTTACAAGCACAAATAAAGAAGACATTTTAAAAATGTATTTACCTTAAAATTTGTATTGACTGAATGCAAATACTGCACTACATTGGGGAAGGGCTGTGGAAGATTTAATTTAAGGAAAGCAGCTTAATCAAGAACATAAATATGACAACAGTTTCAAATGATCTTACTAAGCACATTTAGTATTTAATAGAAAATTTTGTCAACAATGAAAGGGGATGCTACAGGCAACATATTATCCTACAGTTTATCAGAGCATTGCCATGGAAGATTAATAAGAAAAGGAATTAATTCTTACATTTACACTGATGAAATCCATTACTGATCTTAACCTGAAAAGCTCTGTAATTGCTAAAAAGTTGCATACAAAAGCATGAAACATCTTTTCGTAGTTCCCTGAACAAAAACATCAGCACCTCTGTCAGATATGTTTGCAACCTCAAAGATCATTCTAGAAAAAGATCTGCTATCCCATTTGGCTTCCAGGACTCTATTACAAACACAGCATAGCTTTTGGAAATAGAACAAATATTCATGAGACAGCTTTCCAGCTATAAACAGGATAAAACTAATCATTGTTGCATATCAAATTAATGCTCATGATGGATAAAACAGAATATATGAACAAGTCAATAGATTTGGGGGAAAAAAGTCCATTTTATTTCTCACAGAGTAACAACAGACTTGTGTTACCTCAGTGTTGTAACTGTCAGAGCTTGAGAGACAAGCCAACAAAGCTGAAATCCTTGGATCAGAGAACTAAAAATGAGACTGATTTTCAGAGAGACTGAGCATCCATATTTGATAACAGAATTCAGTCTATACCACATATTTTATACTTTCTGATTCATAATAAAAACACTTGAAAATTTCAGTAGATTTCAGCTCTGGATTAGAATAGAATGAAAGTATTAAACTAAAGGAATTCTTAATAACCTTAGTGCTATGCCCATCTTACTATAAATTCTTGGAAAAAATCAATTCAATTTCAAATGTTTGTTTTCTTGCTCTGACAGACCAGCCAGACATCTTCTACCTAAACTAAGGTAGTATATATAACTGATAAAGTAAGAGAAGAGGGAATTTTCCAATGCCTTAAGTGTTAAACTGAATAAAGATGTCTCCTCAGAAAGCACAATACAGACTCAGAGAAGGAATCTGGTGGTCAAATGCAAGAGGTTAGACTTGACAATCATTAGCGATCTATCTCTATCTTATCTCTATCCTTTTTTTTTTTTTTTTTTTTCCCCAAAGACCATGCTCAAATAACTTACAAAGTCTGATGAACAGAATGACTAGCATCAGTCATGATTACTATACCATCACTATTTGACTTTCTGGCTATGATGCTGCTCTAATAGCTGAGACAGTTCTGTGCATTCTTACTTCTCACTTTTGAATCTTACCATTTGTAAATATTTAAAAGAACAAAGGTCCTTTTTACTGTATACTTCATGTATTTTTAGAATGTCTAATTCTGAAAGCGCCACTTAATTTTTAACTCGATTCATCAAAAAATACAAATTGTTATTTTAAACTTATGAAAAAATATACTCTGTAACAGAATAATGTAACATACCAGTATAAAGAGTGTACCTTTCCTTTGAAAAGGAAGAAAACACCTGTACTTTGAAACTAAATAAACAATATTTTGTTCATGCAGCATTTTCCATTCATATATATAAGATTTCAATTTAGATAATGGTTTTCTCAGAAATGTACAGGTAAAGGTTCACATATCAGTTTGTAACAGAAGTGTGGTTCTGAAGCACAAAAGATATCAATACTGTGGGCACTGCCCCCTAACACAACCAGTATTACTCTACAGAGCAAAAGAAAAGATCATTAATATCTAGCTGCAGATTGTTCTGATCATTCAACACACCTACAAAATATTTTTTTTTTACTTTTTTAAAGTAACATTACTCCAAATTAATTGAAAATAACGTGCTTTAAGAAAGGTTTGCCCACTTTCATTCAAAGAAAACTTTTTCTAACTGCTATAAAATAATAGCAGTTATAATATAAATATATTTATATATATATATATAATATATAAAAATATATTATAAATAATATAAAATAATTATGCCCCGCATTCAGCTGAGACTTGATATTCAAAACAAAATGCAGGGGTAAAGAATATCTTTTCTCTTTAAGCTGGTCTCTCCAACACCTAGATGTCCATCTAAATCCCACTTAACACAGCTCAGGATTCATTAGAAGAGTAGGAACACTCTATATACAACACATTTTTCTTCAATCTGTCAATTGTTAGGACCATATCATCTCATGAATTTTATCTCTGACCTTTAAGCAGGACTACGGAATAAAATATTCTGTGAAAGAAATATAAAGAGCTTCATATCATTCTCTGAGAGATAATTAGCAAATATTTTCCAAAAGTAAAAAAAATAGTAATTATAAAACAAATAGAGAACTTCAGTATATGTTTGACATTTAATATAGCCTAATGTATTTGAATACAGCTCCTCATTTTATTTTTATAGTTTAAGACATATCAAATATTAGATATGTTATTAATAACACAAAAATAAAATGAGGATTTGCTCTGAAATAATTAAATGTCAAACAAATGATTACACATCAAATATTTGATGAATGTTCTCTTAAAAAATTCATTTCTAATCATTTAAAAACATTTGACTGATAATTAAGAGGATTAGTAGAATTCTTTTCATATTTTAAAGGCCAGCAAAGAATACAATGCTTTTAACTGTTCTATTTTTCAGTTCTTCCTGTGTGTTCAAGTAGTCTCCACTTACACTTAGTGTCTAGACTAGAACATGCACGATTTGGGCATTATTTATTTTTCTAAGTCATACACTGGATTTCAGTATGTTTCTAAACATCTTCATCTACTAGAGTGCACACTGTATACAGAGTACAAAATAAGGTTTATATTACATTATCAAGATTATTCTCTCCCACATATTGCTAAATTTCATGTTGAATGAAACAGCAAGACTGAATGGCCTTCAGTCTAATAATTTTGGGATCTGTGCCAATAAACATCACTTTATACAAGATAGCTCATGTCAGACAAACATGATATTGTCATCATGAGGCTTAAATTATTCACTGCATCACACAGAAGTGATATAACGCATTTAGACTTCTGTCAGAAATTTCATTTATATGGTATGGCACTAGGAATTTAGTACTATATGAAATGAATTTCACTTATTAAGGAGATTAAAATTAGGCAATGATGATCAAAGAAATTAATTGCATCTATAAACTCTGACTTGATGAATGTCTAATGAGTTTCTTCAGAGATCTGATATGACCCATGAATATTTCATATTTGTACTGTTGATCAAAAATTTTAAATGTGATCATGCTGATTAAAAGTACTGTTTGGAAATAAGAAGCACTGTGAAGGAATGGTAAATGCTTACAAGGATAGGTCAGTTCTAGTGTTATTTGGCTCACCTAAATGTTGAGTTTTAAGATACCTGGGAACAAAAAAACCTACGTTATGCTTTGAGAATGGATTTTAAAAAGATCCCCAAAAAGCTAGGCTCTTAAACGACATGTGTTCTATCAGTCTACTCCTCAATTTATTGTATAAGCTGTATTTGATTTATTGTATAACGCTTAAGAACAGCTATGCCAGGTCAGATCAGAAGTTTGTGTAGTGCAGTTTTCTCTCCCAACAGCAGCCAACAGCAAATGCTTAAGGAAGAGCATGCATCCATGGTCTTCACAGTACATTCTCCTGGACACCAGAAATTTGCCATTAAGAGACTTACTGCGTAGCCTGACCTACTCCTAACAACAATTTGCTATCATTTAAATAAGTAAGAACCTTTAAAGTGAAAATTTTGAAATAACGATGAGAATCAGCATGAGATCCTAGGTTCAGAGCAGTAGGTAGAACAATTCAGACATGAAGAGTGACACACGTCAAGACTATATGAACATTAGAAATAGTTGCTGTAGCTCAGACACGAATTTCAGTTGTATATGAACACAAACTGTTCAATACTCTACATAGAATCATAGAATACCCCGAGTTGGAAGGGACCCACAAGGATCATCGAGGCCAGCTCCTGGCACCACACAGGTCTACCCAAAAATTCATACCATATGACTAAGAGCACAGTCCAAACGCTTCTTAAACTCTGACAGGCTTGGTGCAGTGACTACATCCCTGGGGAGCCCGTTCCAGTGCGCGACCACCCTCTCAGTGAAGAGCCTTTTCCTGATATTCAACCTGAACCTCCCCTGTCGCAGCTAGACAACGTTCCCTCGGGTCCTATCACAGGTCACTAAATAAACATAGGATCGCAGAATCATCTAGGTTGGAAAAGCCCTTCAAGATCACCTAGTCCAGCCATCAACCTGACCTACTAAGTCCCATCACTAAACCACGCCCCTTACTGTCACGTCCACATGTCTCTTAAATACCCCTAGGGACAGGGACTCCACCACTTCCCTGGGCAGCCCGTTCCAATGCTTGACTGTTCTCTCTGTGAACAAATTCCTCCTAATGTCCAATCTAAACCTCCTGCGGACCCTACCTGAGACCATTTCCTTGTGTCCAATCATTTGTCACCTGAAAAAAGAGACTGATGCCCTCCTCACTGCAACCTCCCAATAGCTGGTCTTTCTTCTTCACAAAAACTAAGAATCCATAGCTTCTGGCTATATTATAGTATATGAAACACTACTGTAATCATGCAGAAAGTAGTCAGAAGGAGCAAAGATTCCCATGAATTACAAAAGAATTCACTTGTTTTTAATTACAATTAAGGCCATTTTCATTCAACTCCCAAACGAGAAAACTTCTATAAGTATCTTCTGAAGTTAAGTCAGCTTTGCTTTAGCAAAGATCAACATTTTGAACTACAGTCCTCAAACAATTCCAAATTTGATTTAGAACTAATGCTTGAATTCATAACAAATGTATGTGTACTGGAATGGAGATCTAGGGGGAGGAGAAGAGAGAACAGAAATTTACTATCTCAGTTTGCTCTGTTTCCCCTAAATTTCAGCGTGATGGATAAATACCCTTAAAAGAAAGTTACATCAGATATGCAGCCAACCAGCCTATACGGCCACCTTAACTAACAGTCTTAATTTGTACTATAAATGCTACCTTAAATCATTGTCCAGGCACAGGTAGCAAAAACTTGTATTCTAAATAGGCTTAGAATTTAACTTTACTGTGTGCTGTTTCTCTTATTCCCAAGAATATAAGAACATGTTTTCTAATTCATTTAAACCCAGGATGAAAAGAATAGCTGAATACACAGCAGTAGGTTTCACTAAAATACAGAGTGGATTGGGCAAATACTTTTTTACATCACATAGTATTCACTGCTGACTTAGGAGTATGCAATCCTAACTTCATCAGTAGTAGTTTTGAGTTCCTAACTCAATACTGGTATTTTTGGTGGCTTAAACTATTTTTCCACATATTAGCACTGAAGAATTAAAATTAGGAGTTTCAGATTTTGTTCTAAGAAATATAATGAGAAAAAGTTCAACACTAATTTTCAGTGTTGCAGTAGAAATATGGGATTTTCCAGGTTCAGGTTTAATGTTATTTTAAAAATGCAGCAGTTACTAACATCCACTAGAAAAAGAGGGGCTTTTTAATATGCTATTTTATGAAATATAAGGACATCGATTTATAATTTAGTATAGTTCCATAAACATTTATTGCAGCTTTCAGAACCATCTTGACAAAGAACATACTTGATTATGATTATGATTTCTTCTCTAATTTATAATTTTCCCTACATTCATAAAATTTGAGTTTACCAACTGTAATGTCTCTGCACCATTCAGAATTAATACATCTGAGTGAATCCCTTTCCATTCTTTTCAGAGGTATAAAATAAGGCAGTGTAATTGTTACATCCAAGAAAGACACAGAATGTAACTCCCTTCTCCCCCCACTCAATTCCTAATTCACAGGGACCAAAAATACTTAGAGTTTATCAACATATTTACCAGTGAGAAAAAATATCTTATCCATACATTAAACTTTCTATAATGAAAAGGTATTTCCTCTGTGTTCTGCAATTTAGTTGAGGAGCGAGGAAGAACATTATTTTTCAAGGACATTAACAAGACACTGGTAACGCCAATCATTACCTCAAATTATATATCCTCAAATGTAAAAGTCACATATAACAATGAATTAAGAATTCTTTTTGGAAACTTTCTCTCAGCAGAAATACAGGCATATTGCTTGAGTAGATGAAAAGTTACTATATTAGAAAAAAATTTGAAAGGTCAACTAACACAATTCACACAAGGACAGAACAGTTAGAATGCATAAAAATGTACACAGTCTCATCTGGCAAGTACTTGGCTACTGCTCAAAATACAAATAATTTATGATCCATATACATATTTCTTACACAAAACCTGATTAAGAGGGCTAATCCTTTGTGAGATTCAAATGGCTTTCTCACTTTTGACTCTCAGAACAATTACTTTTTGATTGCTCGCCAGTAGGTGATTTATGAGGAAAGTCTGATGGTTTTGGAAAGGTCGTAAATTTACTGGTGATATCAGATTAATACTTTAAGACAGGTTTCTGTTGTAAAGAGTGGACAGCAGCAAATGCTTAGGGAAAGAGTGCAAAATGAAGGACGTGTGCTCTCCCAGAAAGTGGAAATTATTGACTTAGGGACTCCCTGAGCTGGAGATTGCATAAAAGCTATTGTGATCAATGATCACCAAATCATTCTCCTCTAATTTGTCCAATTCTTTCTGATAAATAATCCCACTCTCCAATGCTATGATGGACTTAAGAAATCAAACAATGTCAGTGAACTCTCAGCTAGGAACGTTACTGATTTAACAATTAATATCAATTACAAAACCCCATCTACCTCACGTCAGGCATTCTGTTAGATTCAGTGCAGTGCTGCAGGGTTTCAAGCACATCCCAAGTAGCTTTGAGTCTTGGAAAGCTGTTTGGAGTCTACCTACACCATTTAGTTCTATAACTCTTCCAAAGAGAAGGCAAAAACATAGAGAAATTGCATCAAGGGGACTCTTGGATTGAAAAGATTTCATATCTTTGTTTCAGAAGCAAAGTCCGGAAGATAAAGTATGCTCTGTTAAACTTTATCCATATTGATCTCTAAGTACAAGTTGTATGAAACATAACCTATTATCAGTATGTTTAAAAAACTGTAAGTAACAGCACTGGATTCTCTTCCTTTATCTCTGCCATTACTCCTTCCTTTCTACCTCTATTTAATTCAGCAATCCACACGTCATTTTACAGCAAAATATGTTTTCCCAGAAGCTCAAAAATGCTTTGCCTATTCCCATATTAGACAGTATCATAAAAGCAAAGTCTAGATTTGTAAAGATTACCAACATAAATTATTCCCTTACCTGTTTTTCAGCTTGTCCATAATCTGATCCCTGGGGTGACAAAAAGTGACAAATATGACCGTTGTTTTTTGCTTTTTCTCGAAGACCCATAGCAGTTCGTACTGTGGCATTTCTGGCATGAACAAACACCATCACCTTAAGACAGAAAGAAACAAGGCTGATGAGAAATAATTGAAGTCTGATATAATGAAAACAATTTAATAACAAAATATTCCCTATAAGAACAAATTAAATGAGTAAATGCATGGCACACTGATGAAAGCAAATGTCTTTCTAGAGAAATTAATGGGTGATCCTGAAGGGTGATCCTGAAAATATTACATATATTATATTTAATGTTTTCAGAGAGCTTTTGAAAAGGTTCTCATTTTTAATTCTTTAGTCTTTAGAAGGTAGGTAATATTTGTTGGAAATACTTCTTTTTCAAAAACTAGAGACATTGCCATTGAGGCAAAAAACTGTGTTATTTGACACATCTTAAATGATATAGTGATGATAGTGAAGTGATAAGTTGGTTGAAGGTATGATCTGACTGTGCAAGACACGTGAAACAAAAACTGACTATAAAGAGAAGGATGAAATTAAGTACCAACAAATGCAATACACACATGGGAATAAAAATGTTAAACTAGCAGACATTATTATGGGCTTTAAACCACGTACTATCACTCATAAAGATGCCTTAGAAACACTGTGGACATTTCCCTCAAAGTATCAACTAAGGATAGAGTAAAAAGATTATCAAAATCTTTGAAATTGATAGAAGGAGAATTAACAACAAAACAGAAAGCATCTTTGAAATGATTTGTACATATGTCACAATCACAGAATTGTAGGGGTTGGAAGGGACCTCAAGAGATCTTCGGGTACAACCCCCCTGCCAAAGCAGTATGTCTGTAGTAGGCTTTGAAAACAACTGGATATCATTCACATAACCCTCCAATCATTTATTATCGTCATTATTACCATCATATATAGCCTAAACCAAGAGTTTGCAGTGAGATGTTAATAGCTATACCTTTAGAAATACATATGAAGCAATTTAAACTGGTATAAAATTAAGATTCACTCAAAGGCACATTTAAGATAAACCATAGCTGTAAGTCCCCTGATGGGAAGAAGGTTTTTTCTCTTCATGAAATGAGGAATCAACCATTCATTGTCCAGTCAAGCATAGAAAACATCTGAGCCAACAAATCAGCATTTAGACATACAAGTGAAACAATGTTTGAATAAATAATAAGAATGGCCAAAAAAATCATTAAGCAGGGACAGGATCCATTAAGCAAGAAAATATGAAATAAACTGTAGGAAGAAGGGTTAAGTCATTCCAAATGGACCAGAAGACTTCAAAAGGGAGACTGGCTGTAAGACCAACACACACTGCCCAAGAAGTATGTGTGTCTAATCTGCTGCACAATGACTGAATTCCTGTGAACAATCATGAATAATCATCAAAACGATATGACTGAATGTTTTAACCTAAGTAAACAAAGTGTTTTTTCTTCTACCTGTTCACTTATGCCTTATAGGAATGTAATTAATCTGTGCTAGTCGATGATGGAGAATATCCGTCATTAATGACTAAATGCCACTTAATTACAGTGCAATAACAGCTCGGAATGTCTGTTAGCCAAATACTACTGGGAAAGGTACACTAAGGAAAACACTCAATATTTTCCTCCTGAGAATTTTGTGTTGCCTACTGTTTGCATAAATTGACAACACATACTTGGTCAGACAGCTCTTAGGTTTGCTGAAGTATGACAATATTATAACTCACATCCTTAAAACTCATGTATGGAAAAGTTTGAATGATGGGCTCATAAGTAAATAACAAATGTTGTTTTGCAACTTCATCTATGTGTAATCAATGTAACAATGGAGATACAGTTCTATTTTAAGGTAGTTTCAGTTGCATTTCAAGACAGGTGTATCGAATTCCAGAGAACTGTGCTTTTAATTTTGGTATTTTGGCAGCACCATCCTTGTGTCAACCTGTGGTATGTTACTAAATTATTTTTAAATGAAACACTATTAGCAAATCAGTGAGCTATATTTAAGGCATAATTAAGCAAGTTATTAACCCTGCTCTTAACTTAGAAAGTCATAATTTAATTAGAAATGTAGAACTTATATGTATTTTTATACCAAAGTGTCTATAAATAGATGTAAATTTATATAAACTATAAATTTATGATTAGAAAAATAAGCAAAATGAATGCAGGTGACAATACAGAGAACAGAAAAAAAAAGAGAAACAATGCTGCATAACTATTTGGCTTCCTGGGAGCAATTACTCAATACCTCTTTTTTTTTTAGCTTATTTGATATAACTTTCCATTATCATTTTAGCAACATTGTGACATATAATTATTGGCTTTCATCTAAGTAGAAATATTCTCAGATACACGTCATGGTTAGCAACACAATTTTCTCTAACTTAAAAGGAACACATTGGCAAAAAACTTTTAAAAAATTTCTTCAAAAAGAGGCTACAACATAACAGAGTATAGTGCATGTCCCTTATGTCTTCATTAATTAAGGATTAGTTGTCTATTTATCCTTTTGTAAATTCTTTTTGAAGAAAGCCTAACAAAATACACAAATATTCAGAACAGCAAATTTATTATTGGATACATCATGCCATTATGCCGTCTTCAGTGAATTCTCACTTAAAATACTGTCAACAGGTTTCACTGGAAAAAAAAACCTTAATTTTAAAATCAAATTGATTTGGTACCCTACTAATATGTTTCTTTTTAAAATGAAGTCATATTAGCATTTGATTCTTTGCTGAAGAGATTAAAAATTCATTTTGTAAAATAGCTAAATTCTGACAGTTAAGAAACTGAGTAAATACAGTATCAGGTATTGAGGTGAAAGAGAACTGGTCTTTTTTATGCAGGTAATTCTGAAACTTCTGAATTAGGAAGTGTAATAACATTTGACATATTGATTCTTTAAAAACAGAAAATCAAAGAAAAAAGTGACAACAACTCACATCTGAACTAAGAGGTTTTACAATTTAACCACAAAATAGATTTGTCAATTGGTTTTACAAAGTATTTAATCTTCTAGATTCTATTTTATTTCAGTCTTGCATTAATTTTGAGAACACCACCTCTATCTTAAATCTAAAATACCAATTTTGTGAATGGTGTTTATATATCATTAATATTAATTACATTCAAACTTATTAAAGCAATACATTTCTGCATGTTTTGACATAATACTGATAAATATCTTATTGGTTCTCCCGTCCATTTTAAAATTCATAATCAAAGACCAAATGAAGTGTGGTCTGACTGAATTTTTTGGGGTGGGTGGGAGTTGTGTCTAGAAGGAGAAAGCTCAAAGAAAAGCTGCAAGAAGGCATGATTTAAAAGTTTGAAAGAAACTAATAAAACCAGTCAAAAATAGCAATCAGATCTGCACACAAGTGTGTATTTACATCCAACAATCCTCTTAATTGACCAGGGTATAATTCCTTTATGGCTTGTTTAAACAAGTCACAGAGAAATACTGGGATGTAAAATCAAATTAAACAAGCTACTGTACAGAAAGCATTTTAGGTGTAACACTTCAGTGTCTAGAACTATTTTTTAAAATGAGCAAAAAAGCAGTACTGAGAAACGAGATGAGGTAAAACCGTAAGTCACTACAGTTACACAAAGTAGAGCACAGAATACTAGTCACAGAGAATTAGAAAATAGGCTCTTAACTGAAGAATCTTCTTTGCAATTATGTAAATAAATAGCAACAGCAACACTTGAATGAAGCCCATTCCTGAAACTCTTAAGTGTAAGGAAAAACCCTCTTAGTTCTGATCATAATCAGGCAGAGTCTTTAGGAACTGTCACTATAATGTCCTCATCCTGTTTAGACAATGATAAAAAAACAGCAAAAAACAATACAGAAATATTATTCCAAAGATCCAGTTCCTTTCTCAAGATGAAACAGTGCTAACAGCACTGTGGTGGATAAAGTAGTAATATTCATGTCTAATTTTCTACTAGTCAGAAACAACAGAAAGTCAACTTATTCTGAATTTCTGTAGGAAAATAAAATTTAATAGTTGACACTTTATATGCTATAGAGTATCATGCAAACAGACAAACGTAGGTATACTTCATATCTGAATCTTGGCCACTGAACATTTCTAAAATCACTACATAGCATTACTTTAGCAAAACCTTTCAGTTAACAAACTTTAAAGCACATAATTCAAATAATAATTGGTTTGTTTCAGAACAATCTGGATCCTTTTTGAGTGTGTCTAGTGCCTTGATTTTCTTTGAAATGGCAGAGGATTAATCTAAAAAAGTGACTAAAGATATAATGTAGCACAATGGAAGATTTATCAAAGTAAAAATCATACAGAATTTGGTACATGTAGTCATCTACTTGAGATGCCAGACAAGATACATATAAGCTCAGGAAATGCAGATGTTGGTAGTACCCCTCATAGCTGTGCTTTTAAAGACCAAAATCCCTTAATAAGTAAGAACATATCAAGTTAAATTGAAATATCCTCAAAACAACTGAGTTCTTGGAAGAAATAAAGTTATACAGTCCAGGGTAAAACTAAACAGAAAACAAGTAATCAAACAAAAAACTGAAGTGTTGACAATTAAAGCTCACAAGACTATTACCGTTGTAATAGGATCACTGTAACAATATTCAAAATGCAAGAAAACACTTGTGAAAATGTTTATAAGTAGCATTTCTTTCATGCTACTGTGAATGTTAATGGTGCTGGAAAAAGAGTTGGAGCCTTTTCCCTAAAGAAAAAAACCTAAGAAGTTCCTGTCTTATCACTGCCCAGCATAGTATATGGTAAGAAACAAACCTTGGAACTTTAGGAACTTTAATACTAGGAGGCATTCAGTTTAGCTCCTTCAAAGACTGGAAGACAGATGGGTTGGGATAACGTTTCACGTTTTTTCTCCAAGGTCCTATAAGACCTTCATCTTTTATTTCATCTGTTATATTCTACCTATTCAATACAAGAATAATACTAAAAATTTCTTGCTGATATCCAATACTACAAATAAAAAACAAAACGCAGCCATAAAGAACATCAACAAGCTTTCTTATTCCATTTACCCAGGGAACTGAGAGGTTAGTATTTAAACAGCATATGTTTCTGCCTTCAGTTATCATAGGCTTGGTACAGACTTCATAAGACTTGTGTTATACTTTCTTAAGCTCCTGCCTAGATGCATTTGAATGGGAACTTCCCTCCAAGTGCAATTCCATGCTGGGATTTCCACAGGAACTGAAAAGCTAGCAGCATGTTTCTCTGTCAGGGGACTGGAAGATCTTTCAAGCGCATGATTAGGAATATTAGTAGGATATAGGAGTCATACAGGAAAGAAACCCTGGAGCAGTCAACTCTGACTTAAATGAGGTGGCTGGGCTACAATTCAGCCTCTACATTGCACCTAACTACAGAAATACTTACACAACAGGATGGTGCTAAATAGGGAAGCCAGTCTTAAACAACACAGTCTGCAGTTAACCTCCTTTTGCTGAAACATTATCTGCCACATTTTCTATGCGGAACAGACACTGCTCAATTTTTTTTTTTTTTTTGTACGTCGTTTTATCTAGCACACTGATCAAACCCTGCTCTGAAGACAGAATTAACAATTCCGTAATGTGATTTGCTGTAAGGTTAATCATTACAAGAAGTCAGGATTACAGAACATCGAGAAAAAGGCACACAATATTCTTTCCTCATACGCACATTTTGCAACTGAAACCAAGGTTCATTGTATTCACTAATTGATCGTGTGTCTTAAGATGTGAGATCATACTGCTTAATATGATAAAGTAGAGCTCCTATTAATTCTGTTGAAGGCATGAGCACCCAATACTCTTAATCATCAGATCAATACTTCCTATGTCATAATTCTCAAAATTTAGAAGCCTTGATTAATACATGCTTCTGAAGATTTTTATTTCGGCAGCTTCAGCTTGTGTAACATCAAACGTATACTGTTAGAAGCAGGGACAGAATCTAAATTTTCAGTGAAGTGTTTCTTTGTCCTATATAATAGACCATCTCCTTTTTTCCTATTATTTTTTATTGTATCCATCACACTATTTTAACCTTCTAGAATGAAGATGTCATTATAAAGAACCATTTCTTTAACTTGTTAAGATTTAACACGTTTTACTAAATAAGGAACAAAAAGAAAGAACTTATACGTAAAAACCCTTGGAATATTCACCAGCCAAAGAACACATCTACTATTCCCTTAACATCTTCTGTATGGTTTCTTCTCACAGAATCACTGTATAACAATGTCTAACATCATCGCAATCATTCATTCAGAAAGATGTAAGAACTTGTTATGCAAACAGTAACTATAAAGCAACTGTTGATATAAATTCTGTACTTAGAAGCCTTTCTGTAGCTGTTATAGAAAGACACCTATTTTTCAGATATGTAACATTTGTTCTCTTTATGAAATTTACCTCTTTTTTTTTTTTAACTAATAATGTACACTGGAATTTGTTGGCTTTTATGTATGTCATGATCATGTATCAACATCTGACTTAATTTTTAATTTAAAATGATTGCAAAAATTGCTGAAAATAAAAATTACTTTTCAATGAGAGGTAGACAAACTCCAAGGTCTAATTAAAAAGACTGCTTTATTAGGTGATTAGAGGTGCATAATCAGATAACATTTAATTGTAAACTCTGTAACTTCACCAAATGTTTGTAAAGAACCAGTCCTAGCTAAAAATTGATATATAAGACCTCACTGAATGTTTTTTCCCCAAAAAAAGTTTGTGAGCATTTACCAAATATGTTGTGAGACAGCAACATAGCCTTTAACGGGTTAATTTAGCCTGTCCTAACTGTGTCAGAGAATATTATATTTCAGTGGCAAAATCTCCGTGCATTAAATTATGCAAATATGTTAGGAAAAGTAATTTAGAATAGAAAGAAGCGGTTCCACAGCTACAAGCTGTGTAATTAGATCTGTACTCTGCAGTTCAAAGCTAGCTCTGGTGTATACAGCCCTAGTGCTGAAAGCGTCTGCTGCTGCTCTCCTGAAACCAAAGCTTTTAAATGACAAAAATACTACAGAAAGGAAAAGGCAAATGCCTCTAGCTAGGTTACCTCCCCAGAATTTTCTTAAAGCATGAAACAAATCAAGCATTCTTGCTAAAGACTTTGTTTAAAATTCACAACAGGAAGTGCTTGTATTCCCCCGATGTTGTATATTTCCAGGCTGTAATCTCCCTGAAACATGTTAGCACATTACTGAAGCACTGAAATGCATGTTATTCATAATACCTGGGAGAACTAGTACTTTTGTGCTATCCTGGACATGTAATTAGACACTTGCAGAACTTGCCATATTTTTATTAGATGAGAATTTTATTAGACGAGAAAGAAAAAACACACCACATCCATGCATAACGGAAGTGTCTAAAATCAGATGACATTTATCATCAGATACTTGAAATTCAGACACCCTTTCTTCTGTCTTGGACAGTAAAGATGCTCGGGATGACTTTTCCTACTGGAAAATCTCTTTCATAGTAACATTCTCTATGCTAACTCCAAAATGATGCATTCACCTTTTTGGAGGAGCACACCGACTCTTTCAGGTATTTTTCCATCTTGCTATTAAAGTACTGGTCACACTAGTACTCTGTGAGTACTACTACATTAGTACTCACACTAGTACTGGTTCAGCATCTCTGTTTTATTAACATGTCTTCTCGAGACAGAAGGCCTAGGATTTGCGCCACCACTCTGTATCACAACTTCCAAAGAAACTGAGACAAAGGAATGCAATTACTGCAATTTACTGCGATGCAGATATTAATTATGTAGTTTAGAGACAAGTATAGGAATATATACATTATTTTAGCTTCAAGAAATTATTTTGCTTTACCCATCTAAGTCTTATACCACATTCCTTTATATGTATTCAGTTCTCAACTGGGTATTACTTCTAATGAAAATGAATACCTAGGGATATTGATCAACAGATCAATGTATCCATCCATTTTCTCCCTTAAGGTCAGAATGAAGTCTCCTCCAAGGATTTTACAGAACTCAATTCCTAATGAAGTTTCAACACTTCTTCCCAAGGAGTGCTGACTGTCCTTACTTATGCCAAAAACATCATCCTTTGCACTTCACTAAACAGAACCATCTCCTGGACTAACTAACTACAGTTCACTAATGTTTAGCCTAATTCTAAAGAATAATAAAATTGTTTTTCATTTGTGCTGTGATTTCTACCTGACTGCCAAGATACAGCTCAAAATTCTAACACCTAACTGTTAGAGCATGAGAAGTATACTTCATGCAAAATATAAATGAGAACAACACACATGGCTCACTAATAGCTCTTGATCAAAAACACTCACCGTAAACCCAGAATGGCTTGATTGCCAGTAATAAATGATAGCACGAAGGTGTATAAATGCCATTTCCCTCTCCCCTCACTGACATAACAACAGCTTATGAAGATCACTATCCAGAACTACTAACTAAAAAAACAGGAGTAAAGTATATAAGATAAGCCATACTAAAGCTTAAAAAGTTTCATGTACGCATTTTGTTTGAATTTGAACAGATTTTTGTATTTTACATAGTCTTTTCATATATTAACAAACTACAAGGAAATGGAAAAAGCTCAACAAGCTTACCACTTACCAAGGCAACAAGAAAAAATGAATTTATTTTAACTCATTTTGGTACATCATGGATTTAAGAGAAATACTGATTTAATCTGCACATGCATTAAGATTCTCTTTTACACTACAGAAAATGGAAGGATTACTAAACTGCCTAAAAATCATTCCTAAATGAGACATTCCATATACCCCCCTTCCCTTTATATAGAAATTTTTTTCACAAGCTAAAAGCAGACTGCATTTACTCATCATGCCAAATTAAATAGCGTGCATTAGAACACAGGAATTTTCATTCCCACTTGAGGGTTCAAAACACACACAAAAATTCATCAGGAGCCACCACTAAAAAAAAACACCGTGCATTCAAGGAAAACATTCAGCAAATTCTGCTAAAGAACAATGGCACACAATACCATACAGAATTTTAAAGGAAAAGATTAACTAATAACAACGATAAAAAAAATCTATAATGCCTCATCAACTAATCAGTGCTGTAATGTGATATAATCTACTTTGAACTCTTGATAGATTAAGAGTAATTGCTGTCTCTGCTAAGTTTTGATTTAATTATCCACTCAAATTAATTTTGATCATCCCTGCTTGAACAAAAACTAGAATTTTTGAAACAAACTCTATGGAACCTAATAAAAATACTTCCTACCTAGTATAGCTACTCATCTAATTATCTATCTATTTAGATATACCAGTATTTAGTAGTGTTAACTCCTATATAGCTTAGAGATTTTTACTGTCATAATGTGCAACTGCTCATCTATCTAACCATAACAATTCTACTTTTTAAATTCCCTGCAAGAAAGATGTATGCCTATTACTTCATTTTTTGTATTTATTTTAATGTGGAAATTTATTTTTCACTTAAGATGAAATTACATTGGATATTGAATGAATATTATGTCATACACTTCAATCTCATATTTGTTATTTCTCTTGCAATTTTATGCTAAAAGCTAAGGTAAAGACATTATATTAGAACTACTTTCTTCATTTGCTTACTATCTGCCCTCCTTTTGTATAGCCTCATGCATTTTAAATCTATCATATAAAAAGTTTCTACTATCATACACATTCTGAAATACTTCAAGATTTTTCTTTATTCTTAATTTTCATTTGTTACATTTTCCCTACATAAATCCACGCCAACTATTTCCACCCACCTTCTTGTCCTTCACATGCTTGGAAGTGGTTTTCAGGATTATTTTCACCATCACTTTTCCACAGATTCAAGAATCACCATCCCACAGTTCCCCAGATCCTCCTTCTTTGTTCTTTTTGAAGATAGGCGTGACATTTGCTTTCTTTCAGCTCTCAGGAACCTCCCCCTAATCACCTTGGTCTTTCAGAGATCACCATAAGTTGTCTGCAGTGACACTGGTCAGCTCCTTCAGTATCTGTGTGTGTATGCCATCAGGTTCCATAGACGTATGTAATGGTGAGTGAAAGGGAAGTCTTTGCTCCAATCTTTCCCATATGTTTTAGGGACCTGGCATTCCTGAAGGTGAATCTTACCAGCAAAGACCAAGGTGAAGAGGGCATTCAGCAGCCGTTTCTATATCCTCTGTCACCAGGTCTCCTGCCTCATGCTCAGCAGACAGCCATCATCTTCCCTACTCTTTCTTCTGCTGCTGCAGTACTTATGGAGGTCCTTCCTGCTGCTCTTTACATCCCTTGCCAGATTCACCTCTGAGTGGGATTTGGCTTTCTTAATCCTATTCCTGCATGCTCAGTGTCTTTAAATTCCTCATGGGTCTCCTGTCCCCTCCTGTGTGCTTCCTTTTATAATTTGACTTTTTTTTATTGTTGTTTTTAAAGAAGTTCCTTAATCATCCATGCTGGCCTTACACCACCTTTACTAGATTTCCCACATGTTGGGATGGATCAATCTTGATCTTGGCAGATATGATCCCTGAAAATCAACCAGCTCTCCTGGACCTTTGTCTCCAGAACCATCTCCTATAGGATTCTTCCAGGCAGATCCTTGAAGAGGCCAAAGTCTGCTTCCCTAAAGCCCAGGGTTGTTATTCATCTTTTTGTTTTGTTGCCTCCATCAGAATCCCAAACGCCAACATCTCATGGTCACTGCAGCCAAAGCATCTATTTCTATTTTTTTGTTCTCCAGTACAAGGTCTAACAGAGCATTAGTACTCAACTACTCAATAACCTGTGCTAGAAGTTGTCATCAATACACTCCAGAAACTTCTTGGATTGCTTTTGCCCTGCTGTATTATCCCTCTAGCAGATATCAGTGTAAAGTTCCACAGAAAGACCATTGACTGTGGACATGAGGCTTTTTCTAATTGTCTGAAGAAGGCCTTAGCTACTTCTTTTTACTGATCAGTAGGTCCTGAGCACGCTCTCCCAACAATGTTTGCCTACACATAAGCTCTGAGCTGGCTCATCATCCCTAGGCAGAGCTCCAGGTTTCCCTGCTGTGCTTTCACGTACAGGCAAACTCCTTGCCATCCTAGCCTGACCTTTTCAAAGAGCCTGTTTCCACCCACTGCAGCACTCAGTTGTGTGAGCTCTGTGATCTCAATGAGATCTGAGCTCAGCAACTGGATGCAGATCCCTAATTTCTCCTAATTGTGTTCAATATGCTGCATGTAGAATTGAACAGGCAATTCAGAGAGGCATTGAGCTGTGCTGATGTAAAGCATGACATTGTGTTTTCTGCCACATTATGAAAATGAAAGGCTTAGGGGATTGGTGTCACTTCATTCAAAGCTATGGATGAAACAGTTCTGGACCCATAAGTTTTACATTAAGCCTCTAGCATTAAAATGAGTGAGTATGATAATATAAAATCTTTACACTGAAGAACAACCAGTGTGTATGCATGGAAGGACGCTTCTGCATAAAAAGTATTTGCCCACATGAAACTTCATGATTCCTCCTTTAGAGATATTCAACAGTAAGACATTTTTCACTAGCGTATGCTGATTGGTTTGTCTGATTTAGTTTATATTAGAAAGTTTTAAAATACTATTAGAATAAATTACCTTAAAAATTGTAAACACTTGTGTTTATGATAGTGTTTTATTATATTTTGAGCTACATTGAACAGCCTATAAAATAAATGCATAGTTATGGAATCAATGCTTAACTACAGATTCTGGATATTAGCAGGCATCCTTTTCAGAACAAGACAATGGGATCTTATCTTCAATTTGTAGCTTTAGCCAAATACATTTAAATTGTAGGTAAGTTAATATCTAGTTTGAATTAAGTTTATTTCCATGTATTGCAGGGTAATTTATTTTAACTTTATTAGATTTATAGAGCAATTGATTATTCCCCAAAACAAAGCAAAAGCACAATTAAAAACACTCTGAGGCAATTAAAGGAAGAAGAGGGTGAAAGAAGATAACATTCATTGCCTTAATATACTAAGATTAGAAATGTCTAAAACAGAAAAAGATCTTTCAAAAATATATTATGTGTTATTTCTGCAAAACAGTGTGAAGAATTATCCTTACAAAATGCAGAGCAAAAATGAAAAGAATGAAAATTGATGTAGAAGGCAAATTATTCACTAAGACAAACAAACAATACTTTACTGACTCCTACAGGTAGTAGAAATTATTCCGAATTTTAATTGACAGGATAGAAATAGAAATAGCAATATCTATTCTTGTATAGAAAATTAAGCAAGAAAAGCTAGTCTATTACTATGCAAATATATGTCATTAGGCAGCTAACAATTGCATTCTTACAGATGCCAATGGACTTGAATGACAATTGTTATTCAAAATTATAAGCAGCTTTTCACTGCATCTTTTTTTAGCAAAACAAGATCATGCAAGAATTTGTTTTAAGCATTTCCTTTTGTCCTGGCCTGACATTAACTATTCTGAC
The DNA here is from genome assembly GCF_013377495.2 of Cygnus atratus. Lineage (NCBI taxonomy): Eukaryota > Metazoa > Chordata > Aves > Anseriformes > Anatidae > Cygnus > Cygnus atratus. The sequence goes on from NC_066364.1 coordinate 44,458,449, forward strand.
TTCATATAACACAAATTTTTCTTGGTTATCATAAATTCAATTTTTGACAAATCATAGATAAATCATGAAAACTATTCTATAATAAAGAGTTGTAAAGTTTATTTTCTTATGTTTCCAAAACTATATTTACTTAAATATATACTCTCCTTAGGTACATGAATAACCCAGAAGCCTGCAGTACTATGCAAATTATGCTCATGAATGGAACATAAAGGATACTAAAATCTATTCTCATACTTTTTACTTAAGAAAAAAAAAGTAAGAAAATTACAATGTCAATCTTCTGTTTTTTTGTAAGATCCCATAACATAAAATAAACCTAATAAACAATTAAAGAACGAAACAGTCAGACGGTCGGATTTTCTAGCTTAATTCTTACCAGTACTGCTTTAAAAACACACATTGTTATCCAGAAGCTATCCCCCTACTGTTATCAACAAGTTTTCTAAATTCACAGAAGTAAATAAACAACTTCAAATGTTTTTAAACTTCAATGTTTTTAATATGAAGCTTAATAAAGTTATGAAGAATTTAAATGATCCAGTACTTTTCAAACAAAAGTAAACTATGCTAAAACAATTAGAAGCGCCTCATAAATCCATACTTTATATACTTAGACCTTCTCAAGATGTCATCTCCCAAATAAGAAAATTATAAATACCTCATGATTAAATATATGACAGTATATGAATGTAATATATTGTGGAATCATCTCTTCAGTAACCACAAAAGAAGTTAGCAATACCAAAGAACTACATGTGTGAGAAATCTCCTATCCTCGAAAGTGAATACAAGTTGAAAGGAATTTCCTGATGCATCTTACCATCTTAATAAAGAATTTTTATTTCTCATCCTCATAGATTCCTCCAAATAACTTATTTTCTATATCCGTATCACCATATAGTTCAAATAAAAACACTAATGAAATCGCTACAGGATTCTTTGGTAACATCTTCTAAAAAGTCTATGAGTCATCAGTGGACAGTAGTTGTGTTGTTACATTTTGAATAATTTACAAAAATTTTGGTGATAATCAGGAAGCTTGTTAGTTGATACTATCTATTAGATTAAACACAGAGATTTCTTTCATGGCTACAACAGCAAGAATTTTTCAAAAGCTTCAGACCACTGACTATCCTCAACGTTTCTTCTGGAAGAAATCATTTATCCTTGTCATTAAATTCTTACTGAAGACCAACACAAAGATAATGGGCATCCACAGACATAACTTCCCACAAACTTCTAGACCATTAATAGTCTGCAGCTCTGTGTTTGAAAACGAGCTTTTAACGTAGAGCTAGTAAAACTCACAGTATTAGGCTGCAAGAGTGATGTAGCTGTCTTTACCACATCTGTAAGTGGATGAACACATCTATTAAATGTATTATATAAATATAAACAAATATATTTATAATATATAATATTATTATAGTATATAATAATATAAAAATATATAAATATATATTAAAATAAATATAAATAGTATGCAAACTATACACCTGTAACTTAACTTTCAAATCTCCCATAAAAGGCAAGCTCACTCAAATGGCCTATTACAGAGTAATAAAATTTATTATTATTTATTATTTCCTTCAGACTATGAGAAGTTAATTATTTGGAATTAAATTTGATATTTTATTTAATGATTCAGTGTACACTCATTAATATCAGAAGAACAGAAATTCTAAATAGAAGCAACTGCAACCTTAAACAGATGTATTACAAATACAGACATTATTGCATACCTGTGCAAGACTATAGACATATACCAAACATCCTGTGAACTCATAATTATTGGTAGGAAAATAATTTTGTGCTTTTGGTCTACATAAATTAATTGTGAACACCTGAGCAGACATGCACAGACAAGTTACTATGTAAACTGAGACATATATGCAAAAATTATCGTTAAGGCATAGAAATGTAGCACACAAACATTTAGAAGACTATCTAATTGAAGAATAAGGGGTTATCATGTGCATAACTTGTTACAGCATCCATTTCCAGCAATTTTTCATCTATTCATATAGGCAGCTGACAAGGTATTAAATGTTTAAAGCCAAAGAGATGTGACCAGAAAATATAATGGAAAATAATATGAACGTCTCATTTAATGATATAGCATGAAACATCTGGTACATACAATTTTTTGAAGGATATCATCTACATAGTTAGCACACCAATATAATATTCTTAATTAAAGTAAGATATGAAGTTTTATTTATTCAGACATACAATTATGGTAACAGTTATATCCCTAAAACTGCAAAAGGCAGTTATCATGGAAGTGCATAAATAAATGATGAGAACAAAGAACATAAAAATAGCACACCATCACCAGATTATTTAGCCTGTGATTTTGTCAAAGAAATTAAACATACTAATGTTTACCTGTGCAAAAACTACATGAGAAGTTCTACAGAAAGGTATCTAAAATATTCAAGGCTTCACTTAATCATCTGACATGGAAATAACATCTGAAGAGATTAACCATAATTAACCCATCTTGTCTGACCACTTTAAACTTACATACGTGTGCACATATAAACAATATCTGTACATATATATGCAAATAAGATGTACCTGGAAAATAAAAGCAATCTGTATAGATATAGAGCTACAAAAACTCAAATGGACTTGAATAAACTTTTTAGGCTACTAAACGGAACTCAAAAACCCCCAAAACCTTGGATAGATAATAAATTTTAATAAATTCAGTAATTTTTCAGAATTATTTGTCCAGTGTGCTATACATACTATTTAACCCAGGAAGAAGACTAGGACAAGCTTAATTCTCAAGGTAGTAAGTTCCAGAGAGACCTCTGAAAAAAATACTGTTTTATTAAATCTTATCTTAGGACACAGCTATAAAAGCAATGTCAACAGATGCAGTAACTAAGCTTATTAAACTTTTATCTTCGCATGGCTTCTGCAACCAAATAACAGCTGGAAAACTGATAATAAAGAAATTTAATCCATCATTTTTACAGATGAAATTAATACCTGTCAAATTTACTTCTGACAATTTAATACAATAGTTTTAAAATAACTACTCAGACTTTCTTTTTTGGCTTAAGATAGCTTTTTAAGGCAAACAAGATGACACTTCTCAGTACTGCAAAGTTCAAGTTAATTATTGTAAATAGAGAACAATTACAGACAGTGAATCTTTTATGCGCTATATAGCATGGAAACAGTTTTGACTGTATAAATTCAAGTATAATCTTTTCTGACCTGTGACATCAATAATACTGATTTGAAAGAATATTAAGTATTAATAATCTGTGTAAGATGATAATTAGAAGTTATTCTAATATTAAAAAATTAATATTATCTCAATATTGTTTCTAATGAACTAAATGCATAACAGTGGTATAGAACATTTTAATTAAGCACATAAGTTCTAATTAATAGACCAAGTCTGATCTCTACCAAAACTGCATACTAACCATATATTAATTAAGAATTGAACAAGTATCATGGCAACATTTTGCACATTTAAAAAAAATATCAATCCACATTTAATTTCAAAGACAAAAAATAAATATGTCTTAGGTATATCAGGTGCAGTTGTAACAATATTGTAAAAATGGTAACTGTAAAATGCTAAATGAGGCAGAAGAAACCAGCTAAAACTAAGAAACTAGTTCAAAGTAGAAGAGCAGAAGCTCAGGCACTGACAAGTAGATACTTGAAAAAACACTTTTCAAAAGACTGTTAAGAAAAGTGAACTGAAATAAGCAGAAAATGGGCAGTGCGAAGATCACCACTTGCAGCATCAACAAGTGATGGTTCTGTCTATGGCTGTTCCTTGTTTTCCTTTTCTTGTCCTTCTGTCTTCCTCCACATTTTCAATCCCAGTGGTACGACTTCCAGCATGTTAATTCTAACCTCCTAACTCCATTGCATAGAAAATTATCGAAAGCAGTGGAAAATGAGACGCTTGTTTTCTTAAAGAGGATAAAAAGTTACAGTAGATGAGAGAATGCCAAAGGCACTCCAAATTGAAAACTGCAATCGGCAACCAAAAGGGCAAATTAGCAAAGCGCATTAGGTAAGGAACCAATACTAAAACTTAGGTATCTATGTCTGAAGACAGAGTAACAGAGTACTGAAGGTTGGGGGAATGTGGGTGGGAAAGAGGGACACAGAGAGGAAAGTAAGGTGCAGAGAGTAAATACGAGAGACCTGCTGAAACAACAGCAAGGGCAAAGAACACACGACTTCTTTTGAAGGTTTAAGTAGTATCAAAGAGAATCAGCTATAAGAAGAAAAAAAAAAAGTTGCAGAAACGGACAAGATGAGTAGTCTGGGGAACATGGCAAAAGCATGAGAGGTTTACATGTGCAGTTTGAGGAAGCACTTTCTCTGAAATCTCTCAAAGAATTTCTGCAACACCCCTTCTAAAACATAATGTAAAAATTAAAAACAAAATCCAAAGATACCTTCTGTATTTTCAGGTTTTTAGAGGCTCTTCATTTCACAAAAGTAAAAAGAACAGAAAAAAGAACAGCAAGGTTCTGATCAATTCATAACAGCAGAATTAGTTAACAGTTGATGGGGACAATGAGAGAAACATATGATCATCTTTTTCTCTCAGTAACCAAGGCAGTGGGATAAGAAAGCAAAAGGTCAGTAACAACAGAAGATATACTGGAAGTGAGCCTATGTAACAACAGAGATGGTCGGAGTCAAGAAGAGCGTTTTCCCTCGGATACTAACTTCAGAAAAATGAACCTTGGGAAGTGCAACAGTTTAATATATTTTGGAGAAAGGAATCTAGTGTGGTTAAAATTTACATATCATGTATTTCTGAGGGTTAAAAAAAAAAACAACTTAAAAATAATGTTTAAAAAAAATGTCACAACTCCTAAAAACACCATGTTATTCCTCAAATAACAAGTCAAGTAACAAGTCAAGGTTTTTTTCTACCTCATACAATGTGAAGATAAGAACAGTAGGGTATGCATTGTCTGAAACTGGCTAACAATGAAATGTTTCAATTTATTATAAAAATGATATTGATGTGTACGGTATTCAGTTGTTGTCTTTGCTGATCTTGCGAGGTTCTCTGCAGGCTGCCTCAACGAGGTGCTACCCACTCCCCAGAACGCTTTGGCACTAGATGCCTTTCTTACAGGGCTGTAAAATGTTAAGAAGCCTTTTCAGCTCCGTAGCTGAACTACTGCTGCTAATGCCTGTGATTCACTCCTGGAGACTGCCTGACAAGAGACAGCTATAATCATTTTGATGGAATGATAATTTTTGATGACACAGTCTCTGAGAGAACAGTATTCCGGAAGACAAATGCTGGCAAAAATACTCTACCTGTAACTGAGTATAGGGTCACATTCTCTGATACAGTGTGTAATTTTAACTTCTTTTTTCCCTCGCTTTGTTTAAAGAGTCTTTGGTTTATTAAAAGGTAGAAATAAAACTCCAAAAGTGCAAATCAATCCAAGAGGCTCTAACATACTTGCAGGCAATATAAGAACATAGCAAATTTGAAGTATGACATGAAAACAAATATTCACCAGCTAATACCAAGCACAGAAGGACACTGAGAAAAATCCCTTCTCACTTAACATAGTCTTAAGAGGTAGCATATGACAGAGAAACCTCATAATGAAGACCTACATCATTAGTAATCCTACAAAAAGAGCACACTGACTTAAAAAGCACCAGGAAACCTTTGGGACATTTTCTGATCTTAATTCTCCAGTCACCATAAAAAGTTTCTATAACAAAACCCCCAGAAAGCTCAGTAGGGCAAGCCATTCATCATTACATCTTTCCTCAAGTTAAGCAAGAGGAGAGTTGTGCTATAAGACAAATGTTACAGCTTCAGTTGCATTTGGTAATTCAAAGTGGAGCCTACAAATGAGATATCTCATTAGTTTGAGCAGATGGATCAAAATTAAAGGCTGAATCACCAACTCTTAATTTCCCAGTAGCCAGAAAGAGCTTGAAGTTTTGCAGAGTATGACTGTTGAAAAATCAACATAAAAAGCTTCTCTCCATCTGTCAAAACACATGTCTGTGGAATGCAACTACCTCCTACCAGCCTTAGTCTTAAAAAATGAAAACACACGTACATCTATTAAAACACATGAACATATAACTTCAGTCAAGCATCACACTATAACCTATAATATGACAGTGGCACATCAGCATGACTTCCATAAGACTAAATTACTCCTTTTTAGCATGGTAGAATTCTTTCAAAATGAGTTAACAGAACAGTAGGTAAACAAACAACTGTTGGGTTTAATTTATTAATTCATTCAAAATACTCTAGTAAAGAATCTTAAAAAAGACAGCATTGTGAAAGTTTGATGGCCATAGGAGAGTGTACATAACTCACGGAACTTTAGAAAAGGGAATATATTTTGCTCCGATTCTGGTATTTCTTTCTTGCATAAAGACGAAATATGTAGCTTTTGGTTTTCTGGAGCACTGCTAATGAGATCAGTGCCTGTCATATATTACTGCCTCAAAAGTCAGAAAATTTCAAACATTTCCTGAATTCCATTCAGATACACAACTGCTGTAGAAATTTTTATGAAGTACTTGGGGAGAGGATGTGAGCCTCATAAAATTCAACAAGACCAAGTGCAAGGTCTGACATCTGGGCTGGGGCAATTCCAAGCACAAATACACGCTGGGGAGAGAATGGATTGAGAGCAGCCCTGAGGAGAAGGACCTGGGGATGTTGGTTGACGAGAAGTTCAACATGAGTTCAACACGACAAGAAGTTAAACATGAGTTGAACTTCACTGTCCGCTTGCAGCCCAGAAAACGAACTGTATTCTGGGCTGCATCAAAAGAAGCATGGCCAGTGGGATCAGGGAGATGACTCTTCCCTTTTACTCTGCTCATGTAAGACCCCACCTGGAGCACTGTGTTCAGCTCTGGGGTCCCCATCACAAGAAGGACATGGACCTGTCCAGAGGAGTGCCATGACGATGATCAAAGGGCTGGAGCACCCTTCTTGTGGTGACAGGCTGAGAGAATCCGGGTTGCTCATCTTGGAGACTTTGGGGAGGCCATATAGACCATAAAGTAACAGCTGCATAACAGTGTCAGGAATGAATGATGCAGCTGTTGCCCTTTCTGGAAACACTACCATTTTCACAGAATCACAGAATGGCCAAGGTTGGAAGGGACCTCTGAAGATCATCTAGTCCAACCCCCTGCCAAGCAGGATCACCTCGAGCACATTGCATAGGATGGCATCCAGGCGGGGTTTGAATATCTCCAGAGAAGGAGATTCCACAGCCTCTCTGGGCAACCTGTTCCACTGCTCTGTCACCTTCACAGTAAAGAAGTGTCCCCTCAAATTCAGCCGGAACCTCCCGTGCTTCAGTTTGTGCCCATTGTCTCTCATCCTCTCACTGGACATGACTGAAAAGAGACCGGCTCCATCCTCTTGACACCCTCCCCTCAGATATTCATACACATTGATGAGGTTTCTCCTCAGTCTTCTCTTTTCCAGACTACAATTTTCTGTGATTCTTGCTCTGACCCTGCACACAGTGGTGGACTGGATTGCCCCTCTGTGAGTTTTCATCTTTCCTCCTCCCCAAATCTTGTGCAAGGACCTCTTCGCCACAGAGTTTTGCTTGCACTCTGGACTTAGTGAGGCCTTATAGCAGCCTTCCAGTACTTAAAGGGGGCCTACAGGAAAGCTGGGGAGGGACTCTGTGTCAGGGAGTGGAGTGATAGGACAAGTAATGGTTTTAAACTAAAACAGGGTAAATTTAGATTAGATATAAGGAAGAAATTATTCACTCGGGGTAGTGAGACACTGGAACAGGTTACCCAGAGAAGCTGTGGATGCCCCCTTCCTTAAAGTGTTGAAGCCAGGCTGGATGGAGCTTTGGACAACCTGGGCAAGTGGGAGGTGTGCCTGCCCATGTCAGGGGAGTTGGAACTGGATGGGCTTTAAGGTCCCTTCCAACCCAAACCATTCTATGATCCTATGATTTTTCTATTTAGAAACAGCCACAACTGTGTTATAAAGCAAACAAACTGTATACACACACAGCATGAAAATAAACACAAGTTTAAAGGAAAACTTAAAAAAAAAATTAAAAAAAATTAAAAAAGCTATGAGCTACAGAGCAGGACGGTATCAGACTACAGTAAACCTGTACACAAGGCAATGGATTTCTAAAACAAAAAAATCAGAAGAAGGTGATAACTCTAGAATATCAAATGCTATTCTCAAAATTATGAAAACACACTAAGGGAAACACACACAAAATTATGAAAACACACATGGGGAAGGTATTTCAGGGCAGATATATCTGCCTTTTTTTTTTTAAACATCTGCAGTTTGTATAATGATTAGACAGATCATTTATCAGAGCATACTCATTAAAAGTAAAATCCCTCACTTTTACTACCTGATTAAATATTACAAACTATAATTAATTGTATTATACAATGAGCTGATATGCTTTGTTCTGCATTGTCAAAGACTGCATAGCAGTGTTTTGTATATCATCGTTTCAGGATATGAATGTCTGTTTCATAAGAATGAAGACAAACGTTTTCAATAATTTGAAAAAAGGAAATATAAAAAAATTAAGTTACATAAATGTATATTTAAGAGTCCTGTAACATATCTCAAATGCTGCTCCTTCTTGATATATACACCTGTGCTTGATACAATTGCTTTAAAATATCATTAAACTCATTACCATAACTTTTTGAAATGCCATACTGATTTATGTATTTTTTACTGAATTCAGCTTGCATATATATTCAGCATTTAGATAAATTCTTACACTGAATGATCATCAAAGAACAATATTCATACTGAATTTCCACTGCTAGCAATCTATGTTATCTTTGTCACTTTAATCAGCATATTTACCACAGGCTAGTGATAGTTAACATATATCGTACCCAGAACAAACATTTTAAAGCAATGAAAGTGCTTAACATTTACAATCAATTGAATCAAATCAACCAAAGCATTCTGAAATCAAACACATTTTTATATAGCAAGGGAAATGACACTTCTGCCTTGTCTGAAAATACACTGCTTATTTGGTTGTTGGCTTGGAACATAATTTTCAGAAACTGAGATCAGCAATTGTCTCAGCTAGTGAAACTGTAACATTATGGAGGCTAATGTTCTTCCTGTGACATCTTTCAGCGGCAGCACATGCCTTAAAACACTTGTGTATTCAACTGTTTGTGCAGGAACTAAAACCATTCTCAAGGAAAGCTATGCGAACTACAAAACATCATCTGCAAGAATTATACAAATTATTGCACTTGAGTCTTTTTTTTTTTAAAGTATTATTATTAGATATATTTTTAGATATTTTTCCCCCTCAGTGTGAAGAAAAGAGAGGGGAATAAAGGTGCAATAAATATTCTGGAACAGCATGCAACTTCCTGCCTGTATTCCAAGAAATGTTAGTTGTTTAGACATATTGACTTAAAGAATCTGCTACTTGTAGCTTCATCTATAGCAAGTGAAAATAACACAAAATCATAACAAAAAGTGAAATACAAGCAACTAAAGCTACCTTAGTTTAAGAAATATGGTAAGATGTGAGCATAATTGACAATGAGGAAATAACAAACTCAAGTTCCCTTCGTACTGCTAACAAATGTTGTTAAAAATCTTCACTCTGGCAAATATCAGCTTTCCATATGCAATCTTCATGACTGCATGAAAAGTTTTTTGAATATATCACCAGTAGCTGATATTAGCAAGAGAAGGTAAGTGGTGTTGAACCAGAGGGAGCAGGAAGAGTTATTTGTTGCTGAAGAATTTTATTTTCTCCAAGTCATAAACCAACTGTTCAACTTTTAAAATAACATCATAATCTGAATTTTCTGTGAAACAGGGAAAATACACAGTTCTTAGCATTACTGTGTGTGAATTTCCTTCCGTTATACATAGATTACCTAGTTTTGTTCCTGCTCTGAACAGGTGCCACACCTGTCACAACTACTGCCTCTCACATTGCTATATTTGCAAAAAAATAACAAAAAGAAGACATCATGTGAGGGTGATCTAGGAGCACAACAATAACAGAATGATAAACCATTCATGCAAAGGTGTTAAGCCCACCATCTCAGTGGAGGGGAATGTCAGATTTGAAAATTCACTGCAGAAACCTCTACTGTAGAGCAAAATGACTACTTCCTTTAATAACAAAAGCAAGACACAAAACCAAGGACATTTCAAATGAGAGATGCTGAGCCCTTGTGCACCGTGTCTTGAACACTGCATAATTCTCACCCCACATCTCCAACAGGATCTCTAGCTAGAATTGGCGAGATATGGGAAAGGGTGACAATAATAACTAGATGCTTTTTTTTTTTTTTAATCATTAAATGTACCTAAGTCTAAGGCCTCTAAGTATCAACCTTTGTCATTTTAAACTCGAGACATAAATATTCATTAGTTATTTTAAGGGATATATACTAGAAATTTTCACCTTTGGTACAAATGAACATTTCTTAGCCTCTTTAGATTTTCTTGCATGCTGATTCTATAAAGTGTTCTTGAGGTTAAAGAAGACCCTTGAAATGACATACCTCAAAAAAAAAATCTTTAAAACAACTTTATAATGATTAAAACCAATTTCTCTGTTTGTTCTGAATGCAAACCAAACCAAAAAAATAAATACCTGGTGTCCAGCCATTATTTGCTTCAGCACATTTTCATAACATACTTCATCCATATGATTTAGCTGCTGCACCTGAAAAGTAAACATCATACCTTATATTAAAATCATTTCTATTTTTCTACATATTTTCTACTACACGTCAAACAAGTAATAGTGATCCATTAAAAAGATTTTTATGCAATTAAATTTATAACATACTGATCCCCATTACCAACAACATTTTATTAATTCACAAATAGATCATGAAAATAAGTAGACAAAACACAAAAAAGGGCAGTGGATATAAGGTTTATTAAGTGACTGTTATTTTTTTTAATGACCAAAGAGAGGTAATCCAGTTCCGTTCTTTAATTTACCTGTTTCATATATAAGGAATCATACCTCTACTGGATAGTGATGAAGTAATCCATTTAATACATCACCTTACCACACATCAAATAATTATTTTCATCTTGTATTATATGAATGTAGCATATACACTGCAGATATACATATCTAAGCAGTTACTGATTCTCAATTTTGTTGTCAGAAAAAAGAACTTTCTTCATAGTTGGGTCACATCTAAGAAACAGTGGGAGTACCATGTACAGGATTTCCAATTATGGATAAATCAAAAGGCTTCAGAAAGGTTCCAAAATATAGTTCAGTTTAAAACCAAAGTATTCTTCAATCTACTCCAAATATACTTCTTTCAATTTTTTTGATGCATCATAACATAAATGGCATGCATATACTTAAGGTTGTTCCAAATCAGAATAAATAAATGAAGTTTAAAATCAGAACAGATCAGAACTCCATCCTACATATTTGCATTAAGGGGTGGAAAGAAGAAAAATATAGCTGTTGTGTGTTTTTTTGACACAAATATTTTATAAGAAAAAAATATGTAAGAACTAGAAAATGGAAATTTAGCACTTCTTAGTGTTATCTAGAATATCTTAAAGTTGTAAAACATAGCTTTAATTGCTTTAATGGGAAGGAGAGAACATTCATATTTGCCATCATACAAGAATAATAGTAAAAATGTGAGAAAGATGGCCATGTGTGCAAGAGACAAATATCCAGTCTAATTGCTCTGAAAATGAGAGGTTAGCACTTCATTTAATTATTTTTCAAATATTTATTTGAAAATTATTAAGAAGTGTAAATAGGCAATGCATAAACACACATATGGACATATATATATACACACATGTGCAAACAATTTTACATATTCTTTACATTCATACGTAGAGAGGAAAACTAACATGTATAAAGAAAAATAACAACTCTATATAGCCAGATTATTTATCTTCCATTAAAAAAAACAAACAACTTTTAAAATCAAATTAAACTGAGTAGATGATCCATATATATGACATTAATAGATCTTCAAACGAAGAAGCCAAATTTTACTCTTGGTTCCATATGCTGTCAATTTCAACTATTTCCTGGCTAATGTCTATGCCTAATAAGTACACCAAAAGTTACACAACATGTGCTGTGCATATCTAACCCAGCAAGAGCGAGACAGCATCATTAATAAACCTCAATTAAGAACACAACTAAAATATGCATGAACGCACATCATAAATAGCCATAATGTTATACATATTCTAGAGAAGAATATAGAGCAATCCCATTTATTCCACACATTTTTGGATAATTGCTATATAACACTGAAATGCCATGTCACTAAAATTAATTTTAGCTGAGCTTTCACAGACATCCTAATTCATTTCCTGAAGAAGAGATACTTAGGTACTAGCCTAAGTATCTTTAGCAGAACCACAGGGAGAAATGCTAGTACCTAAAGCAAGCACTCCCCTCCACTGAGCTTTGCAAGGCTGATTGGGCCTCTTCCAGATCCCTGCACTACCATAGAGAAGCAGTCTAGATGCCAGCAGCAGCTCAGAGAGATTTGGAAGCTTTTGCCTCAGCTTGAGTGAAGCAGGTGCCCTATTATACTACCAGGCTGCTACCAGTCTTTTTAGTAGAATCCAGATCTAAAAAGGATAAATATGCCTAACTTCAGTACCAATTGTTCATAGTGGGATCGGAAACATTTTGGAAATGTATCAAATTCCCATATGCTAAAAGCCTGAGAAAAAACGCTGTGTCCATCTGAAATAGCTAAATGGCTATGGTTTAGAGGATGCTGCTACTGATTGTTGAAGAAGGCTTGCCTGCAGTTTGCATATGAATTGGCAAATCATTCATCTGCTCCAAATTTTTGGAGAGTTTTTTTTGGACAAAAAATGTTAGAAAGCTATGGCAAAGCATCTACTTCAAGGAACTAACAACTTTCTGTCTCCTTGCTCCTCATCAGTGTGGATGCAGACATAGTATTGATTGCATCTGTTGATGTTCTACAAGAATTTTTGATTCTGTGGGTTCTTGCACTGCTTTCCTTTCAGATAGACCAGAAGGATACTGATATCAGTAATCACTTGGCAGGTTCAGTATTAATATTATCCTGAAAAGAATCCTTTGTAAAAGAGGTTTAATACTTCTACTTTTCGTTTGCTACAGCATATATTAACTTCATTGCAAAATGTATTTTACTCTATGGAATCTAGAATGGCATTCTTCTGAGAAGTAAAAAGATAAAATCCTGGCTCGTGGCATTACTAAAACAGTCTTGTCTGCTGTGTATTCACATTTCAGAATAACTACTACCTCCTCCTAATAATATTTATGATTATTTCCTAATAATAATATTTATTATTGTGTTTGTCTTGTTTTCTTTTAAGAAAACTTTTTTTTTTTTTAAATCATGTCAAATGTCATAAGAGAATCTGTGTAGTACTCTGATTTTTAAATCAGGGATGCATTCTAAAGTGAATATGATTAAATGGAGTCTTTCCTTTTTTCTTACCAGACTACAGTAGAAATAAACAAAATAGACCAACCTAGTATTAGGAAAAGATTAAAGAAAAGCAACAGCAAATAATAGTGAAGGCACTTAGTATCATTAACGAAGGTTAAAATATGCAAATTGTGGTAAGCAACATACGGTAAACTAGTCTTGCGTGTATACACTTGAAATGGCTCCCTATGGTTGTAAGCTAAAGTTTCTTTCCTGAACTAGTTAAATAACCTAGGAAAAAAAAAAAGAAAAAAAGAGATATAGAAAAATAACTAAATACTATCATTGATTAAGCTATGCAATTAACTTTTGATCAAAAATGTCTTGATTTCTACTAAATTGAAATCAGAGCAAAATATGATTTCCTAAAAAGCTGAGCTATAAAATATCATACATCTCTAAGTTACTTGTGCTTTAATTATTGGCTACTGAAATGCATAGGAAATCTTTGCAAAAGCAGTTTATGGAAATGTGTTTGTATTAACGCCTGTATTTAAAGAAGGATTATAATTTGAAGTGTCAAGTGGCACTGCATTTCATTAACCTATGATTTAAATAAGAGTAATATACCTACATGGCCTCAATGCTTCCCCAAATGAACAAGAGCACAAAGAATAAAGAAGCTAATTTGGGGACTATTGTAATGTGTTTTCTATCAAACATTCACATGTGATAGGCAATGGCTTAGCACACTAAGGTTTTCATCAAAAACTTATAACGCACTAGTGTTATATTAATGCATATCTCATATCTTGATTTCATAAATGAGTATTTTTCTTATACCATTCCAGTGATTATTCCATAGGCATCCTTACTGGCAAAGTTTCTAGCCAAATGGAAAACTGAAATGAGTAAGGCAGAATAATCAGGTCCTACAGTGATTGCAGTTGAGGGTGATGATTTTTCCCCAATGAATCAAAACTTATTAGTAAACTGGAGGCATCACAAAACTAGATACCATTGTACCCAGCCACAATAAGGCCTATTTACAGGGACTGCAAACTGAGGAAACAGGATTCTTTAAGCATTTCTCACTGTATCTTTACACAGAATATGCTTCATAAAACAGCTGTAGCATAAAACAAACAAACAAAACAGTACCCCCTACACACACATAGGAGAAGCATGATTAAAACAAATAGCAATCCTTTCTTTGCTTTTCCTGATTCTTTACCTTATTAGTCGTCTTAATTCCTATAAAGGTTTGTCCCAGTGGTACAGGTCGGAAACGGCCATCAAAGTAGAATAGTCCAATGTAGGGATTGACATGTAGAAATGTAGCAACATCAAGATAATTGGGTAATGTAGCTGAAAGACCCAAAATCCTAATCATACTTTGCGTAGACTCAACCTATAAAAAGAAAAACAACCAACCAAACAAACAAAAAAAAACAGAAAACCTGTAAATAATCCAAGTGTGTTATAAGAGAAGAAATCAAGCACAGTAAGAGTTTTAAAACATCCCTTATGCAATAATAACATGAAAGAAGCATTTAATATATAAAAAAGGTGAACAATAGATATGAGCTAGTGATTATCCTGTATTGAAGGAACCAGAGCACTCTACAATTCCATTGAATCTTGCTTATTCATCTCTTTTACCCTGCAAAAAGTTAGTATTCATTAACCGACATGGAGGAACAAGAACAGTAACACTGGCTTGTTAAGAAGGAATTGTACAATTTACAGGCAAAACTAGGACAGATAATTTGGCATCATTTCTTTCTTAGTTGAATTCACACACTTCTGAAATAAAAAACAACGTAATTTGTGTCATTTCTCAATCTTGGCTATTGCTTAGATATTTCCACAACTCTCTTAGGCAATCTATTCCAGTTCATCACTATCTGCATTTCTGCAGTATGTATCAGTACTTCTGCAGAACTGAAGATACCAAGAACACTAACAGACATTTTTTCTAGCATTTTTTTTTCCTGTGTTTGTATTACACACCTTCCCATTTTATAACAGAAATGGTTATTTTATACATAAACTCTGTTTCACATAAAAGCTTGCATATTGCATATATTTCCAGATAATTTTCAAAAAGAATGAAAGCAACTAAAACATTTGAATGAGGAAAGAATGCAGGAATTTTCCCATATCTTGCTGGAATATTAAGAGCTGTGTAGGCTGGCTCACAGCTTACTTACTAGTGCAATTATTTAGACATACAGAAATTTTCATCAAAAGACTTTTTTTTTTTTTTTTTTTTAACAGAGTACAACTGAAGCCACAAACAAGGTTCTCAACTTGTCACAAATGCATGAATGTCTCATCTTATGAGTAAGGTTCCTATCTTCTACCCAGCAAAGTTCTGTTCAAAACACTATGAAACTTAGATACAGGTTTTGAATGACTAAGATGTGCAAGTTAAAGTGAAAGGAAGTCCCATGTTGCAATTAAAACACAAGAACAAGAAGTTTTCAAAAAAGATTATTAAAAAGTATATGGTCAACATTCTTAAGGCAGATAAAACAAATGATACCATAATACAGACCTAGGGAATAGTAAGTCCCTATCCCTCCAACTCTACAGATAACAAGCAAAGCAAACCACTGCGATGCTGATAATGTACATATCACACAGTAAAAATCTGGAGGTTCAGACAGTTGACGCAACCAACTAAACACCACAGAAAACCTGCTGACTGACCAACACTTCTTCACTTACTCAAAAGAGCAGCTTTGCAGAGGAAAGTTCATGTACAATAAAGTCTTAAATGTAAACTCAAATTCTGAGAGGACAGACACACAGGAGATTTCATTTTCAGAAGTCTTACATCTGCAGCCAGCATTCGAGAAAGCAGATAAGCAAGTTCATTAACAAAGAAGAATTACTAGAACATAATTTGTTAGATATATTTTTATAGCTTGATTTCCTGATGACCTAAGGGTCATCCTCAATCATACAGTTTTGGAGCACGGGGCTTTTGGTTTTTTGGTTTTCTGTATGCTCCATCATGGTCTCCCCACGGGCTATA
Organism: Cygnus atratus; assembly: GCF_013377495.2. Classification (NCBI taxonomy): domain Eukaryota; kingdom Metazoa; phylum Chordata; class Aves; order Anseriformes; family Anatidae; genus Cygnus; species Cygnus atratus. Next base: position 44,474,938 of record NC_066364.1, read on the forward strand.
GGTGTATCTCTATGATCTTGGTTATCACAGGTTTGCTTCTCATACTTTTTTTCCTCACTCCTCACTGCTAGGAGCTGTTTTTGTTTTTTTTTTTTTTTAACCCCAAAGTGCCGCCATTTTGGCTGCATGGCCTAGCCATGCCCTGTGGTGGCACCATTGGAGATGGCTGGAACTGGCACAGGGCAGCCCTCGCCTCTTGCCACAGAAAAGCCCTGCAGCCCCAACCCCTGGCAGTGTCTGGACACGGACACCTCATACAAATGTCTAATTTTCTTAATGCCTATGCAGCTTTTTGAACTTGAATCTGTAAATACAGTAACCACTGATATATTTAATTATCCTATACTTTGTTCACTATCACCTGATAATCAAGTACCTCAATCTGAAAGTGTAACTAAAATCCAATCTACAAAACATCATTTGATTTTGCTAAATTTAATATATTTCAAATCTTCGAAGAGCCTGAAAAATGTGCTCAGTTCCATCGGAAGGTAGGAAATTATTTCCAGTATTTAAACAATTAACAAGAACTGTACACAATAACCATGGACTTATGAATTTTTACATCAAGTAACTGTTCAGAGTTTTCTTTCAAAACATAACATCTGAAGAACAGTTAGAGTTTACTGAGACTTTTCAGTTTCAAAAACCTTGTAAATAGAAACTGCTTAACTTTACCGATCTGGCAGCTGGCCCTGTGGTCAGGGAACTGGTGAGAATCATAGTCTCAGGTTGGAAGGGACCTTAAAGATCACCTAACTCCAGCCCTCCGTCATGGGCAGGGATGCCACCCACTAGATCAGGTTGGCCAGGGCCCCATCCAGCCTGGCCTTGAACACCTCCAGGGATGGGGCGTCCACAGCTTCTCTGGGCAACCTGTGCCACTGCCTCACTACCCTTACAGTGAAGAATTTCTTCCTAATGTCAAGTCTAAATCTAACCTCTTTTAGTTTAGGACCATTCTCCCTTGTACTATCATTATTAACCCAAGTAAAGAGTCCTTCTCCATCTTATTATAAGACCCTTTTAAGTATTCAAAGGTCACAATGAGGTCTCCACAAAGCCTTCTCTTCTCCAGGCTGAAACCTGGAGAACCCAGAATTCTAACTGCACCTGAAAACTGCAGCAATCAACACAAGCAAGAACAATTAAAATTACTAATATGTACAACACACTTATAAACAAAGGATATTTTATATTATACCTGTACATATATTTGTGCTTATGGATATAACACCTGCATATTTTTTTCAATAAGTAAAATTTGGAAATTATTTGGACTATTATTTTTCTATTTATGTTAAGCCACAAAAATCATGTCAGAACAATAAAGAAATCAGGTAATAATGTATTTTTCTCTATTTAAATATGAAAACTAACAACATGTTACTATAAAGACTATTAATAAGCTAATTCAAACTGTAAAGAAAAATATTCAAAATGAAATTTGGTGCTTTTCCCCTCTAAATTACCCAGTAAGATATAAATTTGCAGCAATTTCTCAGCATCCTTGTTAAGGAACTTTGAGCTTTTTATTTCCAATAGTGTATAACGTAAATAAAGTAGGAGCCTGATAAACAATCATTATTTGTTTCACAGTGTTTGGTAAGGTTTGTAAGTTTTTTTTTGTTTTGTTTTGTTTTTTTTCAGGGTTAGGTAAGTTTATGTCTATAATTATTAAAAGAGGTCACTATTAACTACTGTATTAAAGATAACCACTGCCACATATGCCTGAGAAAAAGTGAGATAGCTTATCTAAAACAGGTGAAAGAAGCAGTGGTTAAAGCATAAGAAAACAGTTTTCAACCTGTCTCAGAATTGCCAGCCTGAGTTGTCAGCATTTAAAAATATTAAGTCTATGAAACTCTAAAAGGACATTTTGCTCAAAAAAAAAATCTTTCCTCATTAATGCCAAACTTCTGTATGAAATTCCCATCCTCAAGTATTTCTTATATAACTCTCAAGTTGAAGCAGCACTATTAGACTCCAAAGAGATTCAGAAAATAATCACAGAGGATTCATTAAAAGCAAGACTATAACTCAGTGCTCCAAAGTGCAATAAAAGTCCTCTAAATCATTCCATCAATTTCTTTAACTTCTTTCAAGGCCATACAGATAATCCTTTTTTTGCCATCTTCTTCAGAAGCAAAATAAGGTATGCTTATCCTAAAAGCAAAAATGTATCATAACATTTCTCCTAACTATTTTATGCTCATGATATGCAAACTATAGACTAGAACTCTGTGCCTGTATATCCTCATGTAAATACACAGACCAAGTTTTCTTTATTATTTTAATTATACATGGTAATATACAAACAGCAGTGACCAAAACCGTGCTAAACTTGGAAGTCAGAAAAACAAAATTACCTGAATCTGCAACTACCACATATTGTTTATTTTTTACACTTTACTATGTGATTATGAGTGTCTCAATTACTTATCTTATTCATCTATCCAAGCACTACAAAGATTTTATTTTTGATAATGGCTTTTAGAGTTCTGTGCGTACATTTTCCAACTACTTTTCAGACTTCTCCTGTAAAAGCAAGTATCAAAATGTTTTGTTTATCTTTTGTGTGCATATACAAAGTGCAAGAGGACACTTTGTAAGTAGAGTACATTCAAACATTAGTATTTTTCACGTGCCAGATCACTTATTTGGTCCTAGAAGCCCCAGTTACAGAGTATGCTTAATATATAAGATAGTGGTTTCCTGAAACTGCAGTAAAAATTATTGAAAACATATTTTGAATGATGAAGTTTTCTGTTTACATTCCCTATCACTGTCTGGTGGTGTTCAGCTAAGTGAATTTTCTTCACAACTGGCACAAAATTTCAAATGTTTTAGTCATTACACATGCCTTATTATCTCAGAAAAAAAAGCGTGAGCAACAATTAGAATTTACAAGGCTTTCTTTGGAAAACTGAACCGTCACAGTGTTTACACATCATGTTCTTTGAAAGCTTTACTGTATTTTATTGATTTGATATTACACTTAAAGGAAGAAATAAAATTGCCATAACTACATTTAATTGACATATCTAATTAGTATATCTAATTCAGAAGCATTCATGGTGGCATGTGGAGAATTGACAGCATGTTCACCATACGCATTTGCAAAATGCTATTATCACACCATGAAATTCCATGTATACAGAAAAAATATACAGAAGATAGCTATCTGGTACCCATTTCCACACTCATTTGAGTTTACACTGTAAATGATATAGGATTAGGTATGGGAAGTGCCTGTCTGGACTGTAGATTGATCACAGCAGGTTCATTTTCCTAGTAGATGTGCACATCATCTTATTACATTACAGCTACCACTTGAGAGCATGCAGGGTATGCATAGAGATACTCTTATCTGACTTCTAAAATTTTTCCTGAACTTGTGATCTCAGCAATCTTCCCATTTCCATGTATTAAAATATCACATTCACAGAATTAATTACAATCAAGCTGGAAAGCATATCGCTGATTGTTCAGCTTGAGAACAGAACTAAGTGAAGCAGACAAGTTTACTATTCTCATCTTTGCGCAATTGTACTGTGGTTAGAAATTAATCTGATATTTTCATGACCCAGAATCACTTCAACGCACTCCAAAAGTCAGTCTGTATGCCCTTTAGTGGATGTCTATCCACTAAAGATAAAATGTACAGAAAACTAGACACAAGCATTTCTTAGTGTTAAGTCTAGATGTACAAGAAGATTGATTCATGACTTAAGTTCCTGGGTATCCTGCCTGACTCTTGTAAGAATGAAGTACTGGGTACGGGATACGCATTAGTTAGTAAGATACCCACTAAGACACGTGCAAGTCTCAGCCCCTTGCAAGATCTATGATTTTCACATTATCAAAAAAAAAAAAAGTGGGGGAGTGGAAGGGGGAGGAATTCTCACAGGGAATTTTGAACATAATTAAAGCCACTTCAAAATGCCTAACAAGGAAGTTTGTTAGAATGTTTCACTAATATTTACCTTTTTTTTTTTTTTTTTTTTTTTTACTGATTTTTTGTTCACTGCTTAATGAAAGCATTACTAAGTAGTCAATCAGTCCACACAGGTGTTAATTTCCTCATTTTAGGAAAACTGAAAAATGGAAAAAGCAGTAACATAAAAATGATAAAATTACAAAATTAAAAGTGCATAGTAAAAAAGCAACTACTAATACTGCTTTGAAGATTCTACATAGGATGTTATCTACAACTCCGCATAGAATACATGTTACTAGGCAACGATCTAGTTAAGTAATTTTATGAGTTTTACTCTGCTTCCCGTGAACCCTGAGAATACTGTGATCTCAGTTCTCCACTCAGAACATATTAAAAAATCTAGAGGTACTGAAAAAATGTAACCATGCAGAAAGCACTATTATAAGCCATATTATTTTACCTTGGCTAAATATTAAGTATGCAATACTTTGCCTGAAGAAATTACACTTTGAATATACCTATTAAGAGATTTCTATGCCCTGCACAGTGCCATGTCAGTTTTTCTTGAATGACAAAATGCCTTTTCATATACTGCTTACTGTTTTTTTCCCCAAAGAGAAACAAAAAAGAAATATGAAGTCTTCTACAAATCAGTTTAACTGCTTTATTGTATTATCAAAGTGTGACAATCATGATTACCTTTTACTCCATGGATATACCAGGAAAATGGAAAAATGTTCAACTATCGATCATAAAAAGTGTTGTGCAGAATGACTGCCTGACCACTTCTATGCAAAGTAATAGAAAAGCTTCTGAAGATTCATTCAAATATCTGATCACTAACAATTTCCAAGCAAATGGAGATTAAGTTTGTTTGTTTTTTTAAATATATTGTTTTTTAAAAGTCATTCTTACACAGCTACAAAGCTGCCAGAAAAGATAACAATATACATCTAGAATTATGTAAGGCATTAATTTTATGATAATCTGACGAACTGACAGTTTTTAAAGAACTTATCATTGAAAAACAGCAATTAAAAAGGGATGCACCTAATTGCTTTCTATGCCCAACTTTACTCAATAATTTTATCCATGATATGCAGTAAATAAACAAATAACTGGTGACAAGAATAAGAAGAGGTGATTGGTAGAATTAATATAACGGATACGTGTGTCAGCCGTAAAGGTAAATGTACGTTGTCAGTCCCATTCAAATTAAATTTATCTTAATTTAGCTCATTCTAAAATACACCTCAGTAGTTAAATAAGAAACTATTTTCCAGAAACACTCTTATAGCAACAAGTGAATCCTGCAGCAACTATTAAAGTACCTGTCTGAAGACTTAATGAACCAGCATCTAAATGCAAGCTCCGAAGATGATGTGTCAGCAAATAAAGTACATGTAATTCTTAAAGAACAGAACTGAATAGCAGGAAGGAGATGCTCAACCTCTGTACATGCCACAACCAAAACTATCAGAAGTTCTATACCCAAGTTAGCTGACATGTTCTAAAAGCAGATGCAAACATGAGAAAGTTCAGTGAACAAAGCCCCACAATACTATAAGTGAGGAACAAAACATTACAGTACAAGGTTTTGCTAAGGAGATCCTGAGAAACCTAATGGGCATATAGAAGGAACATCAAGGGGCAAAAGAATAAAGCAGTCACTCAAGATGAAATGTGAATAACCAAACAAATGCCAATGCCATTATTTATCGATGCATTCTAGTCTCCAAAAACACTTGAATGAACTACAGCCAGCTACTGCTAGAGACAAGATATGGAGACAAAAGAACCTTCCCTCCTCTGACCTCATCAGCTGTTCTTAGATCATTAGCTATCAGCCTTCTTTTAAAATAAACAAACAAAAAAAAACAACCAAAATTTTCTTAATCAAAAATGGGATTCCGAAAACATGAGAAGTCCCAAGCAGATAAAAATCCAGCATTTGGCTTTCAATGGGAAACCTCTGGATTTGTTTGCTTCTGATTGTCAAGAGGCACAAGAGGGGGGAAAAAAAGAGGTAGAAGAGAGAATAAAAAACTAGAGACAATGAAGATGCATCCAGAGCAGGAAAACTGTATGACAGCTCATAGGGAAAATTTCTTAAATAAGGCATCATGAGGAAAGAACATTATTAGGAAGGAAAGCTCAGAAAGGTAATATGAAAATTGCTAGGGGGAAGGAGAAGAAAAAGAATGATAATTAGGGATGGAGAAAGAAGGGAAGTAAGCAGTGTGACAAAGTTGTGACAAACAGGTAGAAAAGTGCTAGATCCAACCATTCACATTCTAAATGTGGAATGAAATGTAAAGCTCCGCCTGTCAGCAAAAATTTCTTAGGCTCAGTGGGAACTTCCACTTGATCTTCCAGAGGCCATAAAAGCATCACTATTTCCAAGGAGACTGTGTGTAGTTTGTGGCTATTTAAATGATGAGATAACTGAAAACTAAGTCTAGAAGCAAAACTATGCCCTTTAAGGACACAAAGGTTGGGCAGGATTAGGAGAAGGATTTATGAAACATTTAGATTTTTTACACGTTTTTAATACTCACTTAAAACTTATCTGCAGAAAAATATGAATAGGTGATAGCATTTATTTCACATTCTAGTGAAATACAGTTATACATACATATATATATTAAAGGCACTAAGACCTTTGTGTCATCTTGAGGAGCTGACTACAAGAAAAACTAGACAGATCCACCTTAAAATACTGGCCAATTTGCAGTAAAAAACTAAGACAAAACAAAACAATAATAATACACCCCCCCCCAATTCCAAAGGAAAATACGTTAATTTAGCAATATTTGGGTCAAGATTAAAATCATAAACGTAATCTAGTCTATCTGTCTCAAATGACTATTGCATTCTAAATTGTGATATTGTTGAAAATAACATTTGCAAACATCTAAGTATAGCTAAGCTGACTATTGTTAAACACAGAAGCAGATTCATGAAGTTGCAGGATTGTGATGTTTGCTTATTGTTATTTTTTCTATACTTTTACTGTGTCATAACATGCATTAAAAAGAAAGTAACAAAGAGAAAGCGTGATTTTCTGTTTGTGTGAGATGTTATCCTGCATATTGTTTTGGATATTCAGCAATTGCATATTTGAATGAGAAAATATTTAAGGAATTTATTTTTTTGCATTTACTATGATGGTGAGAAATATGCTAAAATATTCCTCTGACCAGCCTGAAGTTTTTTATTTCCAATACTATTAACTCATAAATAAATGAGTTCCATAATTAAATAGCGTCAGTAAAGTTCAATTGAAATTGAATACTTTGTTTAAAGGAAGTGCATATTCCCTTTTAAAAGATATGAGATAAGATGCCATGTCATTGCAGCACGCCTAATCCATACAACTCATTTAGGAAATATCAGGAACACAGCTACACACCTACTATTCATCTAGACACTTGGTTGACCTAATACAAAGATATAACTATATTGAAACTGAAATATAAGACAGAAAAATATTTGTGTGTCTAAGACATGAGCTTTGGTTCCCCAAAACCTGTGAAGTCTTTCACTACATATTTTCTTTTATTTAATTTATGCTTCAGAGTTGAGAGAAGGTATCAAAACTCACATATTCAGGTACGCTTTTTTGTCTCATAAGCAGCAAAGAAGTTATCAACATCTCTGAATAATTATGACAAAAGAACTGAGTGTCATGCAGTTCATTTTTTCTTTCAAACTAATAAGCTTAGTAGATATTACAGAACTGTGGAAATTTTGATTAAAAAGTTTAAGCATTTCATTTTTACATCTGTATTATGCTCCACACTAAAACTTTAAACATCAAAGCTACAAATTGGATTCAAAGAAGTTGTTTGATGTTATACCTGCAATATGTAACAGAGCTCAAAGCAATTTTCCCACCAAAATGTTTTGCAAAGTCAATTTAAATCACTTACAAAAACATTTTTGAAAATCTGAAAAGTGCAAACATTGACGAATATGCTGTTCACTCTGCTGTAAGACTGCCAGAACTTCCAATATATATATAGTCCTTCCAGGTTTTTTAAAAAGCTGATTCTAAAAATAATGCCGTAAGTTAAAAAGAACATGCTAAACTCTTACAGTAAGTGGTGTGACTCAGTGTTCATCTGGAAGAAAGTACAGTCATAATTTGGAAATTTTGAGGTGCAAATTAGGACGGACCTGCTAATGCATCAGGATGTTCCTGTTTTAAGAATGTATTTGTAAGGCTATCTTTGTATATGAAAACATATCTCAAAGCATTATTTTCTGGCACAATGGTGCCAGAGGATCACATTAGGCCTGATTCTTAAAAAGACTGAAAAAAACCCCCACAACAAAACATGGTCTATTTTTCTATTATCCACAATATAAGAAAAACAACCTTTGCATACTCCATATGAAAACAAAAGATATATTTTATTGTCTTGTAAGACAGGATAACAAGCAGTGCAAAATATAACAGTACATGCAATATATATCCTAACATGCATAGAAATCATAACATTGTCTCATATACAAGCTAGGGGAAGTATGATCCAGATGAAAATATAGGTACATCCCATATTTAGAATATCTATTAGTGATTTATTAAAAAGACTGAAGTAGTATTCAAAGGAATTTATCACAGTTCTGTCCTAGAAGTTATATAAGAGAATGACAGTTCCAGATCAGACCAAAAATCCAACTACCCCAGTACACTGTCTCCCACAGTAGCCAAAAAAGGGATGTTCTACTAACAGTACAGAAACAGGGAAAATGACAATGACACCTGCTAGCAAAGCCCCACAGCTATTATAGCCACCAGTCTGATCTAGTGACTAATAATCTATAATGGATTTTTCCTTGAATAACTAGTTTAATCACTTTCTGAATTCCTCCACTACAAATTCTGAAGAAAATAGTCAATAGCTTTGATGCTTTAAACCAGTACACAAATCAGGTAATTGATTTTGGCAATTACTGCAGCGGTGTAATTGACATAAGGATATTTTAGATTGATGTGGTCAATGTATTTATTTATTTCAGAACTTATCTCCTTATTCTTCCCTTCTGTTTGCAAGAGTACTGAATAAGCATGATGTTTCTACAGTTACCAGCAAAAAATACATTCTAGAACTACATTCTGGAGAGGAGCTTAATATTTTATATAAAATCACCAGAAGTCAGAAGGACATCTCCAGAGATGGGCTGAAAATCCCGAGTTTAGTTCCTGTTCCAGTGACAATTATGAATTTATATTGAAATGCACAAAACAGAACTATGAGCAGGGAACAGTACCAAAGAAATGTAATCAACATTTTTACTTTGCAAAATATCATTAAAACTTTATCAGGTGGAATGTTTTTGCACTTAAAACATCTGTACTAGTATTTGCACTGAACTCCAGTGAAATACTTCTGTAATCAGAAAATTTACATTATCTTTTTAGACACCTAATAGGAGTTCCAATAATTTCCTAATTAGTTTTGGTTGTATACTGAAAAAATCACAGTGCTATGCTTGCAGGCTCAGATGCTGCAGTAAAACATTTTTTAGACCAAGTCTCTGATTATTTCCTTGTTTCCATATTAAAATGGTAAAAAAAACTTCTATGAAACACCTTCTGCCTGCCTCTTTGTCCCCAAGCTCTCTTAGACACTTGTAATTCAGAATATTTTTGTTTGGAATTGTTTCCTGCTGCATAGCTTTGAATATTTCTATAAATATTTTTGGGGTTTTGTTTAACTGTTTAGTTTACTTTTATACTGTAAATTTTCCTTCTCAACTACCTACTTTTGAAAATTTTCTTATAAAGATTCATAGTGATCTTCACCATTGACTTTCTTATCAATCTAGAAAAAATAAACTATTCAGAAAAGTGGTGAGATTATTAATTTCAAGATTTGTTTTGTTTTTCTTCCCAACTGTTTCACTTAAGGAAGGGTTACAAATGAGTAGCTTCAATTCCAGATGAATTAAACTCCAACTTGGTAGGTAAAACAAACCTTGAAATCCTAAAAGATTAAAGCACCCCAGAGAGCTATTTTTTAAATGAGTGTTGAACCAAGATACTGCTATATTACAATAAATGCACTAAGGGTAGGATTCAGTACCCAAGACATAATTGCCTCAGATCATTTTATTCCTGAAGACATCTGCACAGACTTGACAGACACAAAAGGAAAGGATATGTGGGAGATTTGTGTCCAAATGAAGCAGAAGCAGGAGGCCAAGATGAAAAAGCTAGGGCAGATAAAATGGCTCTAGACATCTATTTCAGACAGCTGAAACCTACCTTACAAGTCTCATAAAACTTCACACTAAAACATGAAATAATATTACTTGCAATCTGACTTGAAGACAATGACCGTCACGGTCACTGCTAAAAACTGAGATGCTTTACTCTAAAGACACCTAAGGAAAACAAGGTAATCAAATCAATTTAAGAAAGAAAATACAATATCAAATGGGTTAAGCTTTCATGCCCTTGGAGTGAAAACTTTACTGAGCCCTACCCTACAAAAAGAAATTCTTTCCCAGTTTAGCTTCTTCTAAAGAATTATCATTTAGGTTGTTCTGTATACAAGAACTTTACACTTACTGTGGTAGACCACAGCAGACATTAATTTTATGCCGTTCTTATAGGAGGTGAAATGATTCAGAAAGCACAAAAGGAACCCTACTGAAGGGCCTTAATAAGGCTGGTGTAGCCTTACCACAAAAAAAAAAAAAGCATCTTGAATGCTAAGAGGTTTTAAACATTTAACATGCTTGCAAGCATAGCCATAACAATACCAATTGTGTTTATTTTTAACTTGTTACAGATTCTTTGTATTTAAATACTCCTGCATAATGTGTTTTTTTGACAAAAACACAGGAATGCCACTCTATCCTCTCCTCAACAATACATTGGGAATACTGGTGGAAAAGCTTGACATGAGCTGGAAATGCGTGCTTGCAGCCCAGAAAGCCAATCATAAACTGGGCTGTATCCAAAGAAGACCAGCAGGTCAAGGGAGTCAGTTCCACCCCCTCTACTCTGCTCTTATGAGATTCCAATGCAGCTATTCGGCGTTCAGCTCTGGGGCCCCCAGCACAAGTAGGACATGGACCTGTCAGAACAAGTCCAGAGGAGGGTCATGAAGATGATCAAAGGCCTGGAGCACCTCTCCTATGGAGACAGGTTTGTGAGAGTTGGGGTTGTTCACCCTGGAGAAGAGAAGACCTTAGAGCAACTTTCTAATACTGAAAGGTGGCTTACAAGAAAGATGGAAGAGGGCATCTTTGTCAGGGAGCTTAATGATAGGAAAAGGGGTAACAGTTTTAAACTAAAAGGGGGTTGATTTATATTACATATAAGCAAAAAATGCTAGGAGGGTGGTGAGGCACTGGCATAAGCTGCCCAGAGAAGCTGTGGATGCCCCATCCCTGGAAGTGTTGAAGGCCAGGTTGGATGGGGCTTTGGGCAACCTACTGTAGTGGGAGGTGTCCCTGCCCATGGCAGGGGGATTGGAACTAGGTGATCTTTAAGGTCCCTTCCAACCCAAACCATTCTATGAACCTAATGATTTACTTATTCCAATTCTATCCCTTTTATTCATCTCTAAATTCCACTTTTCATTTTTCTTGTAAATGCATGTCTAATCAGAGTCTACTCTTCGTTGCCCAACTGTAAATCCTTCTTTTTTATAAAGTTTTAGAAAAAATTTTTAAAAATTTATCCTTTTCTACTTTTGCCATTTCAAATCTTGGTATTTAGAAAGTAGTGCTAAAGCACTGGGTAAGAAAGAAAGACTGATTAATCTGAAGTACAAATTACTTAGTATTTTTCTAGCAGTGTTGAAATGATTCTAGACACTGCTCTTCGTTCAAAACATTTTTCTTATATGAAATCTGCCAATAAAAATCAGCATTGCTGGTAAGAAAATACTTCCAATTTTGGTTATGTTAAGCACTATCCTGATTATTATTTGTTTAAAAATGTTTCAGTTTAGTGTTACTTGTACAGTAAATAATTAAACATTAAGTAACGAAACAGCTCAGTAATAAATTAGGCATTCTAGGAATCTGACATTTGATGTAACAGAGAAGGTAGAAGAAAGATATTTTTCTTCATATTTAGCACAGAATAGCTATAAATTATAATATAAGCCACCTCAACATTTTTATTTCCTACCACGGGTTTGTGGATATTTTTTTGCTCTTACCTGGCGTAAAGTACGTGCTACTATGCTTTCAAGTACTGGTCCTCTGTCTTCATGCAACAGATGAACTTCATCAAGAATCAAGAGTTTTACCAGTTGAGAGAGGGCTACATCACCAACACTTTTTCTTGTCACTACATCCCATTTCTCTGGAGTAGTCACAAGCATCTGAGAGAGCAGGAAAAAGAAATATTAAGCATATACAAAGAAAAATCCAAACTCAACTTTATAAAAAAATGTATTTTAATATGCAGTTGAGTAAAGGCAATGTAGAACTTACAAAGCTACCTTAAGTTTTACCTGCTTTGTATATTTGAGGCAGACACAGTTTCCTGCATTCTACATGTGCTGGACATGAAAATAGTAGGCTTCAGCGTGGAAAAATATATGGAACTATCGTCAAATAACTTCAAGCTAATGTGTGCCATTTGTATATATTTTCTACATTAGAACAATTAAATATTTGTCCAGAATCAAATCCTTACATAATCATGCAAGACATTTAACGTTCAAGTCCCTCTAAAAACTATTTGTGGTAAAATATTTCTAACTGATTACAGCACAGTAAACATCTAAGACCTCCCAGAAAAACAATGGTTAATTCTGAATAACACTTCAAGGCCCTGGCTAGGAAAAGGAGACAGAAAGCTAACAATGACTTATAAAACTTCTGTGTAAATTGCCTATCCAAATCTGAAAAAAGATCATTTCTTCTGATCTTAACATTCAATTATTGAAAGTACCATCAGAATAATATTAATAGCTTTAAGAAAGCAATAGAATTGTTGCCTTAAATTTTTTGGAACCCAGATTGACAGACAGAATGGCTGAAGTGGGAAAGGACCTCTGGAGGCCATCTTGTCCATCTTGCCCAGATCAAGCAGGGCCATCCAGAGAAGGTTGCCCAGGACCATGTCCAGGTGGCTTTTGAAGATCTCCAAGGAAGAAGACTTCACAACCTCTCTGGGCAACCCGTGCTTAGTCATCCTCAAAGTAAAAAGGGTTTCCTGATGTTCAGATGGAGCTTTCTGCATTTCAGTTTGTGTTCACTACTCTTGCCCTGGCACCACTGAAAAGAAGCTTGATCCAGCCTCATAGCCTCCTCTCTTTAGGTATTTATATACAATGTGTGGAGATCCCCCCTAAGCCTTCTTTGTGCTACACAGTCCAGCTCTCCCAGCCTTCTTTCATGTGAAAGATACTCATTTTGTTTTCAGAAGACTAGAAATCACTTTGTCCAGTAATGTTTCTTTTAGAATATTATAAAAAAAACCACATTTTATAAAACATGAATTTATGAATGCTCTTCTCATTGCAAGATATATCCTGATATTTATTAATTCTCCTCAGAGAAGTATTTTTGCCTGCAATGCCTCACAATATTGTCCCAGACCAATTATTTTACTTTCAGAATCTTAGTCTTTGCTAATTACCAAGAACCACTTCTGAAGACCATTGTCTTTGTGATGTTATCCAAAAAGATGTTCCTGTCCTGCAATATTTAAAACTAAATGGAAGAAAGACCAAGTCATATCACTGAGAACGTGGGGGGGTGTTTATTTCCTCACAATATTATTGCATGCATTTTGCTAGAAAATACAGATTTTTCAAATGCTTGCAGTCCTACAAAATAGTAGGTGTAAAAGTGTATGACCATAATTTATGAACCGAATTGTAACACTACTACAGATGCAACTGTTATCACTTTAAAATGAGCCATGTCAACCACAAAAAAAATAGCAGCTGTACTTCCACAGAACATTAATTAGCAAACAGTGAGGAAATATATTTAGCAATGCATATTAAGACTTTAAGGTGTGAAATACTACAAATGCAAGCTACTTAGTTAATTTGCTAAAGCTAAATTGGCAATGTTGAGATCAGTTGTTTTTTATGCCAGTCATGTTATCAGAATATATATATAAATTGGTATCATTAATTTTTCTGTTTCTAAGTGATGACTAAATATTCATTATAAAGCTCTCTTACTTTGATCTTATTTTAAAAAAGCAATGTTATGCAAAGTAATGACCTGAATTAAAAGCTATACTTGATATACTGTCTCATTTAGTAAGACTAGAGATCTCCAGAGAATATTTTGCCAGAAAATAAGATTGCTTCTTATATTTATTTTGCAGATAGAAATTACAGTTGAGAAAGAAAATCCACCAAAAACCCAAACAAATCATCTTTGTAGTCTCAAACTCTAAATTGAATTTAAATGTAAGGCGCTAATTAAAAATATCAGCTAAAAGAAAATGTTGACTACCAGCAAACGTTAACAAAGCTACAGATTATTTTTTCAATTAAAATAATAAACAAAGCAGCATTATGATCTATCTTGTAATTACTTTTAAATGCTGTGGTGGCATTTATATTTGTAATTAATTTTCAGAAATAATGTATTTCATCTACAAAGTTATAAACTCAAAAATTAGATTCAGCAAAAGGATTCAACTTTGTGTATGGAGGCAGAGAAAGAAACCAGTAACCAAACCTTAAAATATCTTTTTAATATATTCTTTTTTATACTTTGACTTCAGTTATCAGCACACTGAGAAGTGTGTTCATTTATATTGCTATTTCACCACTTCACCTCTTTCACTATTGAAATAGCTGGAAAATAAACTGTCGCATTTGTTTAATGAACTAGAACTCATGCAAGACATTTCAATCTTTTTTTTTCTTTTTTTTTTTTTTTTAATTTTATTAGGGTATGGCTGAATAGAAATGGGTTAACTGTCAATATTTTTGCTGTCAAATTTCTCTCTGCACATCTAAGTCTCTTTTTCCAATGATTTTTGGATTAATCAAATTAATATTAACATCAAATTAATTAAATATAAAGTCATTAATAAAGATTCCATACTGACTTTTTCGACTTGAAAAAACATGGAATAGTAAAATTGGCTTATTAAAGAAGAGTCTTCTTAGGTGACAACTGTCACTCATTTAACTTCTGTAACAAAAAAAGACGTGCTTAAAACTAAACTTTCAACCTAAATGATTTCATTTAGGTTCAGGGTGATTTGATGTATCTCTATTACTTTATGTAATGTTCACATAAGAAGTCAAAGCAAAAAGTTAAATTACTTCACTTTGAAAAATGAAGTCAAAGGTGACAATACTGGCTGGTAACTTCAACCTCAATTGACAAACACTTTCAAGTGACTGTGAAAATGCATTTTTCTATAATGGTACAATTTGCTAAATATTTTTGGCAGTTTCTTTTCAGTCCCCTTAGAAGCCAGCCTTCATGATAAAAGGAAGTTATGTTTTCATACCATATTTTCAGAAAATTTTGAAAAATGCATGGGGTTTGATGTATGGGGTTTTTCTTAGTCTGAAAAGGCCTATGGT
The DNA here is from genome assembly GCF_013377495.2 of Cygnus atratus. NCBI lineage: Eukaryota > Metazoa > Chordata > Aves > Anseriformes > Anatidae > Cygnus > Cygnus atratus. The sequence goes on from NC_066364.1 coordinate 44,490,421, forward strand.
CTCATAGAGAGGAAATGATCTTCCATTAATTTCTAACAGCTGGTACAGCCTGCAGGTTTACTTTTTCAATAGCTCACTTGCAATCCTTTAAATTCTTCACTTGCTTCTTAAGTTCTCCTGAACAGATCTTGCATGTGACTAGTATCTGATTTCTGCGTGAGTAATTTGTGCGCCCTCCCTGAGGCTAGTAAAACTATGTTAATACCCTCAGATTCACACTCCCACAGGTCCAATCCACGTATGAAAATATTTCAGAACAAACTACATAAAATATTTAGCTACAATTTCCCATACTAAAAAAAATCACTGCTTTTAAGTTCTTCAAGACTATTTTCAAGAACGGTTTCCCTCTTTTAGCTACTTCAGCCTCCAAGTATATCCACCACTTGTCTGACCTTTTGTTCCTTTCATGCATACAACTATTGAAACTCAGAAAAAAAAATACAGATAGCTTCCTAGTTACTATGATAAACACTTAGAAAACACTTACAAAAGATCTAGGTTATTCTTCCTATCTGCCAAATATTTTCAAACCAAAATGTATAAAAAATTGGGGTTGGACCCAATGATCTCCTGAGGTACCTTCCAACCTCTACAATTCTGTGATTCTGTGAAGAACTAGTTGACTAGGACATCAGGCTGAGCATCAACTGGGATGATAGGAAACAAAGAGTGGTATTCATATTTGTTTTAGACAAAATACCAGTCTGATTATAAAAAAAAAAAAGATGGTTGTGAATCATCAGATTAGTAAATTCAGTTCTGTGCTCTGTTATCTTAAAAGTGGATTCTCAAAAAATAGTCGACCTTACACGTGTTCAAACCCTTCTGGAAGGTAAGTAAAGTAGGCTTGCATGGGAAATTCTAAACATTTTTTTTTTCCATTATCAGAACTTATAAAAACCTGTATTTTGGGACTGAAAATGGGTTTACATAAATTCATGTACTATGATGAGTAAACACCCTATAAGAAAAAATTTTGGTAATTTCTCTTTAAAAGGTGCTTTTTTAAAAAAAAAAGTTTTTATTTGTGATGCACAATAAATATTTCAACTACTATTTGAATACAAGACACTTGAATGAAATGATGAAATGCCTATAAAAGAAAGAAATTTTTAATTTCTTACAGCAGAGATTTAACGGGCATTCCTGAGAATAAAAATGAAACATTCTCATGAACAGCAGGAACACAAGATTGACAACAACAGTTTGTCATAATCAGCCCCATTCAGAAAGCAGATCTTGCTGCCAGTGGGCTGTTCAATAAATTGTTTTTTACAAAATGACTACGAGTAAAGGCTTTTGTAGAACTACTAAATCAGTATCAACCATAAGATTTAAAGTCCAAACACAGACCTGACAATCTTACAGGCACTAGACTTACCCAGTAAAATAATTCCAGAGAACTAACTTGAATGTAATTGATGAATTAAAATCTCTGATTAGAAAAGCAACAAAGATCGTAAAGGGTGTACGAAGTTCTAAAGGACCAAAGTATCTTTTTACAAAATCTCTTACAACTGCACCTGAGCAAATACATTGGTTGCTCCACCTCCCAAACACTTGACTCATCTTCAGATTAGCATTCACTTCTGTGTTTTAATTTTTTCTTTAACTGTGTTCAGAAAGAAGTTATGAGCAGTAATTCTTTTAATAAGTTGTCTCATGGGAATCATGGTAACTTACAGTGTTTTAATTTTTTTTTTTTTTTTTTACTTTTCTCTTTTAATAAGATCATGTGAACCATCAGCAAGAACTGTTAGAGATGGCAAACTGGTGTACATGTAGAAGTTTTCCTAGAAGGTGGGGAATTTTTCAGAGAAACAGCAAACACCTACCATTGGGATTAACTGCTACTTAGCATTTCTTTGTACCTTTTGTACCACTTGCTATTAATTAATCCTCTTACTATTTCAGCATCCTCAGGAAATGAAAAAGAAAACCAAACCTTACTTTAAAAATCACCTGATGCCTGCAGCTATGTACTCCAGAGGCTACCTCCTGTGCAAAGACTGATGGAATTATTTGTTTTGTTGATAGAATGAAGAAGTGTGATTGAAGATACCAAAGCCAAAGCTAAGCAGAGGTAAAGAGATTGAAAACAGCTAAAATACAGCCTGGAAGTAACTTGAAGACATAATCTCCATTAGAAAATGAATGTTATGTATTTAAGGAGTTTGCCTTTTAACAGCATAAGGCAATAATTAGGTATGACTACAGGTTATTTCATCACCTGTAGATTAAAAAGGTTTATTTTACTGAAATTATATGCGAGGAAACAAAGCATCATTCCATGTACAAGAAAGCAGAAAACTTGCTAAAAGCAGTATTTTCAGGAGTGCCTGGATGATGTTGAAGTACAAACACTTTCATGGCCCATTCCATTTGTAGATACAGTTACAGAAAAAGACTAGCTCATGAACCAAATGAAAGGTCTAAGGATCTAAAAGCTTCGGAAAGCACAGAACCATCCTCTTTCTACGTTTCTGTCTGTAATAAGTTTGTCTCCAGCACAATGATTCATCATAGATGGAAGGCAACAGAATTCTGGTCTAGCCACTGCTGCTTTTCTGTCAGTATTCAAAGACACTCTCTCAAAGATCTAGTTCTGTAGATTTCAGTTAATATAGCTTCCTCATCTTTATCATTTTCACCTCTCTACTGGTCTTCTCTCTTCTCCCACTCCTTCACACACATCCTTAATTCCACCTCACCACACTCGAAAGAATATGCATCTGATCCTACAGCATGTTCTCTTCAGTCACAGCCAGGACTCCTCATCTTCTGACAGCTTTTGGCCATGGGGCATGGACATACTACACAGTTTACTCTATTCATGGTGTAACTATTTATCAAGGTGTTTTTTTATTGGCCCTTGCAGAACGTTCACTGCAAAAGCTTCACTCACATACAAACGGAGATGCAGAAAACTGCATGCAGTTACACACATCCACCCAGACGAGCCTTGCATTGGAATGCATCATATTCTGCAGTTCTCTACAGAAAGCTGCTACGCTGGGGCTATGCTTTGCACAAATTGTAAGTATTTCCCATCAATGATGCTTTCGAGCTTTTCACATTTTAATATTAGATACCCAATATCACACCCCATGAGGGTACTCTGGCACTCTCCAAGGCAAAACTCTGTCAAAACATGTTACAAAGGCATCAGCCTGCAAGTCAACTTTTGTAATGCTGTTTTTATCCTACTTTTTATTGCAGTCATAGTCTGCGTGATTTAGTCAAGCATTTTACAAAACCTCATGCAAGCAAGAGCTCAGGCAGGGAGTGTAATAAACACATAGAAAGTGAAACAGAGGGCAGCAATTCAAAATAAGAATTTGCGGGAGGAAAGCAGGAAGTACTAAATAATGAATATAAATATATTGCTTTTCATAAATCAGTGACAACCATCTGATGCTATGTTTTACATAGGTAAAACAGAACTATGTCTCCAGTAAAGCAGATTTCTTACACTACAAAGCTGGGCAGCGCGCTCATTTGGGAGCATTCAGAGTAATGGCAATACAGAATAAAATATCTTTGCATCTTTGAAACATTCAGTAGTCAGGCTACACTTACAAAAGATAGTATTTCATGTTAGAAAGACTTACAGAGGTGGCTTAAAGTGATGCATAACAGCACCAATTAGTAAGCCATCAAAGCTAACATCAATAATCAACAAGGCTAGAAATCAACAAGGGAACAACAAAAAAATTTAAACAGCCACCTAGAATTCATTAGAACAGCAAATTAATTTCTAACTGAAGAAACATAACTTTGTTTAACATATTTTATTTTATAACTTAATCCTAGAAACTTGTAATTACAAATGATTTTGTTCCTTTACAGAGCCCATCAAACCCATCTAATGAAAAGGCAATGATTGACACCTACTTAGCAGAGCAAGATACTTATGACACCTCACATGTACCATTGACCTGATTTTTTCAATATTAGTTCAGTTGTAGTACAGTTAATGTCACAGAGAGCTACAAATAATAGATGGAGGTTCCTAAGATCTAAAATTTTATGCTTTCAGCTCAATGCTGGATGTCCCACTGACTACAAAATCCATGCATAAATTCCAGTACTAAATTTAAACCTCCATATGATTGGACTTTGCCAAAGTCAAAATAAAATGGAATTAAACCCAGTGTAGCCAACGAGACTGCTGAGTCAGAAAAATTCCTTTTTGTTGCTGTGAAAGCAATGAAGTTTTTTACACTGTTAATGGAAGAATATAAAACTTTACACGAGGAATAATTATATTAGTCTTAGGAGAAACTATGAAAAGCAGTAAGTATTAGGATCACTACAGCACTTACTTGAGAAAGAATGTAAGAGCATCTGCCCTCTAGATTTCTTCTAGGAAAAAAAACCACCACCACCACCATCTTTTTAAAGTCAGTACAAATCTTATTTTAACGACCGTAGTTACAAATGAGGAAGAGCAGCTTGCATGCTTTGTGAAATTTAGCTCTTATATCATAAAATATGTAATTCGCCACTCAACCTTCAAGTTTAAATAATGATCTAAATGTTTTAACAGAGTTTGATCCTAAACATTACCCTGTTTTTTCTCCCTCTTTGCTGTTAATCAGCTCACTAATTATAGTTATACTAACCTCTGATATACTACTGTCAGGTCTGATTGATGCCAATAGCTCCCTTAATCAGATCTGACAACTTACAGCAAGTGCCTGTCTCTGGAGACACTGCTTACAGTCTGCTTGTTATTAAGTCTTCTCCGTGTTATTTTGCAATTTCTTCTCCCTCAGCCTCTTTTTCGTAGAGAACAGAGATAGTAAAATATCAACAAAACATACACACAAACACTCTACAGCCATGTTTTTAAATAGCATTGTAGCAATATTTGGGCTAAAATTGATAAGTTTGCTTACTGGACAACTTACGGGGAAAAACTAAGTATAGGAAGATTTTTTGTAAATAGAACGATATTCCCCACAAATTTAAAAATGTTTTTCCTTTATTTTATTTTATTGTTAAAGCAGGCAAAGATAAAAGACTATCTCAGCTCTCAGTTTTTCCAATGAAATTATACAGGCATACATTTAAAACTTGTCACAACGGTCCTGCAGATCTCATTATAAACTGTAAATATAAGAAGTTGAGAATAACTTTTGTTAGGATAATTAGAACCTTTTGTTTATTTATTACTCAAAAATTAGAAATTAGCCAGAGTAGGGAGCAAAAGTGACCGTGTTCCTTTACGTAGCACAAAAAAAAAAAAAAGTGAGCAAATACCCATTCATTCTCTGGAATACAGAGATAACTTCGTATGAGGAACTGTTCTCCAAGAAGCAGTTGTTCTTGATCAGTTCCTTACCCCTCTCTTCTGCTCCTGTAAACCACTACCCTGAGATCTGGATTAACCTAATACAATGTCAAAAAAAAAAAAAAGGACCAGTTTGCAACAGTGGCACAGTGGCATTTGGTTCCAAGTATCCTTTTTAACATAAGCTTTTCTCAACAGTTTTATTTTCCTTCACAGATTTGTATGCTAGAGGAAGGAAGAAGAATTTCCTTTTTTTTTTTTTTTTTAAATCCCAAACCATTTTTTTTGAGAATCAATGCAAATCACTGATTCGGAAGCATAGTAAGTGTAAGCTGAAGAAATGTTTCTTGGTTCAGCTGAGATGCAGATGTTAAACAGATATTGCACCAAGAGCCAATTTTGTGACATCTGTTCACACAGACACAATCCAAACAGCAAGTAATTTGCTTTCATGCAAATTTTATTTCATGAAATTTGTTTTCAAGTCTACACTCCAAAAAAAATTACATATGCTAATATTAATGACAACCAGTGCTGAAGGTGATTATCAATTGTACTGTAGGTTGTTGCAGTTTTTTATTCTCCAGTTATACTAACTAAAAACTTGCACACACTTTGGATTTTAGCAGGATCTTTTAAACGCTCAGAGTAAACACCAACATTTCACAGTTGTTATCAAATGGAGTTCCACAGAAGTTTATCCAGCTCAATACTATTGCATATTTTTTCATGAGTAATCCTAAAGATTATACTCACTGAACCTTCAATTGACATGATGCCTCATGGAACTGTAAATGCCTTGGATTACAAAGTAAGAATTCAAAAATGCTTTACTAAGTTGAAGGAACAGATGCACTTATGAATGAGATTCCATAATCAAATTTCAAGATTCTACACTGAGGATGAGATTCATCTTGCCTATCTTGCCCATTTAACTTATTTTATAAATTCACCATCTAAACTTGTTGTCTGGGTTCCCTCTTGCTGGTTCATTTCATCTATCTCAGTATGAAAGTCTTAGAAGTCTTTTCTCTATAGCGTTCTTCCTACAAGTCTATGCAATCAGTTTATACTATTTGCCTAACTTACAGATGGCTAAAACAAAAATAGATTAATCTGACCCTTTGGAATAATTGTCTGAACAAATACAGGATGTAAAAACTGGGCAAGGGAAAGAGAAAAAGTACACCAGTCTGAAAGTGAATGAAGAATGCTATGCTGGTGCAAAAAATGAAACCTTGAAACAGAAATGCTGTTATTTGGACATGCTAAATAGAATCACAGAATCATAGAATTATAGAATATCCTGAGTTGGAAGGGACCCACAAGGATCACTGAGTCCAACTCCTGGGTCCCCAAAGGACCACTCAAAAAAAAAAAAAATCAAACCTTGTCTGAGAGTGTTGTCCAAATGCTTCTTGAACTCTGGCAGGTTCAGTGCTGTGACCACTACCCTGGGGATCCTGTCCCAGTGCCCAACCACCTTCTCGATGAAGAACCTTTTCCTGATATCCAGCCTGAACTGCCCATCGCAGCTTCAAGCTGTTCCCTCGGGTCTTAAATAAAAATAAACCTTTCACTCTGCTCAGCAGCAGAATGACCTTGGAGCAAACTTTTTGTTTTGGGCAACTTAATCCAAGAAGTGCAAAACAACTGAGAGTCCAGAAGTGAAAAATGAGAATGACTAAAAGTAAATGAAGCATGACATTTAAGAAAAATTTAAATGAATTGATGCTTAGACTAAATAACCATGACTGAATGCAGATAACTACAACTTTGAGAGTCTTCAAAAAGCAAGCAGCAGTGGCTGGGGAAGACAGACATTCAGAAATGGGAAGCGATAATAAAAAATTTGCGTATGACTTAAGTTTAAAATAGATTTTTGTAAACTACATTAAAAAAAAAAAGTGAATCTCCTGAGGGAGATTCATCAGGAAGTTTAGGAAAGCTCTGTCATCAGGATATTGTAAAAAATTTGTCAATGGTGGAATATATGTATCACATCTATTTTAGCAAAACAAGACAGGTTAGATTAATGCTTGTCCTATTTCGTACGGTTTTAACATCAGCTTAGTGTACATAACTGCACTTAATGATGCATTCACACCAAGGCAATTGTCCTTGAAACTTCAATTAAAAAACATCCTTCAAATTTCACTTATAAACACATATCTAAACAGCACATTCTAATTATACGCTATATGAATAATTTAATATGCTATGAATATATGCTTTACTTATAAAATATACTCCATACTAATATTCAATATGCTTTAATTCTATAGTAGAGTGTGCTTCAGTATAGGTATTGCATGCGAAGGCAACTTAGATTCTTTAGAATATTCTTTAAAATGTTTTTGTAATATAGTATTGAAAAGTCTGTACTTTTAGATGGAGTCATATATTGTAAGATTATCTGCAGTATTTGTAAGTATTAATTTGAAGTCTAAAGTGTTTTTTCTTTTGTTCCACAGTCAAAATAAATGCTAAACAACCCAAAATATGCTGTAACATGCAAAATGACAACTTAGAGGACATAAATTCTAAATTGCTTTTATGTCGTTTTGTAACTTACTTCAAGTCTGTTGCATTTTCAACTGACCAGAAGCTGTAAAATTTGAAAGAGAGCCAAAAGAGGCAAACATTTCCTCAGAAACCTGTCCTCAACTCTACTCAAATAAGCTATCTTTTTGCAGAGGAATATTCACTCAGCAGGCACAGCTGTTATTCTGCAATTTTTACAGCTAAATCAAAGATAATTGGACTTCTGAGTACCTTTAAATTGTACTCTGGGAGAAGGGTCTAACTTAATGCATCATTTGCATTAACTATAAAAGACTGCTTTTTTATCCTGTAAAATTTACAGTGCTTAAAAAAGTATTTGGAAGTGCAAAGCAGTTAGTAATTTTATAGATGTGGATTTCTTTTGCACAGAACCCTTTTAGTTATAAAAGGCCATTAAAACCAACGAAAGTAAATCATTCTTCCAAGTACTTCATAGATAAAATATTAATGATAATAGACACTATTGAAAAATATATTTCTGCAAGTAGCTTCCTACAAGTTTTACTGGCATTCTCAATGCCAAAAAAGCCCCAGAGAAAACATCCTACAATAATATTTTATTTGGTGTTTTTAATAAATTAATACAATTATTCACAAGAAGATGAGTAATTAGTTCATACCATGAAGTAATTCAGTTTCAGATTCTTTGCTATTAACTTAAGAACTCCAGTTGCGGTATTATTTATTTTTACTTATTAAGATTCATTGCACTTTAGAATTTAACAATTAGACAATATATTTTAATGATTTTTCAGTCTTAATTTTGCATACAAACACATGAAAAGCATACTGCTTATTAACCTTCCATCACTGGAAAAGAAAGTTTGAAATTTGACAAAATAACATCTTTCATCATTAAACAGGAACAACTACATGGAACAGTTAAGCAGGCAAAATGGTATCTAGAACAGTTCCTTGCTCATATTTTATCGACACATTCAGTAAATATCACATAGGCAATTCCATCAAAATAGACTAATCTTGATGCTCACAGGAAGTGAGAAGGCACCTCTGGAGATCTGCCAGTCCACCTCCTTTCCTTAAAGCAGGGTCACCAAGAGCAAACTGCTCAAGACTGCATCCAGTTGAATTTTGAGTATCTCTGAGATGAAGACTCCACCTCCTCCCTAGACCAACTGTTTCATTGCTGACCACCCTCACAGGAAAACAAAACCAAAAATTCTTAGGCTTAAACAGGATTTCCTATATCACAGTTTGTGCCCGTTGCTTATTGGCCTTTCACTGGATGCTGCTGTGAAGGTCTGGCTCAGCCTTTTTTACACCCACACATCAGGTATCTATACACGCTGACCACATATCTCTGAGCATTCTCATCTCCAGACTGAATGACCCCAGCTTGTTCTACCTCTCCTTCTATGTCAAATGTTCCTGTCCTTTAACATCTTTGTGTCCCCTTGATGGACTCCTTCATGTCCCTGTCTGTCTTGTACCAGGGAGCCCTAACCTGACTGTCTTCCACTATGTGTTAAGTGTTCCTCCTCCAGCCCATTTCTCTCAAGGGCTAGGGATTGCTGAAAGTTGGTCCTAATAGTAGAGCCTGAAGCAAAGAAGGCATTAAGTACTTCAGCCTTTCACAGGTCCTTTGTCATCAGGTCCCTTACCCCATTTTAGCAGCGGGTCCATGTTTTCCCATCTTCCATTTGCTGCTGATAATATACCTATTGATGCCTTCCTTGTTGCCTTTAACCTACCTATGCTTCTTGCCACATGGTCTTTGACTTACCTAACTCCCTCTCTTCATACTCTAACCACAATGACATTCCTTCCAGGTCTCCTGTCCCTGCATCCACCTCTAATATGCTTCCTTTTTATGTTTGTGTTTTGTCCTGCAAACCTCCTGCCACTTTTGCTCAACTTCCTGCTCATTGGTATGAATAACTTGAGCTTGGAGGCATCAACTAACAATAACAATGTCACAGAATCGCTAGAGATTCCAGAAGGCTGAAAGCCTTTCAGTTCTCCTTCTTGAGATAAAATATTGAAGTATCTTATTGCATCAATGTCATATCCTCATTAAGTGATTTACAGAGGACTGTAAACATATTGCATTAACATGCTATTTGATCAGTTTTCAACACCAGATCATTTTGCTGGTCACTATAACAGTTTAAGAATCACATGTATAATACCTTTACACACACTGCACTTTCTGAAGCACTTTAAGCTAAGACTATGTTCTGCATAAAACTGTAAAATCTCAAGAATCATACTGCACAACAAACACATTAAGCTATCTGCACTTACTACAATTACAATCCAATTTACTTATCAGTACACAACTGAATGAAAAGTCTTTGAAATGTTCTGCTACATTAGGAACTCTTCCCCCCATAACCAAGGTTACCAGGTTACCAAATGAATATAACATTGAAGATGTCTGTTTCAAGGTATGTAGCAGCAAAAACAACTTGGCAACTAAGATGGACTGCCTGAAATGTACTAAAACAAGACTAAATAAGTGGAAGAAATCTTGTGCTTAGCACTATGCCTTTGACATGAAGTAACCTTTGGTTTGGCTGATACTATCTAAAATATTATCTTATATGGCAAATAAACTCTAACCAGTACAAACTGGTTAAAAGACTGGAAAAAAAAACTGGAAAAAAGACTCAAGAAACAGGCTTAAAATACTGCTGAATCTCATGTAAGGTAACCACTTAATACTGAGGTGTCTATACACTAACAGCTGACTAGCTAACACTTGATGGTCTACACAAAGCTGTTCAAATTGTTCAATGCTCTGACTCCACATGAGTGATATATTTATATATATTTATACACACACACACCCCATACCTGAGTGACTTATAAGGTACAGGAAATTCAAAGGCAACTTCTCCTAATGGCTTCAGCACTCCACTGAAGAACTGGGAGAGAAACTTAGCACCTGCAGCTGGGCTTGTTTCTCCCTACCATCAGGCACCTGTATTACACTGAAGCCCCTCTACCAACGTTAGTAGTACTCGCAATGTAGCTTAAAACACTACAAGTATTTTGCAACCAACATGCAGTTCGCTAGCCTCTGGATAATCACTCTGTTGTAATAATACAACTAATATCACTCATGTTAAGGTCAAGACAGAAATTGATTCAGTTGGTCCCGGTCATTCAAAAGTCAAGACGTGACCTATTTTTAAAAAAGGTTTTCCTATCAATTACAAACCTAGTAACAGAGAGAGGAAGAGGCTGAAGCCTCAAGAAAATGACTGAAGAACAGCATCTCAACATAAATATAATTTGTATATTATTCTACTTAAACAAAATTTTAATTTGTATAGGTACAACACTGCTCTTAGATTATTATATCTGTTACTCAAATGCAGTAGATATTAACACCAGAGGGTTTTTTTTCTTTATTTGATATTTTTTAAAATCTAAATGCAATACTTTTGACACTTTGCTTCATGTTATTCATTTCTGCAATATTCTAGCAGAATGGAGATGAACCATCAATAAACATTTAATTTTCACATATATAAAATATATATACTAAATAAATTTTAATGTCATAAATCACAGACATTTCCCGTATTGCTTGATTTTAAGTGGTAAATGGACAGAATATTTAATATAAAAAAGATTTTATTGAGAAGAATGATTTCAAGATTTTTTCTGCAGGCACATATTAAAAAAAATAATTTGAGGCAATCATGAAATATTTACAATTAGTTTCATAACAAGAATAAGCAGCAGATTGATTTAACATGTTCATTAGAAAGTTATTCAGTCAGATCTTCCCATTTTCAGTAAGTGACTTGTGTGTCTGAGATTTCCACTAGAAAAAATTAAGAAATTTACTCGATTCACCTGCAGGTGACACTGTTGGTCTTAGCCATACAACCAAAGAGCAACAGCCTTCCTCTCAATATATTCAGTTGCAGCCTGGATCAAAGATGTATCCAAAGCACAATTATTTTTCTTATATTTGTACACTAGTACTTTTAAAGTTCCACTGTAATATCAAACCTCTGCAGAGACAGTGATTAATGCAAGTGCTTCAAGTACAGATATATTTAAAATGAATTTATTCTGATAAAGCTTGAAGTAAATGAAAAAATGTGTGCACTGGAGGAAAAAAAAAATATATACTTATAGCAAGGGCTGTTCATCCAAATTGAAAACTTTGTATTTTCATACATACATTGAAGTACAATACCAAAAAGTTATATAAGTTCATTAAAAAATAAAAATAAAAAATCCAACATCCCAAACTGTTTCCAAAGCAGTTTAGAAAAACTGGAAGGAAACGGAGCTAAGTCAGGCATGAATATAATTACTTCCAATAAAAGTGAACACACAACAAAGAATGCAATTACAAATAAAATCCTATATACTTTAACTACAGAACACACTGAACATTTTTTCCTGTTGTTCAAAATTACTGTAATTTTATTTGGCATCACTTCAACTAAATTTTTCTGCTAAAACAAAAATTAACTCCCACTTTCCAACCAAATCTAAACAAGGATTTTAGCCAAGTGAGTCATACCAAAGAATGCCAATTACACCTTTTTATCAGAGTATGTGGCATTTGATTATTAAACATAAAGTAGATTACTCAAAGGCTGTATTAAAATACTACAGATTATGCAGTAATTGCAGGCAAGTAGGCATATAGTATAATAAACCACTATACCTGTCCATTTGAAAGAATAAATCATTTCAAATAAAATTTAAATTAATGTCTTGGAGTAGTGATTCTAATTTCCAAAGCATGGAAGCTTGATTTTAGTAAAATCAAGATGGATTCTGTCATAAATCTAGAAATTAATTTAGGTCACAGGCAGCACCTCCAGTTCCTTACAAATGACTACCATTTTTTATCCAAACTGCTACCATTTGATCACATATAAGTACTTTTTCCCCTTTGGCAAAATCTTAGCTGTCATAGGCAGATATATTAATGGGACAACAGTAAATCAGACAGGCTTCCAACAATACCACTAGTGTATTGGAACACCGATGCCAAAGAAAAAAAGAAAAAAAAAGAATACAATGCTGAAGGGACAGGCTGGTAATATCAGCCTGACAAAACAATGGAATTGTCCCAGAGACAGAAAAAAAAAAGATTGAATGCAGACAATTCAACTAAGCAAAAAGCTTATCAACTGAACCCACTGAAAAGTTACCCCAAAATCTCTGTATAAACAAAACTTAATTTCTTAATCATTTTCATCATAGGTGACAATCAAGAGTCCTACGTGTGAAGTCACAGAGCTGCTGCCTTCATTTCTGAGAGCTAAAGAATTCAGGAAAAGAGGTTTGGCTCTGAACATTACATGCCCCCAAATGTCTCTCTGCTGTTTACTATCAGTTTTTTTTTTCACCTACTTTACTATAAATACCACAAGAAAGGAAAAGAGAAAACCGTGGAAAAGCCATATACTTCATAAAAGTGGCACTCAAGGAAAAACTCCTTCCTTGTCTTTAAATGGTCAACTAATACAAGGTTAAGAAATTGAAAACTCAAGTGTTCCTGAAGTGAGTTGGATAAGCATAGTGGTACTATAGAAGTGGAATGGCGAGTGCTCACTTTAAGTATGTTCTCCAGTTTCAGATCCTAGTGATTTACCAAACCCAATGGCAGGATCACCTAATCCAGATTTTCTCTTAATTTCCCTTTTGTTATTCCCTATTCTGGAACTCTGAGGACAGTCATAGAAAAAAAAAATATATATATTTTTTTTTTCTCTGCCTCTGTTTATCCATCAAAAACCTTTTGGGATTCCACTTTATCCCTCCAAAATCCAAGAAGAATACACTCAACCCAGGTAAGGAGCTGGATGTTATTGACCACTAGTTTGCTATAAGCTGGGAGTGTGGATTGCTTACTGGTGAAGCGACTAACAAGATCAGGACCTCAAAAAGCAGTATTTCAAATCTTCAAATCAAACACAACACAGTAGATATTTGTATACAAATCCCTTCTGATTTTAAGTCTTGTATTCAGAACTTGACAGTAATCAAGAAACACATTTAATATTTACAGAAAACCTTTAAAAAGGCAGAAAAAAGATATGTAATAGTCTGTAATTCCAGCAAGCCTTACTGCCTCAAATATATCTTGGATAGTGTTTTTTATTGCACAATTTGCCCTAAAGGTAGCATGGAAAATGAAGCCAGAAGTAAGATTTTATTTTTCAGACTTCAGTCTTCTGAAATGAAGACAACCCATATGAAGATGACAGAGTGAGGTGGAGATCACTTTGGGATATAGAAATCATAGTGCATGAAGAGATTTTGATGTTTCTTGAGTCACTGAATCACAGAGCATCTTGTGTTGGAAGGGACACATAGGGATTATCGAGTCCAACTTGTACTCCACACAGGGCAACTTAAGAGTTAACCAACAGATCTAGGATCCAAATCCTAGATCCGAATGCTTCTTAAACAACTGTAGGCTTGTGGCCATGATCAGTCGCCTGGGAAGCTTGTTCCAGTGCTTTACCACCCTCTCTCAGTGAAGAGCTTTTTCCTGTCCAATCTGAACTTCCCTGAAGCACCTTTAAGCCATTCCCTTGTGTCCTGTCACCAGTTAGGTGAGGGAGGAGATCAGCACTTCCCACTCTGCTCCTCCTCACGATAAACTTGTAAAGAGCAATGAGGACACCCCGCATCCTCCTCTTCTCTAAGCTGAGCAAACCAAGTATCCTCAGCTGCTACCCTTATATTAGGCACCTTAGTCCCTTCACCATCGTTCTTGCCCTACTTTGGACACATCCTAATAATTTTATATCCTGCTTACATAAGGAGTCCAAACCTGCACACAGTGTTCGAGGTGAGGCCACACCGATGTTGCATACAGTAGGACATTTCTTTTGACCAGTTAGCTATTCTGTGCCTAATGCACCCGTTTGGCCAGCAGGGCACACTGTTGACTCATACAGAGCTTTCCATCAGCCAAAATCCCCAGATCCCTTTCCACATGGCTGCACTCCAGCCTCTTGCCCCCCAGTCTATAGGTTCATCCAGCATTGCCCCATGCCAGACACAGAATCCAACATCTGTTCTTGTTGAACATGAGTCAGCTATATAAATTTTTGTTCAAAAACATTTGGGTATATTTAACTCATTTGAAAAGTGATTTTTTTCATCTCATTTAAATGCAGATAGACTTATTTTAAAAAGACGTTAATTTGAAAATTCAGAAGAAATGAAATTTTCTTTTAGCACGATAGTACTACTGAGAAATACTCTGAAACTTTGGTCAGAAAGAGAGGCTAGTCCCTTCCTCTTTCCTTTTTTTTTTTTTTTGTATTAGATTTTGTTGTGCTTTGAAAAGTTATATCTCCCCATCCAAATGCTGATCAAAAGAGGATATTCTGCTCCTGCAGCCATTGGTGTGCATTGAATTCAGGACTAGTTTTCATTCTACTCATATTGGAACAGGGATTATTAACTAGGCTCAACTGTTTTGAAATGAAGAACTTGAAAAGAGGAGGGCTTCTCTATATCTGTGAGCTTTATAATCTCCGGATCACTTCTGTTGGCCACTGCATGACAGTTTATCCTCTTCCACACTAAACCCAACCAAACAAAAAAGTAGATTTTATTGTGTCTAAAGCATCCAAAGTTTCCAGAGCAAAGAACCACTCTGTTCCAAGAAGGAAACAGACTGGTATCTAAAGGCAGCAGTAATACAGCTGCATTCAATAACTGCAAGCAAAAAAACAATAGCATTTAATTGGAGATTAAAGTCCAAGTGCCTGAAGACAGACAAAATATACCAGATGTGAAGGAAAAAAGTTAGTGATGAAGTAAAAAGAAAGCATCTGAGATTGCATATGCTGAATTATATGAAGTATTTTTGGTGGATTATTGTTTTCACAAAATGATATGGTAATATGAATGGGATAACAATTGACAATCTCAGGGAAAAAAAAAAGATTCTCCTAAATTTGATTTCTTTATTAAATGCTCCCTGAAAGGCCACCTGCACAGAACTTATTAATTCCTACCAAAACCTATGAAATAGACTGAGAGAATATTAAGAAAACTAGTCTTTAAAAGAATAAATCTTGTTTTTCAAGATTTTTTTTATATAAAAATTCTTTTTATTGGAAGAAGCGGACATTTACATTATTAGTTATGTGGATTTATCACATTTATCACAATTCAACCTACTTATATGCTAAATAGGTCAAGCAGTCAAAAAGAAATCCTTCATGTCTAACGTGATTTAGTGATAATTCTGTCATCACTTATTTTTTTCCAGTTCCTAAATGCAAAAATTTATCCCTTTTTCCTAATGCAGAGATGTCCTAATTTCTGGTTACATATAAGCATAAAAGCACATGAAATGGGTAACCATAAAAAAAAAAGTAAATCAGTAACTAGTGTAGAGAACCCCTTTATTACACGCATAAGGTTCTAATAGTGGACTTTTTATATACATTAAATGGAAAGCACATATATACACCGATATCACAAAATATAATACAGTAAAAATTAACAAACTTTACCTATTTTTATTTCCATGGGGGAAAAAAAAAGCAGCAGGAATCAAGCTCACTATTTGCTTTTACCCAGAACCATCTCTATACCTTATTAATGTGCAGGAAATGAGAAAAAGAGTATAAGAAAAAGCAAGCTGTAGATGAAATAGAAAGCACCAAGCTTATAGCCCTCTTTTGCTTCAAATAGTTTCAGACTTGATTAGTTTTATATTACAGATAAGAACTTAAGAAAAAAGTATTATTCCATTTTATTAGTATCAGATTCCAACAGGGAATAAAGCCTTCATGACTTAATATCACAGTCTATCAGCTGACAGAATCTATCACACTGATCATCCATATCACTGAAAGGTCCTGATGCCATTTGCTGTTCTCAGAACTGCTTGCCCTATTCAGCTTTGATGCTTTTGTGGTCTCTGCTTCACTTCTCACTTCTGCTTTGCCATCACAATTACAATTAATCAGCTAATCTTTGAGATGTCAAAATACATTCAGTCCTTCAGGCTATTTCCTTTCCTCAAGAAAAGCATTCTGTGCAGTAATCAGACAAATGTATTTGCCAATGCAAATGCAGCATACACAAATTCTCTTTTCATTTGCAACACTGCCGTTTTCAAAAACACTTATCAGTACTGTTGTATTACTCATGCTCTTCAATAACAACTGCCCTTTTGTTCTAAACTACTCTTATTTTTAGTATAAATAGCTAAAATAAAAAAACACAGCTATATAAAACTTGCAATAAGCTAATAAAATATTTATCTTGGATTTAAAATATCAAAGTTAAAATTTCTACAAACACATTTAATTTAAAAATCAGCTAAAACTAAGTTCAATCAAAAAAATTAAAAAAACACAAAAAACAAACAAACACAAAACACCACACCTAAAACTACAACTACATTTGTTCTGGGTTGGCCTTGGCTGTCTGCCAGATGCCCATCCAGACACTCTCTCACTCCCCTTCTTCAACAGGACAGGGAGAGAAAATAAGATAGAAAAGCCTGCAGGCTGAGATGAAGACAGGGAGGTCACTTACCAATTACTGTCACAGGCAAAATGGACTTGACTCGGGGAAAATTAATTTGATTCATTGCCAATTTAAAAGAGAGTAGGATAGAAACACAGACCAAACAAACCTTAAAACACCCTTCCTCTTAAGCCTCCTTCTTCCCAGGCTCAACTTCACCACTTTGTTTCAAGTCTTCTACCTCCTGATGCACCAAGCGGTGCAAGGTGATGGGGAACAGGGGCTGTGGTCAGTACATAACACCTGGTTACTGCTGTTTCTTTTCCCTTGCTCCAGTGTGGGGTCCATCCCACAGAATACAGTCCTACACAAACTACTCCAGTGTGGGTCCTTTCTATGGGTTTCAGTCCCCCAGGAACACACTGCTCCAGCATACCTGTGGACTAAGGGCCAAAGTTCCTGCCAGGATAAACCTGTTCCTGTGTGGGCTCCTCTCTGTGGGTCACAGTTTACTTAACCTAACTTCAGTGTGGATGTCAGCTCCACCTTAGTCTTCTCAGGCTGTAGGGAAATACCTGCTCCACTGTGGTCTCTTCCAAAACTTCCAGTGGCAGCAGGGGAATATTGGCTCAGGCACATACAGCACCTTCTCCCCATCCTTCCTCACTGACTGTAGTGTCTGCAGGGTTGTTTCTCTTACATTTTTCCTCACTCCTTTCTTTCTTTCTCTCTCTCTCTCTTTCTCACAACTGCTGTGCAGTGTTTTTACCCTTCCTCAAGCCTTCTTTCCCTGAGGGTCTGCCATCCTGGCTGCTGGGCCTGGCCATGCCCTGTGGTGGGGCCGCTGGAGATGACTTGAAATGGCTGTGACTGGCACAGGGCAGCCCCAGCCTCTCCTCACAGAAGAGCCCTGCAGCGCCCTGCCAGCATCTGGGCATGGATGCCTCATAACTGTTTAGTTCTTGATGTGTTTTTTTCCTCCTTAATTGGTATCTTGGAAATCATTCATATCTTCAAGCTCTTCAACACATTCAGCACTTGGCAAAAGAAAGTGCTATTACTTCTCAAATCTAAAGCTTTGAAGGATTGTTTCTTAACAAAACGTTAAGATACTTTTTACATAAACTGTGAGAAAGAAACAATCAACTCTGAACGCAACTTTACCTTACACAGGCTAACTAGCAGGGAACACATGACAGCTAGCTGCCTGATAAAGCAGGTCAGGTTTAGCAACTTTCTTTCCCCATCACCTATTTTTTTTATTTATATATATATATATATATATATATGTATATTTAGCTACACTGCACTGACTGAAGGTCTAATCTTTCACTTTATGCCTCTGCATATTTCATTTATGCAGGACACTACAAATTTAGGTTCTGAATTTGAATTATTTGAATATCTTGAAATTTTTCCAGAGTTGTAAAGTTACAAAAGTTTATGAAGTTTTTATTTTGTTTTGTTTTTTTAAATGAGTGAATGCCACTCCCAATATCCTACTTCCTAGCTGTATTAAACAGAAATGTTTAAAAACACTAAGTTGGAAACAGAGTAAGATCAGATACACAGTTTGTTTCCAGCACTGGGTAGGGAATTAATTTTTATCAAATCCATGATTTAAAAAAAGGCAGAGGTAGTTGGAGGCATGCAGAAAACTAAAATTTTAGAAATGTCTGTCTCTGTGAAGGTTGGCAGGCTAATGTTGACACGTACTGCCTTGTACTTCCATAAAAGCATACATTTTTATTTTTAGAACCTTAAAGTACTTTAGCAATGAGTAAACACTACAGGAAGTATAATAATATATTTTTGAATAAATAACCTTGCTTTCTGCAAGATCATCATCTTGATCAACAAGAACAAAAATGGAAACACCTGCTACTTAAAAAATAAATCTATATTTCAAGAGTTACAAAAGAAAAAGTATTCAATAGGGCAGAAATGGGAGAATTATGACAATAGTTTGATTCATTTTCACATAATATTTATTTTAAAGATAATAAATTTCTTTCTCTTGATCCTCCTGCTCCCTGAATCCCCTTAACTCCAAGAATATGAGAAGGAAGGAACAGAGATATAGAGAGGTTTATAGACTGGGTAAATTAGCCTGCTTTCAAATGTTGACCAGATTTGTTTATCAGCTACTACGTAATTTTAGCAACAGAGAAAGCATGGATAATCTGGCCTTAACATTAAGATGTATCTCTAGTGAGCAAGGCTCACAACAGGCTGACAGCCTCCAAGGCAAGAGACACAGGCCCAGTAAAAGAAGTTTGGCTTATATCTGCATGCCTGAAGCACAAAGTAAAAATATGATAGAAAATTTATTTCAACTCTAAAATGTCAGTCTTGGTTAAATGTACTCATTTGAATTTAGACCCTAACCATAGACAAGGATCATACTGTAACAAATCTTGCACAAAACTGCTGATGTACTAGTGTAAGAGTGATGAACATTTATAGAAGCTGGAGATGCAATAGAATAGTATAATAGCTTTCCTTAAAAAAAAAAACAAAACTCTTAAAAGGCTATTTTATTATTATTATTAAGGTTTATACAAGTAGAAGAAATTTTTGCTAAATTTCCACTGGGTTATGCCAAGGATCTTAATTTTGTTTCTCGTTATGTATGTATAAAACATTAAAGATAAATAATCTTATACATGTTTATTTTTGCGCACAATCTGTTAAAGTTAATAATTATGTAGGTCAGAAGACATTTCTGCAACTCCCTGGCTGCTGCCACAGGTTGCAAAAGTTAAGAGTAATCATATGCTTATGTGCCAGTGAAGGACAATGCCTTCAGACTTGGTGATTGCATTACATGTCTATACTGCTCCAATTCTAGTTGCATTCTCTGAAGTTTCGGAAGATAACTGTTACTACTATATTTGTTGCAAACACAAAGTCAGAGATAGATGATCTGAAAGCTCACAACTTGATTCTGAAGTTGTTATATAATTTTCCAGACTATGTAAAACAAAGACAGAGTAGCTGTACATATACAGACTTCAAAGTCCAAATGGACCAATCACCCAAATAATCCATTGTCTTAAAAACAAAACAAAACAAAAAAACATGCAAAACTGTATTATCTCAAATGCTACCCAGCAAAAGATGCAATTTATTACTCTCTAGTATTTTTCATTTAAACACTAACATACCAAAAACAACTTACCAAACAATAAATCACAGCTAAAGTAGATTTACTGTCATTAGTGGTTTATCTGATATTTAAGTATCAGTTATTCCTAAATAATAGAAAGTCAATATACAGAGAAAAAATTGTACACTTCCCCAGATTTTTTATTTATTTTTTTAATGAAAAGTGAAAACTTAATGCATCTTTATTTAAACCATGAAAAAAGTTAAGATAGACATTTAAAAAGGTGTAAGATAAACTCTTTAGCAGAACTAGTACAATAGCTAGGGCTATTTATTTTTTGTAGTAAGTTCATTTTCTTCTGTTCCCAGGTTCAGTGAAACATATATGTAAAAAAATATTTAGTAATGGACTCTGGATCTATTTTTTCTGAAGCATTAAAATGACACATTAAATATTTACATTTAATTTTCATGGAAACATTAAGGGAAATTGGGTCTTCCAGTTTTTATCCAGCTTCCCTCATCTTATAGGTAGATAAATAATAGTTCATTGCCCATGATGTAGGGAGAAGGCTAGAAGGCTGTATGAAGTGTCAACAAAACAATTATCTGGATTTCTTTAAAGGCATCTCATTACTGAAAAAAAAAAAGGTAATCACCACCACCAAAAAAAAAAAAAAACACAACCTTTTCAGAAACGTTGGGTTCTGAAGTATGCTTTGGAATGACAGAATATTCAAAACATAGTATGGAACAATATGGAAGCAAAATAATCTCATGCATAATACTATAAATGCTTTCTGGCTAACTTTTTCAATATTTAAAAATATTTGTAGAGAAACTAGAGGCAGAGTCTACAGACTCCTGTAGGCAGACTCCATTAATTAAAGATGAATTCCTGGGAAGTGAGATAGTTAGCAATTTGTCAGCTAAAGCAATTTTTCCTCATCAGAATAACCATAACAGATGCAAGTAATGACTTACAAAATACACAAATTTAAATACACAAAGTATGAAGGATGAAGCATGATGAATGGAAAGAAAGGAGAAAATTATCAGGACTGTCACTGAAGTTCTACTTCTAACTAACACCTGACAATCACCTCATTCTTCTATCCTTCATTGTGACTGATTCGACTCACTTGAGAATGAAAACGAAGATGGTGAAAATTTAACCGCTCAGAAAAGAGGCAAAAGTCTACAGTCACAGAAGATTTAGATCAGGCATTCAGTCTCCTAAAAAGAGAACCTCCAATGTTTTGAAACAGCGATCCAACATGAAATGACAGCATCTGCTTCTGTTGATGATCCTGCTCCTGTTTTTTATCCTCCAAAACTGTGCGTACTATCCCTGTGTATTTAAATTATGAGCATGCATCCTCCTGCTAAAGGTTAATTCTTCAGGAAAAATTACTTTACGGTTAAACACAGGCACTTGATTAGTTAGACTAGTAAAGGTTAGGAAGCAGGGTAAAAATTGGCAAAATAACTCTGAAATCATAACAAAACAGGAGCAGTTTGAGAAATTTATACATTACAGTAGCGGACAAGTAAATAGTAAAACAAAACAAAACAAAAACCACATCACCACCACAAAAAGCCTTTTGAAATAAAAATAAATTTAATACAGGGCAAAAAGCAGCAAAAAGAACCTGATTGTAAGAGGTGGTCTAAGTGCAATAGTTGATGAAAGAAAGCTTATTAGTTTTCATAGGAAATATTATATGCAAAGAGCAATAGGCAATATCCAGCACAAGTCAGTGCCCTTCCTCAGTTACATAAGGCATTGTCTATGAGAGGCATGATATTTTCAGTGTACTGTGATAAGCCGGTATAAAACAAAGCCCACTGCTGGGCTCCTGAGTCTGGATGAACAACAGCAGCACCTACGCTTGTAACTCTTGGACTTGTGTTCTCTCTCCTCTGCATCTCCTACAATGCTACAATAAGGAAACACTGACTAGATACAACAACAAAAAAAACAATAACGAGCATTTCACAGTCCCAACATTTTGGGTCTTTATATATATTCTTCTTTCTAACCTTTGCAATGTTTGAAAGAGCAAAGAAGCAAAACTATTATCCATAAAAAAGCTAAAACTGAAATTAACCAATGCTTTAATTAGAGTTCCTTTGGAAATCTGTCACAAATAACGTAATAGTTTCAAATTCTTCCTCTTATTGAGACCATTTATCTTCCATTTCAATTCCTAAAACAAGTCTCGGAACTATACACTACACTTCAGAATAGTATCTATCCTATTTCTACATAAAGAGCGTAGAACTATTAGAAGATGAGTAAATTTCACATAAAAAGATGAATTTCAAAGCAATGGGATCTGTCTGTAGCATGAAAAAAAAAGATTTTTACTAGGTAAAAAATAACCTTGCCAGTTCTTCAAGACTTTTGCACACAAATCTAATTTAACCTCTTCCCACAAAGAAAAATAATATTTGTATTATTAGCGGGTGGTATTTTGGATTAAAATAGGAGAGCATGATGAAGCAGAGTCTCTTGCTAAACTTAAATTACTATGTAACATTGCTCTAAATTAATACTTTGTTTATATCAATATTTTCCCATTGCTAAAGTAATAAATAAAATCTTCACTTTATAAACCATTTTCCATCCATATTTCTTAATGACACCTGAAATTACTTTTTTTCTTTTCTTTTTGTTACTTCTTTATTGGATGTAAGCACAGTTTTACGTAATGCAGTGAGATTTTATGAATTATGATGCAAACTAGGAACTAGCACTTTTCTGTTCTACGTTCATTCCCTTCTTAGATCATTGTAGTTCAGAGCAGGGTTTTCCACGGTCACTTTAGGTTTACTAGTGATTATACATACTCTCTTTCTACTGTTAAAACTCTGATCTACTGCATTGTGTGCCCTAGCCAAAAACTACTGTGGAAAAAAAGAACTGGAAGTAATTTGAAATGATAATTTGGTCTATGTAAATACTTTAATTTATTAAAAAGCCTTTATTGAAAACTTTTTCACCTTGTAAATATAAATTTTGGGCAGGTGGTGTTTCAAAGTAATTCTGACATTGTTCTTACTTACAGATATGGGTTTGTTATTTATTGGTTATCCCATTATTTTGTCCTTGTGCATCAATATGCATGCATATTGATATTCTAATGATGAAGACTGTTATTCAGGACTTCAAAGTAGATGACTGCAGTGATCCTCTTGATTATTAATTACAAACAGATATATCTACTTGCTACGCAAAGAGATTTTTCTAGCCTTACCGAAGGAAGGTAACTACAAAAAATATTTTATCTATTTAAGAACGGATAAAAAGTCAGTATTTTGGGGAAGTGATATTTCACAGACACAAATAGCATTTGCCTAAAATTAATATGACAAGAAGTATTGGCTAAAACATAAAAATCTCCATCTAGACAATACTATTTACAAAGCTAAAAATTCAAAATTTGTTAATTTCTATGAATGATCAAAGGTTTAGCCTAGTGATACCTTTTCCTTTCATGAACAAATGAGGAAAAGTGAGATTAGCCATTTACAGGAACCTACAATTTTTTAATTTTATTTTTTAAAGAAAGTATGTATCACTTGTATATATTTGCAGTGATATTATTAAGGTGTTATTAAGGTATTTTCAATTTATCATTTCCAACCAGACTTTCAACTTTTCAAATACTGTTATTAAAGAATGCCAAATCTGAATTTAGGAAGATCATGTTCTTGCAAATGCAACTCTTGTCTTACAATTCTGAAAGGGTAGGCATAATCCACTAATGTTCACAAGCTGGAAATCAGGTATGATGTTATTCAAAGTTTATACAGAAGTGGCTCACTAGGGTCTATTTCAAGGCATAGCTGTGAAACTAAATGGGAGAACCCCCAAAGTTTGATGAGCATATTGCTTAAGATATTTCAAATGTATCAGCGTTTTAATTGCTCTGAATTGCTTCTCAAATGTCACATTTTAGAACACAACCAACATAATTAGATGCAGTAATAATGTTTCAGCTGCTTCACTAACACTTTCATAACGACAGTTAAAGAAAAACACCGGCGTACCTATGAAAAATACAAAAGTACAAAGAACAATATTTTCAAATATTAAGCATACCTGTGTTCGCAGAATTTCACCTTTTGACAGTTGCATATCACCAGTCAACTCTTTCACAGTAATACCTAGTGGTTCAAGACGCTTGCTGAAGTAATTTGTCATTTCAGCTGCCAAAGCCTTCATAGGAGCAACATATACAATCTGTAACCAAAGGGACACTCACTTGATAAACGAGCAAACCCCACAATGTCGTTTGTTTCGTGGCAACTATTACAAATCACAACTTATTGTGAAATATGATGCCAGGCACTTACAGTGAAAAATGTTAATAGTGATATATGAAAAGTAGTTATCTTTGTTGGATGAGCATGCAGCAGCTGAAAGAACAATGGATTTTGTTTACATAGCCTCATCACTTTGAAAATCGATTCTGCATCAAAGCTAAATACATTTTCATAGCTTTTTCCCTTGCATAATAAGATTTTTAGAACAGAAAAAAGAAAAACTTTAAGAGTAATGAAGTAAATCAAAATTAGCCTTATCTTCAACTTGGAAAAATATAATATTCTTGAAAATTCCCAATTTCATGTTGCATATAATGGGTTTTACTTCACCAGCTAAAAAGCAGTTATTTGGTTCGTTAAATTCTTACCTTAAACTCATCTTTTTTGATAACACCATGCTGAACATGCTGGCGAATTTCATGAAGGACTGTCAGCATAGCAATGTTGGTCTTCCCAGCTCCAGTGGGCGCACAAATTAGCATGTTCTCATTTGTGTTGTAGGCAGTCTCAAAAACTATAGATTGGATTCGGTTTAGTCTTTTCATGCCTTTAAAAGCAAGTTGTCCAATCTGTTAAAAACAAACAATACATGTATTTTGCATTTTTCATACGTATGTGTAGAAATTATAAGAAACAGAACACATGGTAACAAAAGTCAAGATTTTTTATTCCAAGCCTTTTATTCTGAGGCTACCACTTCCAGCCCTCAAATTTTGTATCTATAAGAAAAACAAAATGTAGCAGCATAATCTCTCTTAAATTGAACTAAAATCTTCAGTCACATGCTATTTCATCATTTCACTTATTCTTAGTAAAAAGTCTGGGACCAAATCTAACATATAGTAAAATAATTAACTATTAATTATTAAACATCAGTAAAGCAGCAACAGTCAGTGTAGTAGAATATATATCTTTAAATCTAAGGTGATAAACTATGACCACTCTAACAGAAGAAGAGTCAGCGATACACAGGAACCTGCTGAAGAAACAGATGGTCTTTAAAACGGCTTATGATTAATTTTGCGCAATAAATTTTATTATATAAATACAGACAAAAAACAGTAATGACTTTCTCTGATTCTGAAGAAATATCCATCTTACTATTTTAACTGTTTAAATCAATAGTACAAAAAATAAAAATAAAATCACATCCTCCATAGAGAACTTAAAACTTGTACATACAAAATAAGCCTTAAGAATGTTTTGAAAAATTTAAAGTTTAGTTAATATAGGTGATTATAGTCATTACAGTCTAGTACATGTTTAAATCTTATAAATTGTAAACTCAATTTAAAAATTATTTGCTTTGTTCCTCTTGGTCTCTCTGAAAAGAGATTTTTGCTAAGAAAGAACTGCTGTAGACAGGTACAATTCCTGTATTTCAAGATCCTAAAAACCTTTGCAACAGAATCAAAGATCCTTAAGAGATAAATATTAATTTGCTAATAACTTTGCATTTTTATTTACTTTTCACAGACACTTAGAAGAGAGTGCAGAACACAGAATTATTTCCATTCTTCTACAGATTTCATTACCTGCACAGCTTTTACTAATAATCATTAAACATATAATACTGATATTTTTGAAAATTACCATTTTTATTTTAATTGTAGGAAACCACAAGAGTACAAATTTACTGTAAGGAACAGTCCTGAAAGCACCTTCTGAAGATCTCTTTCTGTTATTACAGGCTTTTTAGCTAATGTACAGACGTTTTCTATGGTAAGTAATATTCTTTCAAATACTATTTTACAGAAGAAAATAAATCATCTGAGCAAGACCCAGTTTCTTACTACCTGAAGTAATGCAAACTTAGCAATGGCTATTTAAATTAACCATTTTATTTAATTGTAAAAAAAAAAAAAAAATTAGGTCTACCATTTTGCTTCAACTTCTTAGCAGCCTTGTGAGAAGCTGAGATGCAAATTCCAAATTTACTTTAACACACCATTTTCAGAGTACATGACAAAGCTGTACTTATAGATGTGGAGGAATGACAAATTTGCTGATTGGCCAATTACAGTTTTATTCTAGAGAACTTTAAGTATTAAAAAACAACATTAATTGATATAAAACTCAATGAAAATACTATGCAACAACACTTTCTATTTAATTAAGGTACTTTTAAATTTAGCAGTACCATTGTCTTAGCAAAACTTTCAGGTTGAAAACTCACACAACACTGAAAAAACAAGTTCCACTCAAATCAAGGTTTGCAGTTGTATTTCTAATATTGAGATATCTATGCATATATAAAATATTTTCAAATATCTATTCTAAACCGTTAAGTGTTTTTTTTGAAGAAAAAATTGTATACAATGCATACAATACTTCTACAACTTTTCATCAAGTTTCTTTAATTCTTTAAGTGGATGAACTTCAGGATTACAATAGTTTTCACAACTAGTATTCTTTTACAGTCTAATTTGCTTGCAAGATTGCAGGGGAAATCTTATTTGCTTTGCATTGTTTTATATACATAATGTTTACTTGGTGTATCATCTTCAAATTTTGTTTAATCATTATGAATGAGACTATTTAAAGTGTTAATGGGTGTCTTGGAGACCTGCTGATTACATCAGTGATATCAGAGTTCAACTGACTGTTTTTACAGCCTCTTTGGTGATTTTAAGTTTGTAATTTGCCTGGCTGCTTCATTTTGAGACTTCTTGTCAGGTCTTTGAAAAAAGAGTTGTATATTTTCTTTTCCATTCCATTCCACTCATTTGGTTTTAGAAGCTATTTATTAACACTTCATAGTGTTTATAATAAATGATATATGAAGGGAAACTCAAACACAAGTTTGGCAATTGCATAATTGAATCAACAAAATACTACATAGCGCAATACATGTATTAAAGAAGCAGCTTTTGAATTAAAGCAGAACCATAAACCTGACTTCATTTAGGCAGCTAAGTATTTTCAGAAAAGAACTACAGCATTTTTTCTATAATCACATAATCAAACATGCATAGCTTTACACATACAAGTCACCTTACAACTGTGTGATTTCTTAATACCCTTAAATAAAGTATTTCTTTTTTCCTAAACTGCTGCCTATATACATTGTTCCAGCTTCTATAAACAGGCAATTTAAGACATATTTTGTCACTACATTTGGAAAAAAATACATATACCATAGACCTGGGACATGTAATTGGTAACAAAATACATCTATCTGTTTGAATAAATAAAAACAATTTCCCATCTATTTTCCTGTTGTAAAATAGTAACACTGTGGATTAAGACAGACTTGGTAAGCAACAGTAAATTTTCTACAGAAAGTCCAGTGGAACATGTGTAACAAGTTAGAAAAAGCATTCAAACTTTATTTATTTATTTATTTTTAAAAGGAACATTAAGAGCGGAATAATTACTAAGAAAAAACAAAACTCATAAAAGCCTGGTTAATAACTAGAAGTATTTTGTTAATAACAACATTTAAACCAGAATCTAGACTTTAATTCAACATACTAATTAATTTTCAAGAAACTCAAAAGAGAAAAGGCAGACTGACAAATCAATGCACAAATAGTCATAACTGCAATATACAGCCAACACAGTCTTCGAAAGGTGACTCTGCATGAACATATGAAGGATTGGAAAAGCTGTAAGAGAAAGGAATTCCAGAGAAAATAGTATCTGAAGATTTCCTTAGATTAACTCTATATTTGGTTGAAAAAATATTACAGATTACCTTTCCCCAAAATCTCAGTTTATTCCAAACAGTAAGTACAGCTAAGTGTATAATCCAAAAATAGAAGTTCAACTCTTAAAAATAAGGAAAATAGACAGTATGAAAAGATATGCAATAGTGTGCACAGAAATCCACAGTTTGACAAGCCAACAAGATTTGCTTTTTTTTTTTTTGCATAAGATGTTTTTTACATAAGCATGAATCGATGTAACAGATCAGAAAGAAGCAACTTGTTCCAAGAGATACTCAAGGCTGCTCTGATATGAATGTCAAATATCTTTCCTTATTTTAATAACCAACACATTGTTTAGAAAATAAGAATACACTTAATGAAGATATTCCAAATTAGTCATTTCATTAAGAAGATCTTTGCATGCTGGTGCTCCATAGGCAATCCAAAAATAAGTAACTATTAAGTGAAAAATTATTTAAGTCATTGAAGTAAAATTCATGAATGAGTCCATATGATTCAGTCAGCAACCAACAACTGCTTGAACAACACAGTAGTAACACCCACTGGCTGTCATAAATAACACAGACCATCAGGACTTATAGGCACAGCTTTAGACATGCAATTCATTAGCCAGACCAACTCCATCTTTGTAGTTCCTTCGACAGAATTTAATGAATATGACATGATATGAATATAGACCCCCAGCACAAGAAGGATGTTGATCTGTTAGAACGGGTCTGGGGGGTGGGGCACAAAGTTGATGAGAGAGCACCTCTCCTATGGAGGAAGGCTGAGAGAGCTGGGGCCGTTCCGCCTAAAGAGAAGGCTCCGGGGTGACCTTATAGCAGCTTTTCAATACTTAAAGGGGGCTTATAAAATAAATGGAGAGCAACTTTTTGCTCAATCAGATATTGACAGGATGAGGGGGAATGGTTTTAAACTAAAAGAGGGGAGATTTAGGTTAGAGGTTAGGAAGAAATTCTTCACTCAGAGGGTGGTGAGGCGCTGAAACACGTTGCCCAAAGAGGTTGTGGATGCTCCATCCCTGAAGACCAGGCTAGATGAGGCCCTGGGCAAAATGATCTAGTTGGTGGCATCCCTGCATATGGCAGGGGGGTTGGAACTATCTTTGAGGTCTCTTCCAACCTGAGCCATTCTGTGGTTCTATGACTATGACAAAAGAAGATGCTCATCTTTTCTTGCTAAGCATATCTCTCATGCACTCTCATAGTGCTCTCTCTCATACAGAACAAAAGGCATTCCAATTCCATTAAAAAATTAGATTATCTGTTAATCCTCACGATCACTTTAATCTTTGTATCACAATTTTTCACTTAGTGGCCCAGTGTGCTTTTAAGCCAACTTCAAGGCACAACGATAGCGTTTTAGTAGCAGCTTTACATTCAATCTTGATGTGCACAGACATAAGGTGTCCTACCTAATCTACCTA
The DNA here is from genome assembly GCF_013377495.2 of Cygnus atratus. Lineage (NCBI taxonomy): Eukaryota > Metazoa > Chordata > Aves > Anseriformes > Anatidae > Cygnus > Cygnus atratus. The sequence continues at coordinate 44,520,272 of NC_066364.1, forward strand.
GAGCATCACACTAGAAGAAAAACAAAAAAACAAACCACAACCTATTTAATTAGCAATTTATCCAGAAAAGGTGTTTTGGTATTATCTTCCTCAGAATTATCATATTTTAAGGATTTATCTACAGGACATTCCCCTAGTATTCTTCATTCTAAAAGAGATTTTGTCTTCTCCGCATTCATTTTTTCTTCCAATTTTCACATAATACAAATTTTTTTCATAGTATGAAACAAAGAAATGTTAGACATCTAGGCCTAATTTCCATAGCATAAACCAATCTAAAATAAACTTCCTATAATGATGATTTCTGTTGTACTACCCATTTATCATAAAGATTATCTACTGCACTTATAAACCAAGTTTAAAATTCTAGTATTTTCTCTACTATTTGGTTAACTTTTAATATATCTTAATATCGTATATTTCACATGCAACAAGCCCCATACTGCAGTCGGTCATTTTATTGTTCTTCCAATTAAAAAATAACGTGACTAATCCATGCTGTTTTACAGAAAATATATGAACCTCAGAAAATATAGTTTGGATGTCCCTCATCGTGATATGTAAATAATCTCAAGGTCACACTTCTCCTTTGCTGTATTTTAGAACGTTGTTAGTAAAAACATGCATCTATGCATGCATGCTCATACACACATATATACACACATACACATATCCATTTTTATAAACATATTCACACTATCATTCCAAATTATGAACATTCAGTAGTCCCCTTACTTTGTAACTATGCATTTATATACTCATAGCACTTTTGTGGTAGTGTAAATACTACTTTGTTAATCAAAGTACACTTGGGGACTTCCATGACTGCCCTCTCCTGATCATACTTTCCATATTTTACTTTGATAGAGGTGGTAGCTCATGAGATTTAGAAACATTAATATATATACCACAAAGGTTACAGAATCACAGAATCATTTAGGTTGGAAGAGACCTCCAAGATCACCTAGTCCAACCTCTGACCTAACACTAACAAGTCCTCCACTAAACCATATCGCTAAGGACTACATCTAAACGTCTTTTAAAGACCTCCAGGGATGGTGACTCAACCACTTCCCTGGGCAGCCTATTCCAATGCCTCACAGCCCTTTCCATGAAGAAGTTCTTCCTAATATCCAACCTAAACCTCCCCTGGCGCAACTTTAGCCCATTCCCCCTCGTCCTGTCACCAGGCACGTGGAAGAAATTATTGTGATATTTGAGAGCACAATTTCCTACCTGCTCTGAAGAGGGAAATACTCCTTCAAAGTACAGATATAGATTTTAAGCAAAAGCTCCCAACATGTAAAAGAAAAACTGCATAATTGTTCTTCTTAACTTCTTAATTGTCTGATCAGCTCCCTTTAGCACCAACCCATAATAGTGAGATTTACTTGGACTTAGGGGAGACAATTTTTTTTTTTTTTTTTTTTTTTAGGAACAAGTGGCATAAATAAAGATATGAAAGTTATGTAAATGTACCAACTAAAGCTTAGGCTGACTTTGGGCCATCATCAGCTTTACAATTGCTTCAAGTGAGTACAAATTATATCTCACCCAATGTGCAGTAGCTGTGGAGTTATGTGCTATAAAGGAAGCTTGCAGTAAAAAACATCAGACATGCAAAAAAGCAAAAGGCACAAGAGAAAAAAAAACAGAAGCTCTTTTAAAAGTTTTATATGCTAGAAGTACCTGGACTAGAAAATAAGAGCAAATCTTGCATGATATGGCTATCCAAGTCACTGTTAACAGTGATCACAGATTACGGAATGATTTAGGTTGGAAGGGATCTCAAGATGATCCAGTCCAACTCCCTGCTCAAATCAGGGTTATCTAGGAGCAGTTGGCTTAGGACTCTTTCCAGTAGGGTTTTCAATATCTCCAAGGATGCAGACTCCACAGCCTCTCTGGGCAACTTGTTGCAGTGTTTGAGCACCTCACAGTAAAAAAGTATTTTCTTGTGTTCAGATAGAATTTCACATTTTACTTTGTGCCCACTGCCTCTTTTCCTGTCACTGAGCACCACTGAGGAGAGTCTAGCTCCCGTTATGTTAATAATTCTCTCACATCAGGTATTTATATACATTAGTAAGGTTCCCCCTGAACCTCTTCTCCAGCACTCCCAGCCATGCCTCGTGTGAAAGATGCTTCAGTCCCTTAATTAGATTAAGGAACCAGAAGAAATTCGTAGAAGTGACAGACAATGAACCACAAGGGTAAAAAATACTCTGATCTCATATAAAACACAAACCACAAGACTTTCACAAATTTAGTTTTAATTTGAATTTAGTTATCTTTTAGAAAAAAACACTATGTAGTGTTGATTTTTAAAATTGTCATCACAACCAATGTATAATGCGTTAAGTTTTTAAGTCAAAGTAGCAATGAAAAATTGGGGAAACTTTCATACTTTTAAGTAATACTAGTGTCATTAAATTAAATGAAACACTGAGTAGTCTTCCTGAATTCTGAGTACACAAAAATAAGTATATAGAGAAAAAAAATATATAAATATAAATATGTTCGTTATATACAAAAGGATAACCTCTGCTTAGTTGACTCTGGGATAATACTTGAGAAATCCTGTCTGATATTAGGAAGGAAGGAAATCATAGCACACAAACTATGAAAATTATTACATTTTTAATTTGTAATGCTGTTTTTAAATTTTGATTAAGTATTTCTCCTCCACACTTTCAGAGTTCATGTTTGCCAAGATTCTGAAACTGTTATTTCTCTGACAAATTTGTTCACTTCCCAGAAACATGAAAATTCTGGACAGCTCATACCAGTGCTCTTCAACAATCAAACTTTCATTAAAGAAGAATCAATCTCCTTCCAGAACAGTTCCATTAAAAAAATGAATTGCATTGAAATCTAGTAGTTTATTGGACTCCTTCTAGGCACTCCTTGGAACAATAACAACAACAAAACTAAAGAATACAAAAAATACATGTTTATTTAAGAAAAAATAATCGGTTCTACCATCTGCTCTCTTGAAGAAAGAAAAAAGATTTGTGTGAAAGCAAGAGTTTCTGGAAAAATATTTAACTTCGTACATGACAGCTAAAAGTTAACACGCCATAAATAATCAGGACAAAAATCATTTAAGTCAATAGATGCATTGCCACTAACATTATCTAAACTATTCTCTTGATGAGCATACATACAACTGCAACAGTCACACCTTTTCTATAGTTACCTGAATTAGTCAACCACTGATTTATACTAATGGTTTTTGGTTCAATGTACAGATAAAGCCAAAAACCTTTGCATATATGAATCCAAAGTCAGATTGACAGAAGTGATGTGAAAGCACTGTAGGCTCTCCAAGGTTTTCACAACTCTGAGAGAAGACACTGAAAATGCTTGGGGACTCTCCTTTCCTCACTGGGTGAATTGTTGTGTTCTTCAGGCTAGTAATAATATGACAAAACATTATAGACAGAATGATTATACCCTCTGGTGATTTGATTTGCGGAAATGAATAGCAAAGTGTTTCAGAAATATTTATCTGTAAAATCAACTATTTCTACATCACTGTAAAAGATACTTAAATTCAGCATTCAAAATTTGATTTCAGTTACGCTTTTGAGTTACACTCAAAAGCATCTTCCTAACGTCAAAGAGAATTATTCCAGATTACAGTAACAAAACATAGATAGGAACACAGCTTCCTGTTAGAGCTTTCTGATGTCATTTATAAATTATGCACAAAAGTTACCCTGAAATATGCAGCTAACAGGGAAAAAGCAAAAGGAAAATTGGCAACAGTTGCGGCATTTCCTAATAACATCAAAAGTTAAAATTTTATGAGAATAGGAGAACTTGAGTTCAATTTGCTGATATTTAATCAGATTTAAAGGTATCACATGAAGATAGTTTCATTTCTTTGCAATTTAAAAATAACTTGAAAATAACTTTATGCAATACACAAAGCTAAGCACATGGAAGAACAAAATACAACAAGTCACCATGTGGTTTAAAGCTTTTAAAATACTGGTACCCTTAACACCAAGGTTCCACCCGGATTGCTGTGTATTAAGGCATCAGCTACCACTATCTCCCTGACTGTTCTAGATAGAGATGGAGCTATGATGAAACTGATGTATTGAAAAAACAGTAAACTGGTGTATTGAGAAAACAGTCCGATAACTTCTTAAGGTTGTATACAACTAAAGGATGCTATCAGCAGACCCAAGAGTATATCTCTCCCTTTATTTTTGCCCCTGGGAAACCTCAGTGAGTTTCTTTAAAAGGGAAGAGAAAACCTTTGTTTGAGACAAACTGTCTCAACTGTAACAAGAGGGGAAGAAATCAAAGAGTTACGACAAAAAACCTTTTTCTAGTTGTTCAAGAATACAGACACTGCCAAAATAAAAAGCAAAGAGAATGAGGACATCATGAAAGGAATTACATCAATTTTGGCCATTGGTGAGGAAAGCATTACTAACAATAAACATTTAAGTATTTTTATGCAACCAATATAAAATGGCTTTTGCTACCTTTTCTCAAATAGATTGTAAGATGTGATATGAAAGTACACATAAACTACTTTTTGAAAGTTGAATTATTGCATGAATCGCCATTTATTGAACTAATGAGAAGAATTCTGAAACAACTGCATCATATCAAGAGTCACATAACGTATTTCTTCCTTTCCCATTCTTGTTGCAGTTTTGTATAAATGGGTTACTACTAGCATTAAAACAAACAAAAACTAAACCCCATCACATTTCTAAGCAGTAAGTTGGTTATTACCAGTAGAGTAAAGAAGCACTGATGAGGACATAAATACATCTCAAAAAAATAGTGTGGCTACTGCAACTAGCCTAGCCAGGTAACCTGAAAATCTAGTAGGTATGGGCAGTACTGAAAGAAAACAGCAGTTCGTCTTTGTCCAAATCTGGAAAATGGTAACCATAAGGCAAAGACAATCAGATGAAAGGGATCAAAATTTAGTCCATCCTATGGACCCTATGAGCAACCGAGGCACGGGTCAGGATAGAGACAAAATCTTTGAAAGGGTTGCATCTGAGCATTTCCATTCAGCGAGTCTCAGAGTTTAGAAGCATGGAAAATTAAGACACTGAAAACTAGGAAGTTGCAAAACCTGAAAAAATGACGAAAAAATATTCCTTGCACTGCAAGCAGCACTAGAGATTTAACAGAACTATTACATATACTTTGAAAGGAATATATGATGCAAGTTACAACTGTTTCAGACTTCTTGTTAAATTTATTTTACTGCTATAGTAGCTATTGGTATGCAAAACACTCCTGATGTAGGCAAATTACTGATGCAAAACAAGAGAGAGGCATTCTTGCTTAGCTTAAAGATACATTTGATAACAAGTAAGCCAAAAAGACTCCACCTAAGGGGTATGCGTGTCAGGGAAGCAGTCTCATGCTTAGAGGTCCAGAAGGACAAAGCTTTAGATGTTTGAGCAAAGGCAAAAATCAGGAACACAGGAAATTAACTCCTACATAGTCTCAGATGACTCAGGAATATTTCCATCCTATTTCGTATTCAGAGAACAAAAGCTGAGAAGGAGGAATATGTGTACAGAAGTTTCCTTCATTACATTATACTCAAAGACAAGTAATTCCTGTGAATGGCTAAAGAACTTCTTCCTTTATACTTTATTTACTGTAAATGAAAAGTTCCTATTCCCATTCTCCAGATTGATTTCCAGCATGCTACAGAGGATTGAAATTCTATTCATTAGTAAAATTATTATTTGTTGTACAAAACACACCAATTTATTCACATGAAAAGAAAAAAAACAACTCCACTCTTATCCGATGTGTTCACTTCCAATATTCTAACTGGAAGAGTAATTGGTAGGATAGTTACAATTTTCCAATTAGACTTCTGAAAAAGTATTTTGTTAGAACTAGTAAGATACAAAACCACAGAAAAATCTGTTAGAAAATCCATTTTTCTCTAAGAGATTAGACATTACTTATTGCTCCCTGCTGTTCTGCAGACAACAGCTACTCTTTTCAAAATTTTAAACTTCCACTGGTAGCAGTTACCATGTGACCTTGAGGTTAATGGAAATTGCAAATCTGATATGCATAGTCCTTCAGATAAGAAGTGGCTCCTCTATCCCAAAACCTTTTAAAAACGTTTAAAAACTATTTGGTGAATTCTAGCAGAATCCCTTGGCTGACAATCTCAGTTCCATTTCCATTGCTGAAAGACGTGGGACATTCATATCCTACATAAGAGATTTCACGTTTCAAGGTCAGCACTGAAATTTGTGCCAATTAAAGACAAATATTAAAATCAAACTAAAAATTGTTTAAAATATTTTCAGTGAGAGCTAAGCTTTTAAATGTTATAGCATAATCACAATTAGCATAGGTTCTTCCCTCATCTTTGAAAGTTCTCACTTTAAAATTACATTTCTTAAAAAATAATTTTGGTCTTGAGTGTAATTTTAAATAGAATTTAAAATGCTATTCTGTATTTTTCTTTAAATCGAAGACTGATTACTCCCGAGAACCAAAGTGTCTTCTTTCAGGTATGCCATCAAAGTAAAACAGACTACTGCTTTCTTCTTCCACACTCATACTAGGAATTTTCATTGAGAAATGGCTATACCCTAACAGCACACATCAGAAGCACATTATTTATTGCCTAGTCTTAATTACTGAAATAACTAAAAACACTTTGAGATGTTTTCATTAAAAACTTTACAGATCTCTGGATGTTCTTTTTTTACAAAAAAAAAAAGTCGCTATATTTAGTTAATGAGACATAAATGTACCACTCTAAAGAATGAAAAATGAACATTTAATAAGTTGCTTTCTCAATTTAATTATTTCACTTATTATTCTAATTTAATGAGGTCAACAAACATAACAGCTGCAACGTCAGCAGGTAAGTATAATTGGATTTCAAATATTACAGTGATTAAGTATAAGTGGAAAAAAAATGCTGTAAACCAGAATGTTGGATTTCTTTGAGCTACATGCAGTTAAATTGCAGTAGAAAATGTGTATCCAAAATGCTTCTTGAATTTTTCATGGTGATTTTTTTTTACTATACAAAATTTAAAACACAAATAAGTCACTGAATTTACAATCAGTCCAACATCACAACTGGCATCCTAAATCTTGCCTTCTTTTGAAAGTAAGTTTAAACCTATCTTTAGGAGAACAGCGTGACAGCATGACATTATTATATATTTCTAAAATACAGATATCTTTCAGTGTTGTTTTCCTATTAAAAATCCTACTTAATTCAATCCTGTTTTATGCATACCAGGATATTATAACTGTTCATGTGGAAGCCAGTTCTGGATAATATTTTCAAACTATTTACTTTAGCTTTCCCTTAACATATAAACTATTTCTTCCTAATGATGCTTAAGAAAAAAGACAAAAACTAAAGGACTATTCTGAAGGGTGAAACTAGTAATTATAGGTGAAACTAGGTGAATACTAGAAACTAGAAACTATAGGTCACTTATAGGTGAAACTAGTAATATCTTTCACCCATGAAATAAAAATGGGAGAATGGAAAAAGAAAGAATATTCCTGGAGGAATAAATATTGGTGTCATAATCTTTCTACAACTCAATTTTGTTCTTAATTTTAGATAATTTCACACTACTGCTAACCAAGAAGGGAGTACTCTTTTACCATATAAATGTTAAATGACTTTTTTTCTGAATTGTACTGGAGAAGACTTCAAGCACAATCAGTCCTTTTTTTTTTTCCTAAAAGAATACAGCAATCTTATTCTCACAAATCCCAAAGAACCCAGCAGCACTCCCAGAAGTTGTTCTACTTGATCTACTGTATGAAAACAACAGGTAGATGAGGAAAGCTGAACTTGTGTGGTAAAGTCATTACCACGTGGGAACAAGCAAAGTTCAGGCATCAAAAGAAAAGAAATACAATGCTTTAAATATATATATATTTGGGAAATATGTCTAGCGACTTTTGATTCTTAAAAAAAACCAGAAGTGTGTAGGCGGGTGTATTACCATCCTCAACAAATCAAATAAGGTGCGATGAATCAAGAAATACACATTGAGACCTCTCAAAATAAGCCACACAAAAACTGGAAACCTGCTCTTCAGTAGCATAACCTCTTCCGTAACCTCTTCCATACTGTCTCCATCCTTTAGTAAGCACAGTGTAGCTGAGACTTTTGGTGCCATATCTGTTTGGTTTTTTTTACTAAAATAAAGACATGCAACAGTAGTTCAATGAGGACCTTCCACAGACTCCTATTGAACTCTTCTGCACACTTTTTTCTTTTTCTTTTTTATTTTTTTAGTTATTCAAAATTACTTTCATTGGTTGAATCTTTACACAAATTAAAATATTGACAGGTAAAAGTAGACACTTTGATTACTTCTAGCTACAGGCATATACATCTATTCCCACAGTGGCTCACAGCAGTTGTTTTTCAGCAGCTGGTGCCCTTTACTGGTTTGCCTTTGTAAGTGTTCCCATCAGATTTTCAACAATTTCAGGAGGTAGCACTTGGTAACATACATACACTTGGCAGCCGTGCAGAAAATGAAAATGGCTTAATGTTTTCTTCAAGTCAGACACAGTCAATTTTACCTCATGTTAATATTAAAAAGTGTATTTGTCTATTCACATTTGTTATTTGCATGTAAGGGACAAGAACAACCAAAAACCCAATTAACTGCAAGAATATGCAAGACTCACTGTGAGAGTTGCATAATAAATAACATTTTTCAGCAAATTTTGCATAGTAATTCATACACAAACATATGAGTTTAAAGGACTAAAAGAAATTAAATTCTTTATATTCACTAATATAAATAATGATCAGTATTATCCTTTGACCCATATTGTCAATGAATTATTCTTGTCTTTGAAATTGTCCTGCCTAAGAAGTTATAACTTGGATTTTACACAGCTGCTTACATTAAAGAAAGTTGCACATTATTAGTACTTAGAACAAGCAGAATATCTGTAAATGAGAATATCTGTTTAAGTTTCAGTTACAACTTCACTAATGAAAGAACATTTGAAAATGCTATTTTATATTCATGAGGATTTTTTCTGCCTGTACTTATGCTAAACAGTTTTTTTTTCCTTTATGTTTTCATTAATGTCAAGCCTTTGAAATTAAAAACATGCTTAAACACACATAGAGCATATTTATTAGTTTTTCATAGCATCCTATCTTGTTCAGGTAACACAATTGCCAAACTTCTCCTAAGATGTTAAGAGGCTCTTTGACAAAGGAAACCTTCAGTCAGTCTCATTTCAAAAGAATCAAACATTCACCATGTCAAACCAAAACAAAACCAACCTCCTGTGAGCCTATCAAGACAGGTTTATGACATCGTAGGAAGGGAACACTGTTTAGGAGTAAGAAAAAGGTTGTACTGCAAGTTATTTTTTTAATCAGGGAGACACTGTACAATCTGAAAATGTGGATGCAAATGGATGTCTACAACATCCACATGCTCAGTCTATCAAATGTGTGTCCAAGATCATAGAACCCAAAGCCCTGAGCATGGCAGCAGCCATGCAGCCAGTCATTCACTGCATCCATTCACCCCCTTCTTCGGTCCCAACCTTCAGCTGGGAAGATAGAGGAGAATACTACCTGCACTCCCAACCCCTTCAACATCTTTCTAAGGGACAAAGTCCCTTGTGTTATTTCCAAGTCTCCTTTTCACAGCCTCATTCGACCTTACAAGAAAAAGTAGGAATTGTTGGTAGTTCTCTGGCTTTACCAGGCTTGGTAGCCTCTTCACGATACCACAAATGCAGATCCCAGCACAAAGCATCCACTTTATGTTCATTCTTCCTCATCCCAAAAGAGGTGAACTTTGGCATTACTTCAACAATGGTGGACTGACACAGATTGTTTTAGTACGTATGGTCTGCTGCTCCATGGAAAGCTGCTTTTTGCTCTTCATAAGATCTGACAAGATGATACATCAGTTCTTGTCCCTTCCCAATTACTCACAATCTTCCTCTCTTTTCTGCATCCCACATATGTCTCTATAAGGGACACATTTTTTTTTTTTTTGCCTACCTACTCATCTCCTTTTTTATATACAGGTCTTTTTTTCTACTGAAAAATAAAAAACCTAGAACTCTGGGGAGCTGAGGGAGATAGAGGAGTAGGATATATAAAATAGTGCCAGTGGTGACAAGTCTGGTAAAAAGCATCTTTAACTTCAAAAATCACCTATGGATTAATAGGAAATACGTGTATACACACACATCATGTGGGTTGTATGTGTTGCACATATACACATAATAAATATATAAATTTTATGTATGGTTGCTTTTGTTTTTATACACGTCTATGATAATCTCAGACTGAGAATGGAACATCACGGATTATGATAAAGATGCCAGTCATGCCACGCTTACCTAATGCAGTGATGTTTCAGAACAGTTTCAATTTTCTTATCCTGCATTAACAGACAGGTCCTCTCAAAGATTACAGTAGTATCAAAGGTATCTCTATGCCAAGTCAAAAATCACAGTTTTCGAATGTTAACAGTATACTACAATCCTTACTGACAGGTACCACAGAATTCCAAAATACTTTAAAAATAATTGCAAATTACAAAATACAGTTCTCTAGAGGAACCTCATGAAATGGCTAAGAAATGAACACATCCAATATTTCACTCAGCTCTTACAAGCTAGCGCACACATGAGATGTGTATCTCAGAATAAGCAAAAAAAAAAGTTGTTACGAGTTTTAGCAAAAAAACAAAGTCAATTTCTTTCTTGATTTCTTATTCTTAGAAAGCCTTGATATCACTATCCCAGTTATTATCCAATTATTATTAAACACTTTCCTTTCTTCTGTTTTACTATCATTACCCTAAAAAAGAAAATTGTTATCCTCAGCCAACATCTTTTGAGATAATTCATTCTTTTCTCCCTCCTTTCAGCATAAGCATTAATAGCATTAAGCTATTATTCTGATGTTTTAGGAAACCTACTTTATATATTGTGATACAGATTTCAGAAATGCAAAAATACCCTCATTTCAGGAGACAAATATAGGGAGAACCATGTTTATTATGGCAGTCTCAGGTTATTAGACAAAATCTTCCATCTGTAAAATATTTATCAATTACATATTTGTATTTGATTATATATCTACTTCTTTTCTAATCTTTCGTTATAATGTTAGTTTTCAACTCCTCTAACTCATGGCTGTTAGCAAGTATTTGTAATTACTCATCCTTCCAGGCTTTGCTCCCAAGAACTGTGCATTGCTGGAACCGTGCACATGCCATGTTAAATCAATAAATTAAGAAAATCACATTTCATTCCAGAATTATTTCAAAGTTGTACTACAGCATTCAAAGCCTTGCCATCTCTGTACTGTATATGTGTTTCAGATATCATCTCAAGTCTACTTCAGTCTCTTTTCTAAAATATTTAGATAAGTTTTGTTTTAAAATGTGTTACTTAAAATAAATCAGATTCATAATCTGGAAAGCAATAAAATCAGTGATTCTGTTGACCAAAAAAGAGCATCCTATTAGAAAAAGACCTTTTAAACTAACAGAAAAGTTTTTACTAATCCAGAAAAATCAACTTTAATATTATAAATGATGTCATAGTATTTCTATAACGTGAGAATATTTTTGAAAATATTTTTTTCAAATATTTGTCATGATGGGCAGATGTTTTCTATTGCTGAAAGGAAAAGAACTATTAGCATTCAGGAAATCCTATAGTGATATCTAAAATCTGGAAAGCTACAGTCAAGTGAAGCACATTTTTAAAAACGATTACATTCTATGAGCTGAATTCAAGTATAGTGAGTGTCTTCCAGTCGTGAATTAGTGGCCAGCCACTTGACACTGTTGAAAAGTCAGAAGTCACAATGCAACCTCTAGAGCCCTGTTCTGCCTTTCTCCAACTTTGGATTACAAACAACTTTTGAGACCAGAATTCCACTTTACAGGTTGTATGTCATGGCAACAGATCTTTTTTGGTGATGAAGTAATGAACTACTTCTAGTAAGAAACAGGACTTTCCTGATGCAAAAGATGATAATTTTACACAATACAGACCACAGACTGCTGGTTCGGCATGAAGCACGTCTTTTTATGTGCTTTCAGGCACAGAAATCGTACTTTCTCAGACAATATAAAAAGAACAATGCATAAAAGCCTCAGATAACTCGAAGTTAGATATTCATACAATTTGACACAGAAACTGTAAATACTGACATTGGAATTCTAAAGTATGAATTCTAATAAGTATTCTAAAATATTAATTAAATCATATGCTGAATAAAATGAAGCCAGAAGGCCTTAAGATTAATGTAAGTGTATAATCTTAACTGCAATATTCTTGTTAACCTGTTATTGCACATTTAACCTCCCTAGAACCCTCACTCATAAAAGGTGAAGACAGACAACAATTCATAATATACATTACCAGCTCTTTAAAACACTGTAGCAAGACCTACATTTTTTTTCTTAAGTTGGGACTAATAATTATGGAACTTGTAAGCTTTCTTCAGAGCAATTTTTTAGTATACTTTCATTGGATAAATAGCAAAATGTCAATAAAACTAAAAATATTTGAAAAAAAAAAAACAGTCCAACCGTCAATTGCTATTTGAAAAATATGGAAATGAAATATACTCCGATATCAGCTTTGGAATAAATGGTCAAACATTCTGGATGTGAAAAATGTAATTTTGAAAAATGTAATTTATGCAAAGAACTTCTGTACTCCTATTCAATAGGCTTGCTTGTATAACTCAAAAAGCAAGAAAACGTTACAGAAAAAGGAAATATTGATTTTGTAATAATTCCTTCACATAATGCAGAGGAAAAAAAAACTTATTTAGACCATTAAGTAGTGTTAGTAAAAGGAAATGGCTATAGCATGAAACAAAGAAATAAATCCTACACTGAATACCCACTTTAGGTAAAACCCTGAAGTCATTTTTCACCAACAGCAATTTGTTAGATACAAGATTGTGAAAACAGGTTTAAGAGGAACTCTGCCTGACCTGAGTTTATGACTTTAGAGGTACATTTATTTGGCAAAAAGGCTGGTATGAGAACACCTTTATAGTAAGTACAAAAATGTATTTCAGTAATAGACAAGCTGCATGTCAAGCACCCAAAGCTAATAAATCTACGCTTGCACTTAGTCTATTTTTTTAAGTTCTTGTTATTGAAACAACCCAGCTAACATGCCCTTTTTCTAAGTAATAGTACTGTAATTCCTCAGATTTAACTGGTGTGACCGACTAGCTACTTAAAAGCCGCATGCGCTCATACTATGGTGAAAACACAGCTCTCCGAATACCAGTAAATGCCAAGAATAATAGTTATCTACAAATTGAGTTGGGGGTGGAATTTACTGCCTTGCGGTTAAGCAAGAACACTTCCTTCCCTTGCATGACTCTTCTAGCAGGACATGTGGTGCCCCACTGCCATTGACGACTCCGGAGATGCTCCTCAGCAGCAGTGCGGCATCCTCCATGCAAAGCACTAGTTGCTGCTTCCCACTCAACACGGGTAGGAAAGAAAGAAAATGAGATGACACCCATGGAGTTGTGACTGTGGCAGGAGGTGAAGCAGCACAGACTATAGTGTAGAAAAGTAGGGGTATCAAAACTGTTGCTATTGCCAGCAGTTTATGACCGATGATATCTTATACTTTATGGCTGCTAAATTGTGAAAGGTTGGCCACTTGATCTCATATTTGCAGTACATAAAGGAATTAAGTAGGAATGGTAGCTGCAAGAATTTGGATTTTTGCCAGTTTCAATCATGAGTTTCATCTTAGCATCTCTATTCTAGCCATAAGGTTTCAGATAATAATTTGCCAAACCTAAATATACTGCATTGATACAAATATGTTATTTCTTCATTCTAGAGTGCAGCTGAAGATATATCCTGATTACACTGCCAAACCTATACATAAGAGCTTCCTATTAAGGCCTGTGCTAGTTCAAGTCATGGTTTCTCCCTTTGGTGTTGGTCCAGTTTCGCCATTCTGCCTTATATATGTACCAAAAAAAAATTATATATATATATATATAAATATAAAATAATATAAGTCTACAAATTGGTTAAAATGGATTTGTTAGAATTGTTATTTAGAGGAATACATTTCTGGTCTTCTCAGCCTATGTTTATGCCAACCTAAGTGAGTAACAAAAATGCAAATAATTTAAAATAATACTTAAAACATTTAAAATGTTACTTCAGCTTACAAGATCCAGAGGCTTAGCTTTTGGCAAGAAGTTCAAAACATAAATGAAGTTCTTATTATGAACTCAGTTCTAACCTTAAGGACTGTGAGGATTAAATTTAACAGACCATTTTGCAGCATGCATGTTACATAGTCAAAGACTGCACCCAAACTGCTGACAATGTAACCAAAATCACATAGCTGAAGAGAAATATATATCATACCTAAAATTACTCTCATGCAAATGAAAACATACAGACTAAAAAGAAACGAAGCTCCTATGAGACAAAAATTCTTGCATAAAGATTCAGTTGAAAGTGAAATATTTTTCAAAGATCTAGCTCATTTTAGATGATTCTTAGACTAATTCTTACCTTTTCCTTTTTGAAAGGAAACTTAAAGGTAAATTAAATGTTTTGATAATTTAGCTTAATTACCAGCATTATGTTATGTCTACACCTCAAGGTCTCTCTGATTTTTTTTTTTTTTTTGTCTCTTAAAAGACAGAGGTGACATACAGAGTAACCAAGTAACAGAATTTTCATGTGCTACGTAATCTGAATATTAAGTTGAATGTTGTTTTTTTTTCCCCCCTCTTTAGCCTCTACACCACCGACTGTCACCTCTGCTACCCACTTGAATTCTTATGCTAGTATCAGCTACACTGTCTAAACATATTAACTTTGTGAAATGCACGCACTCTGCCACACAGTGAAGTTTCTGTCAGTATGTTTCCAGATCCATGCTTGCCAACATATCTAATAGACATCATTAGGTACTAAATTTTATTTTATGTTGCCACTTTTCTTCTCATGTAGTTTCTTATTGGTCATACTTCAGAGTAAGGTTTAGTTCTTTCCAGTCCTTTGGGAAAACAGATGCAGTTCAGGTTTTTAACCTTGAATGAGTGGAGGTACCACCGGAAATTTTCGAATCAAAAAGTAGGGTTCTTTATAATATCAAGAGCATATAACCTGGACTGCGTTAGGTATAACCATCTGACGTTGTTGGACCTGTATTGGACATGGTGATCTTACGGGTCTTTTCCAACCTAAATCATAGGATCATTCAGGTTGGAAAACACCTCTAAGATCATCAAGTCCAACTGTTAAAAACCAGCACTTCCAAGTCTACCACTGAACAATGTCCCTTAAGCACTACATCTACACATCCTCTGAATAACTCCAGGGATGGTGACTCAGCTACTTCCCTGGGCAGTCAATCCTTTCCAGTGAAGAATTTTTTACTAATATCCAACTTAAACCTCCCCAGCACAACTTGAGGCATTTCCTCGTCCTATCACTTGTTACTTGGGAGAAGAGAGCGATCCCCACTCTGCTACAACCTCCTTTGAGACAGTTCGACAGAATGGTAAGGTCTCCCCTGAGCCTTCTTTTCTCTAAGCTAAATAACCCCAGTTCCCTCAGCCGCTCCTCATAGGACTTGTGTTCCAGGCCCTTCACCAGCTTCATTGCCCTTCTCTGGACAAGCTCCAGCACCTCGATGTCTTTCTTGTAGTGAGGGGCCCAAAACTGAACACAGTACTCGAGGTGTGGCCTCACCAGAGCTGAGTACAGAGGGCCAATCACTTCCCTAGTCCGGCTCCTGCTGGCTACACTATTTCTGATAGAGGCCAGTATGCTATTGGCCCTCTACACACTTGTGCAAAGGAGTTAACAAGTCAAGAAGAGTCCAGAAGGTGGCACAAAAAATTTTCTTACAGTACAAAATTTGTACTATTCTGTGCTTGAAACAATTGCTAGTATGTCATACAAGTGTTCCTAAAGTTTCATAGGTGGCACACATTTAAATGGAAAGGAGGAAGCTCAGAAAAGAAATTGCCTAATAATTTTTTCACTATAACAGCAGTATAAAATCCTTTCTGCTTGCTGGAGTTCAAGAAGCATATGGACAAGGCTCTCAGAAATATGGTTTGATTTTTTTGGATCCTGCGTGGAGCCAGGAGTTGGACTCAATCTGTGTGGGTCCCTTCCAACTTGGAATATTCTATGGTTCTATGGTCTTCTGTAGTGCAAAACCATTTTTACTGTTGTCACCTTATCATAGCTTGTCAAAATGAGGAAAAGAAAGCTGGACCTTACAGAAGAAAGCATACAGCAAATGAAGATTACCATTGGTAATCTTCTACCATTATCATGTAGAGAAAGTGTCTCCAGAGGGGTTACCAACAGTATATAACAGCTGGCCTCTTCCCACCAGGTTGAAATCACACAGCTTTAGGAGCTCTGCAAGGACTCCCATGCACGCTACGTTGAATCCCAATCTACTCCCTCCTGAGCTCTGCCTCTGTGGAAAATAAGAACCTCAGGGCTTAAGCTTGAAAGTCAATCAGTTCTACTTTTCAAGTAACAGTTTTAAAGTGATCTATTTTCTGGACTTAAAAAGATAATTTTAAAAGAAGAAACACCTTAGAAGCCAAAATTCTTTGTTTCTTTAAATACCTAGACGAAAACATCCTAGTACTCGAGGCAAAAGGAAAGAATCATCTGGAGCATCAGCTTGGATGCAGCCAGAACAGTCAAATGGCAAGGCAAGAAACTCACAAAAAATGTAACACAAATGGGACCATTGAAACAGAGGACAGATGAAAACAGAAAGAAAAGCCTCAAAGAGAAAAATATTTATCATTTTTGAATACATCGAGATTTCTCCGTAAATCAACAAGTACCTGGACAGCTTTGTGATAAATATACTTGTAACAGATGCAATAGCTGGTTTAGCTGCTTTATGCTTTTTTTCTCCCTCCCCTGGAGAACATTATTATTATGGGCTGCATGTACATTGACATGTTAAACACTTTGATCACAGAATGAATACCTTAATCTGTATGTTTGGACCATCTCAATGGCTTTCATAAAAAATGTAGTAATAATGTCATCTCACAATAGTAACAGCAAAACTCCCATCTTCCTCATGATGCATTTAGATACCACTACAAACTATTTACAGCTACATGTACTGTCACCAATCTTTCCTGCCCATCTGTTTTTACTTTACATAATCTTGCAAACATACCAATACAGAGAAATGATAATTATCTTACAAGCTCTTATATATACTACATAGAGAAAGCTAAACAAGTTTATTTTACTGATTTTTGATTAATGCTATTTCACCAAAAAGAATAAACAATATTGACAGAAAAACTTTTTGCCCTCTAAATTGACTCGAGTTTATCAGCAAAAATTTTAAGCACCAAAATTTTAAGAGATGAAAGATCTAAAATAGATGTATAGAAAAATAACTTTTGCTTTAACCAAGCTATCTTAAACAAGGCACACACTGGAAATTTCAGTTGCTTTACCTAGTTAAGAAAAAGGTGCTGTTCAATAAGATTCAAACTTGAGTCCCACTCAAAGAAACAGGAATGTGAAAAGTAGGGGTTGGGGGGGTGGATTAAATACACAAGTATTCATACATTAAAGATTGTCATTGCTGTTGACACCTTGTTTCCTGTAAATAGGAAGCATATGGAAGAGTAAAGATTTAAAGATTGCTTCTATTTCGAAATGTCACTTTAAAACTGAGAAGTATACCTCTTGATGATACATAGCCTACAGAAGAGATTAAATATTTATGAAATTTGTATAATTGATGCATCTACCTTTATTTTAAACACCGTAAATGTAAATATCTGTAAACCATCTCTATCTGAAATTTTTCTATCTGAACGACATTTTTCTGAGAAGTGATTGTCTCCTGAAACATTGGTATTTCTGGCAAAACTACAGATTAATAGGTAATATTTAGCTCTGTGCTTAGGGGAAAGACATTTCATTGCAAAAAGCTGTCATGCTGAAAGTTGTCATATAAAATGTCACATTTTACAGCTACAGTGGCTCAACTTTTCTATCTAGTTAAGCTGTCAGTCACTTCATAAACATGACAGTAGGTACTGTCACCCAAGCACAAAAGAATAGATCCAGATTCTAAAATTAAACTGTCTTCTGTTTTAAAAGAGTTAAATCTTTATGTAAGACAAACTTTAGTAGAAACCCCAAAAAAGTTCTCTGGATAACCATATTAAATTTATATTCTCATATCCTGTTTGTTCACAGGGAAAAAAAGTGGAACATTTTTCCATGTTGTATGTGGCTGAAGAGCTAAGAAACATAAAGCCTTCTTCAAACGCGCATATGACTTGCTCTTTATGTTCCCCTTGAAATCAATAGCAAATTTACCATTCATCAACAGATTTGACATATACAACGAGAAGCAAGCACGTAGATGTGATAGAGTACTTCAAGTTCTCAACTGTGAATACTAACTGCAGATTTAGTGCTAGTTTCTTCTTCCCTCACTTCAACTTTTTCGCCATTTTAAAATCAATAAACTTTAAAATGTTAATCTTTGTTTCACTTGCATTTTTTTCTCACTGCTCTTCATTTTCTATCATTAAAGTTTTACTAATAATAATTTACCACCTTCTGCTATTCCAGAGCACCATTCCAGGTTTTGCACCCCATACAGTATATGGCACCGTAACTCAATACCTTGCACCAGTATCATGCAGTCCTAAGGACTGCAAAAGAGTGCTGTGCCGTCACCAGCCAATCTTCAGAAGTCAATATACTGAACCCCAGGCTCACTCCTCCATGTGGTCTCCAGAAAAAGAACAGAATGGCCATAATAGCTTTTATAACATTATTGATGATTTGGATGAGGGAACTGAGTACACCATCAGTAAGTATGCAGATGACACCAAGTTAGGGGGTAGCATCCATCTGCTGGAGGGTAGGAAGGACCTGCAGAGGGACCTGGACAGGATGGGTCGATGGGCAGAGGCTAATGGGATGAAGTTCAACATGGCTACGTGCCAGGTCCTACAGTTTGGTCACAACAACCCCATGCAGCACTACAGGCTTGGGGCAGAGAGGCTGGAAAGCTGTGCAGAGGAAAAGGATCTGGGGGTGCTGATGGATGCTCACCTGAACATGAGCCAGAAGCGTGCCCACACGGCCAAGAAGGCCAACAGCATCCTGGCTTGTATCAGGAATAGTGTAGCCAGCAGGACTAGGGAGGTGATCGTCCCCCTGTACTCTGCTCTGGTGAGGCTGCACCTCAAGTATTGTGTTCAGTTTTGCACCCTTCACTACAAGAAAGACATCAAGGCCCTGGAATGTGTCCAGAGAAGGGCTATGAAGCTGGTGATGGGTCTGAAACACAAGTCCTATGAGGAGTGGCTGAGGGAACTGGGGTTGTTTAGTCTGGAGAAGAGGAGGCTCAGGGGAGACATTATTGCTCTCTACAACTACCTGAAAGGAAGGTGTGAGGAGCTGGGGGTCGACCTCCTCTCACAGATAACTAGCGATAGGACAAGAGGAAATGGCCTCAAGTTGTGCCAGGAAAGGTTCAGGTTGGAAATTAGGAGACATTTCTTCTCAGAAAATGTGGTCACGCATTGGAACAGGTTGCCTAGGGAGGTGGTGGAGTCACCGTCCCTGGGGGTGTTTACCAAAAGGCTGGATGTGGTGCTTAGGGATATGGTTTAGTGGGTGATATGGTTGGACCAGATGATCTTGGAGGTCTTTTCCAACCTTGGTGATTCTATGATTATCTTCTTTTATTTATTTATTTTTTTAAAGAACATTTTAGCGATTCAGCTCACAGCTCAAAACCATAAGTAGCTGAATAGGTAATGCCAAAGGAACTGAGAACTGCAGTTCATAAAGTAGTAATTTAGAGGAGGAATTTCTTTGATCAGTCATCATGAACAGAATTTTATCACTAAAATAACATCCCCCAACAAATTAGAAGTGAAGAAATTAACTGGCTCTATTTGCACATCACAAATCACATTAGTACATATTATTCATTTAAATTTTTGTAACAGCAAAGTAAAAACTAATTTAATATCCCTAAAATGGTTTACTCACCTCATCTAAGTCTTTAATGTAAACAATTTTCTCTTCGATACCAATAGGCATTGGTTCACTATGGGGGATCTTCACCTCTTCATACATTTTGTTGTTTTCTCTCTGAACTGCCTCTGGTAAGAACACCTAAAATAGTATTACAGGAAAATTATTTGAAAAAATGAAAACAGAAAGTTTCATTACTTTATAGCCCACTTGAAACAATGGTTCATCACTTTCCTTCATAAAAATGAATCCCAAATAAAAACAATTCTCCCTGATTCATTTTATAGATAGCACAGAACCCCCTAAATGGAAAATAATCAGTTTTACTACTCAGAAAAAGGTTTCCAAAAGACAAAAAAAAAAACAAAACAGATAACTCCACTTTATTAAATTTCAAAAGCCATTAAGTCTAGAATTTCATAAAGCATTCATTTTATTAAAGTCAAATTCAATGTTCTCCAAAAGATAGAAGGAGAAAAATGGTATTTTAATGACTTAACTGACCCTAGAAATAAAAACAAATACATTAGTTGAGAGTGAGATTGTTTCTTCTAGGGTCAAAATTAAAACAAAATATGTGAACATTTAAAACCCTCCGTAAAGAAGCACCGCTTCATGCACAGAACTCCGATTAGTAGGAGAATCTCCAAGGGAACAAAGGGAAATCTGCTGCACATTACTCACTGGAATAGTTGTATTGCTGAAGACGTACCTTCGCACCCCCGATGAATGCTGATGTTTTCATAGCTTCAGCTCGGGAATCGTAAACATGTGGATAATGAATTCTTTCAAAGTCCATCTCTCTCTGTCTACCTAGGACAGGCATACTTCGAGCATTCAAAAGCGCTAGTTCCCTATAAGCAGAAAAATAGCTGCAATAATTCTGCCAATTGTAAGCAGCCATCACAAAAACTGGACATAGTATTAAAGTCAGAGCAAAAGTTGGAGAAATGTAAGGAAAATAGCAGTTTATAAAATGATTAACAAAAGAATTTTACTGTGTTATTCACTGGCATCAGTTAAACTAAGTCCTTATAGCAAACAACATAGATAAAAATCAGTCCAACCAGTGCAAGGCTTTCCTAATGGAATTTTGCCTCTTTTTACGCAATACAGCAACATGCATTCACAGTTAAATACCAGTCCCACTATATTCTTCTCAATATGAAATGCAACACCTTATTTGCTCCTTATTCTCTCCCCCCTTATTCCTCCCACTACCTTTAGTTGACAACATGGAAAATAGCACCCGTTAATCTGTAGAGGAAAAAAAGAAAGATAGTTCTGCTAGATTTAGTACAGACTTCATAAATCTTAAGCAAGTAGTATGCACACAGGAACTAAGAAAGATAGCCTACTTCTCTAATCTGCATCTCCAGCCCACATAGATGAGACCAAGAAGATTCTCATTAAGCAGATCACTGCTTTCTTTCCCTGAAAATTAGGTTTTCATATTAAAAAAAAAAAAATCTACACTTGTAATAAAACGTGACCTGAAGTCATAATCATCTAATCTCCAAAGCAAACTAAAAGAAAATAAACGTTTATGATATGTTGAAGTAGCAATTACAACACAAGCATTTTTCAACTTTTGGCATTTATTACCTTTGCATTCGCAGCTCTTTGGGATCAAAGCACATTAGTCCTTCGCCAGAACCTTCTCCATCTTCCCCAGCTTGTTTTTCTTTTCTGGCATTTCGTTTTTCTTCACGACGATATTGTTTCATCAACAGCTTTTCTTGTTCAGACTGAATTGTAACTTGACAGCCATAATTGGGTTTAGCATTTTCTCCTATAAACTTCCTGCACTGCTCTGCAACATGAAAACAGGTATGCATCTCCATAAGTACTGGATTCTATCCTTTTTATCCCCCAGTTTTCTCTAATATATGTATTAGGCAGATTATGCAGAAGTTGGCCTCAAGAAACTAAAAGTAACAGCTCTTAAAGGCAGGACATTTAAAGTCATCACACAACAAAAATTCTTTATACCAAAGTAAGAGGGGGAGTACTGCAAACTAGCAGTAAAAGGAGGGGCTATCTTCGGGGGATTTACAGTAACTTTATCAACACTGGAAAAGCTTCTTTTCTGTTCTCTTACATGAATACACTAGTAAGTAAAAAGGCTGTGAAAATAGATTAAATAAGTTCTTTTTTTTAAACAGCTTCTTCCCATAACAATTACAGTACATTTACTAGATAACATGACTGTATTGAAAGCATACCAACAGTTTAATTTCCTTAAACAAGTGAGAAAAGTAATCTTATTCTGTACAACCACAGACTCCTTCCTTTTATGTGGATAAGCAGCAGGATTGAAAAACAACAACAACCACCACCACCAGAACTACAGAAGAGTTACAATACACAACAAATCCAGGGCAGCTGGGAACCTGATAAAGTCCAGTCACATTTGCCTTTCCTAGACCATTAGTGCTCTTTACTGCAGATTGAAAACAAAGACACAACTAAATCTTTTATATGCAACGGGGTAGACAGATTTTGTTTGTTTTTAACTTTATCAGTATTTTTAAACCTCTACTTTCAAAATTCAGCAAACAGATAAGCAAAAAGAAGCTTATGTGGGTTTAACCATTATATAATTATGTTTCAAATGTATTTTTTCAGTCTAGCCCTGAACCTGAAAATTGGAAACTTTTTTCTCAAATCTTCTGAACAATTTGTGCCACTTAATTTTTAACCTACTGTAACAGTGAAACTCTTACAGCATGCACACTAAATAAAGTGACTATAACTTGTCAATTCTTGAAAAAGTTCTAATAAACTGACAAAATGTCCACAGTAATACTATCACATTTGTAGTTTTAGCTCTCTATCATTGTCAAAGGGAAAAACAAATTTAGGTAGGAAATTGTGGCCATTAATTCAGACCAAACATATTAGGACAAAGAACTGCTACTTGATTTGTCTGATAAACACAACAACCACCTTTATGGCTGTAGAATTAAATTCTATAATAACAGTCAAATAATAAAGCATTCTACAAATGTTCAGTATATGTATAGTTCCTTATCTTGTGCTTATTTTCTCAAAACACAAGTAACTCAAAGTTACCAAACAACTAAATTCGTCCAAACACGAATGATTCCCTACCCAAATGCAATTCTGAAAAGCTAAAACCTCAGTCCCCATGAGGAATATCACTTTGATCGACTTAAAAGGGAAAAGCCTTACTAAAATGATTAAACTGAACTTGGGGCAGAGCATCTTCAGTCTTGGAGAAGATACTCAAATATCACTGACTTCTATACTACAGTGAAAGAAGAGCTGTCATCAGTAAAAAAGTAAAACAACAAGGAAAAATAAATAAAAAAACAAACAAAGCCAGTAACGCTCTCCTATCGAAAAGCACAATATTGAAAATATTCTTCCTCTATATTCTAGCATAATTTTTTACTGATGGCATGCTGAAGAATAAATTCATAATAGCTTTCAAAGTACTGCTTCTACTAAATGAGAAGAAAATGTTGCACATTGAAGAAAAAACAATCGTTTGGTTTCCAGTGCATATATTTTAATTTTTTTCTTTTGGTTATATAAGTAAAAAAAAAAACAAAAAAAAAAACAAAAAAAAAACTTGTTATACTGATAGTTTCTGCTTTGAAATCAGTAGCAGATAAAACTAATGATGGCTCTGATGACTTTAGATCAACCATCAGCACAGCAGAAGCTGAACTTCCAAACACTTGCGTAAATAACATTTTACAACAGACGTATTAAGTATGGTTTGCTTGCATTTAAAAATATTGTGAGGATACCTAAGTCCAGCAATATCAGCTCTAACCAACTTTTTCTAACCCCATGAGTTGTAAACACACAATGGGCTATATGGTGTTATGTATATGCAAGATTTATTCCACGTTGCAACCTATTCAAAATCAGATGTATTTTTTGTAAGGGAATAAAGTAGGAACACTTGTTTTTAAGCAGCAATTTGCAAAACAGATTTTAAAACTATTACTCCGTGTATGCAATGTATCTTATTAAAAAAAAAAGTATAAAACCTGACCCCCTTTATTCCTCTCACTTAATCCTTCAGTTTAATTTTTTTTTTTCTCCCAGAAGAAGTGGTTGTTACTGTGCTTTTTCTCACCAAGACATACGTTTGATGTTAACACTGAAACAGAAAGTGGCATAGCAGATGAGGAATACCTCAGGATGAAGTTATTTCAATGGTAATCGATTGAAATAAATACAAATACTAACACATTTATTTAAAAATTACACATGCACATATGCAGTTGAAAAGTAAATATGCAATATGCATTAATTTCCTTTTTGTAACCAAGCCACAATTTATTTATTTACACTAGTATAAGCACCCTCCATCACCACCCACTTTTTTTGGCTTTCTTTTTACATGTGCATAGCCAGTACTGGTTGAAATATAACTGAACAGTTAGAAAACTAAGTTTTATCTGATTTGGAATAACAATTTTGTAGTCACATACCTTGCAGTGTCTGGAACTTGTTATCATTTGTACAAGTCAAAGATTTTTCCACAATCAGAGATCTGTTCTGTAGGAGCTTCTCTATAAGTTCAAAACCTTCAGGGCCTAGTAGTTCAAATAACTACAAAGAAAAGAAAGTCCTAAGTCATTGTCCAAATTAGCACAAAATTACAAATAGGACTACAATATTTCCATCCTTGGTAATAGCATATCTGTTAATAACAAGTTTAAAGAATTTCAAATCTGAGTAATTCAGCCCAAGAGGTATCATTGCTAGCATTATCCAGATTCTATGTTATTAAAAGGGAAAAGTACTGAAAGTTTTCAGTAGGAAAGATTTAAACATTGTGAATTTTTTTCTGTTAAATAAAGCATTTCTTTTTGAGATTCTTGTATAAAATTTAATTCTTCTCAAGACCAAAGTTTAGTTGTTTTTTTTTTTTAAATAGTTACTTACATAAACTCAGCTACAAATTTATTCCTCCATAATATAACCAGATAAATCAAGAGAACTGGTGCTTTCTTATAGATGTCAGATAAATAGGAAGTTATTTCCATTCCAGTGAATAAGAGAAATTGCCTACTGCATTTTCTCATTAATATCCTACAAAAAGGTCATAGACGTGGAAGAGAACAGGATTTGAGGAAACAATTAAGAGGAGTACTTCCTGTTCATCTTACCCATAATTATTTTGGCAAAATTCAATGCAGTACAGCAGGGCAGCAAGCTACTCAGAAACCGTTCTTGATTTCTAACATTTTTTCCCCCTCATTTTTTCATTTTCTAAAAAGGCAAATAGGACAATTTCTCCTTAGTGCTCTCTAAGTTTGCTTCTAAAAGTATTCATTCAACTTCAGGTATCAGGTAAGAATAATTGTTATGGTGCGTTTTCATGTAAAGTTCTGTGAATCCGTAAAACTTTGCCACTGCAGGATTCAAATATTTCTGTTCCAACTGTGAAAAGGAGAGTTCTCTTACTATACTGTATTTAATTTGCCAGCTCCTTAGTAGGGAGTTTTGCTGTGGTTGTCTCTGCCCACTGGGCAATAGCGTTATGATGCTTATATTTGCAAAATCCATGGAACCATAGAATGGTTTTGGTTGGAAGGGGCCATAAAGATCATTGAGTTCCAACCCCCTGCCACGGGCAGGGACCCTTCCCACTAGACCAGGTTGCTCAACGCCTCATCCAGCCTGGCCTTGAACACCTCGAAGGATGGGGCACCCACCGCTTCTCTGGGCAACCCGTGACAGTGCTTTACCATCCTCTGAGTGAAGAACTTCCTCCTACCATCTAATCTAAATCTTTTAGTTTAAAATTGTTCCTCCTTGTCCTATCACTATCTGCTTGTGTAAATTTCAAACTGTGTGAAAGGCATCAGAATAGTGATCCCTTTTTTCAGGCCAATCTGTACTTCATAAAGTAAACTTGCATTTAATAAATAATACAAAAGAAGTAAAAAGTGTTACTCCTTAACCCCCAGGGTTTCTGAGAAAAACATAAGGTGTGTCAATTAGTTCAGTGATGTCAGTATTTGCAGAGACCATGAAGCATAAACTTTTGCATTTCTTTTATTAAAGACAAACTGACAGCAAATTGGAAAAGCAATCTGTGTAAAAAATGAATGCAATAAATATGGACAAACAGAAAATCCTACACTCAAATAAGAGTAGCAAACTGCAAAAATACAGGACAGTAAACTGCTGGCTAGACATTAGTTTTGTTGACAAGGATCTCAAGCTATAATGGATTTCTTTTTACCCAGCCTTCTCTAACAATCATCATTAATTCTTGTCTTTTGCATAGCTATTCACTGTCACTTTACTGCCACATTTTAAGCCAATATTATCTAAAGATATAAGATGACTTTGTTGAAGGCAGCACACACAGTGTATAAATATTCAGACTTACAATGTTGCCAAAACAAAGACAAAAGGAAAAAGGCAATTGACACTTTATTCCTAAAATATCCACTGTACACTTTCAGCTCTGCAAACGACTCCAAAGCATCACTCTCACTAGAAGCAAGCTAGACAAGGTTCAATCAGAAAAGATGGGTTTTGGTTGGGGTATAGATGACAGTTTTAGAACAGGAAAATATCTTTCCATTCCTGTTTTCCCAGTGTACTCTCAATCAAAAAACAACCATATCGAATCTATTTCAACTGATCAGAACAGTAGAGTTGTACAAAAAAAGCAGTAAAGTTACATGACATTCTATGTCTGTGCCAGAGGCAGATACTACCATAAGACAGCATCTCTCACTTAATCCTTAGTCGGCTAGGAGCTTGAGGGAGGAGCACCAAGGTGAAAAGATAACATCCTAGTCTCCAGACAGCCTGCCAGTCAAAGAGAACCAAATGTATGGTATTACACACGACAGGCTCATGCAGTGTGAGTCACTCCATTTTGCCTTCTTGATTCATGGACAGAGCGTAGTATTAATTTGCTACTAGCAGTTGAGAACTGTGTGCAGAATCCAAGTCAACATGCTGCTGTCTGAAAAAGGAGGCTATGAGAACATTTTAAACAGCTAACACAGAGTGAGCTCATTGTTCAAGACAGAGAAGTGAAACAGTACAGAAGACCAGCAACAATGACCTGTTCTCACCGACAAGTTGTCTCCCAAACCCACTGGAAGGCTGCCAGAGATTACGGGTGGAAAACAACCATTGAGAGCCAAACCAAGACATAAACGTAAGTGCCAGGAAATTGAGAATAAGTTAAACTGCAAGACCTGTCACCATCTACCACTGATGGCAGAAATGGTGACATCGGCAGAAAAAGATGCCAAAGTGCAGAAAAAAACACCTTGAAGACTTCTCTGTAAGACCTATATTTTATTCATCAACATATTTATCCAGAATCCCATCTTTTCAAAGTGCAGTTCTCTATCTTCTCATTTGCTTAGGCTTTCAAGAACATATAACATATAAGGGTCCATTCACAAGGCTTTCTACCATTTCAGAAACACTTTTGATGTTTTCTGGAATCTTTAAACCTAATTCCTAAAGCAATACACTAATTGAAAAACAACCTGAACTTCCATGATGATAGACACCGTTAATGATCTAAACGGCAACCAGACTCTAAAGTAACTTAAGAAAACTGATTTACGAGCTGGAGAGAAAACACCACTCCTTCTTGGGATCCAACTTCAATCAAGAGAACGCAGTCTGGCATCTTCAGACAAAGCACAAAATTTGCCTTCCTTCTTAATAGTCACACTACTCAGATAACTCTGATCGAAGTCTAAAGAGTAAATATGAGCTTTAAAAAAACATACAGTTTATCTTATTCAAAAGAGAAAGAGTTGTCAAAATTTGTACAAAGTAACCACCTCACTGCTGCTATCAATCTTACACTGGAAAGCACTTACACTTCACAGCAACAGGTTGACTATATAAATCAGAGAGCAGGAAAGAGAAAATTAAGATTGTGTTGATTGAAAACTGGCTTCTATCTTGTAGGAGTAAAGAAGTCCCACAGCACAAAAAGCAACTGATCAAGAAACAAAGTGGCCTTCTTCTGCCAGAACACTTGTTTTTGACAGTAATTTTATCTTTTGATGGTATAAATTGAAATTATTGACATAGATTGGAATGGCTGAAGAGGCTGTTAAAGAACAAGATCCACAACACCTCCAGTACTTACTGAATGCTAACACAGTCCCAAGCACTGCAGTTCAGTCTTAAGTCTGGCCGTTCAGCTGGGGGCATAGTGCTGAAGTGAGCACTTACAATAGTTGCTTTGCAATCTTGATTTACAAAATACAAGCGTAGTACTTTTCACAGGAGGCTGCAGCACTTTCTAGCACACAGGTCGGCCTTCCTCATGATGCTATTCAGGGTGACTGCCCTGCAACCGCGCTGAATAAGTCCATAAAGAATCAACCACCACAAATAGCAGCCAAAGAAAAATAAAGCAACAATTTCTGTAAAATGGAAAGCTTAAGAAAGCTGTGAATCCTATCTACTGCTAAGCCTCTCAAAGTGATAAAGCACCTACCCCTGACCAACTGCATTGATCCTCTGGACAAATATCTAGCGTAAGCTGCACAGAAATTCCTAATATTCACTATAGAAAATAAAAACTTCCCCACAGTTTCTTTTAAACCATAAAACCTATACAATTTCCAAGAAAAGCATTGCTACTAACACATTCTCCTTTCCGCATTTCATTAACACATTTATTCACAGCATTCTGTTATCTTTTCTCAATAATGTTACTTAGCAATATTTAATTCCTGATAGAATCTATTTTTACAGCAAAAACACTTCTTATTCATTCCATTTGTAGTACTTAAATAAAGGATCATTACTCTTGTTCTCCCGGCCTTCCCACGTTCACTCATCCATGTTCTCAGCATATGGTCCTTTCAACACACAATATAGCAGCAGTATTTGTATTTATGACTTTTTTTTTTTTTAAACATAATGAACATTACCACATATAAGCTGAATACTGCTTTTTCCTCTGTGGTCTCCAGCACAAAAAAACTCACATTCTGTGCTCCGAAATTAAAAATGAATATTTTCTGCTCAGCTGTAAACTACCAGCTGCTATGTGATCAGCCACCAAAGATAGCAGGAGACAGGTAACTTACTTAGAGGTCTAAAAAGACAAAGTGCTGAAAATGTTAAAAATAATCAAATTAGACTTAACTTTTCATAACTCACTGGTTTCTAGACATCTTAATTAAAAAAAAAAATGCTAGAACTTAATGGAAAGAAAAAGAACACAAGTGATTCCAACCACAAGCTTTTCCTTAATCCCCTTCCCTCTTCCAAAACTGATGTCTGTCTGATACAATAACACTTACCCCACTCCAGTTGTAAAATTAATCCTTTTGTAGCACAAAGGAGAAACTAGAAGCACTCGCTCTGTCACTGTCACAAGGAGCAGGACAGCAAACAGATTATTTTCACGACTGACTGCAGCCTGCAGAGCTAGGAGAGACTCAACACATGCTTGAGCCCTGACATTTTCTCCTCTCTCTTCCTTTCTCAAGTAGGCTTGCTACCTCCCAGCTTTCCAGCTCTTTAATGCTGGGAGATACTCTCAACAAACTACAGAGACTAAGCTTTTACGGTTTTTATTAGCTTGTTTTGAAGGCCAAGAAACACGAATTCACCAAATCGGGATCCTTTCATTGTTCTTTCACACATAACTGTTGTTTCCTTATGCTCTGCCCAGAACATCTTCGTGCTCAGGCATACAGGAGCAAGATAAGTGTTTACAGTGAATTTTAATATTTCAGAAAATAAATGCCATGAAGTCTCTCCCATACAACAGGCTTATTTTATTCTTGCTGATAAAATCATTCATAGTACTGAACTTAAATTTTATCCTGAAGAAAGGAAAAAATAAGTTACAGACCAACTGAAAAAGCTGAATATGCCTCTTGAAATCTGTTGCTTGCCTCTAAAGAGAGATTACTATTGAGAAAAGAATTTTGGACGCAGTGTTTTGATTCTAGAGTAAGGGTGGAGAATAAAAGGCAAATTGAGAAATTGTGATCCATACCTAGCAATTTATGTAGCTTAAGAAGCTAATTATTACATTTCATTCCAAAGGAAATGCTTTCAGTTAATCAAACCCAGGAGTCAGCAGGGTCATATCCACTGTAGTAGTCCACAGGATGAAATTTCTAGCATTCAATGGCCAACTAGAAGCAATTAATCTTAGAAGGGCAGTAAAGCTGGGGACCACGTTGGTGACAGCACAGTGGTAGCTTTTAATGGAGAAAATACCAAAGTAAAAGCAAGTTCTCTGACACATTTCCAGCTCTTTCCTAGCATCATTCTTACTTCTAATATATTCACTTCTACTACTTATCCAAAGTGTTCATTCCGCGAAGGGGACAACAGAAATAAAGATGCTGCAGTTTTGAATAGTGGACACATGTTTCTGGCACTTAAGCCTGTAACCTGAGTGCTGTTAATAGTTTACCATGGCTGATGGCAAAAGATTAAACAACGTGCAACAGTGCAAGTTCAAAAAAAAAGTGTGTATGTATCATCTCCAACCATAGTAACTCAGCCTGATAGAAGAAAAAAAACACAAAAACCTGTAAAACACCTGTGTAAGTTTGTTAGCAAAAACTAGGATGGTTCTGACAGAAGTGACGCAAAATGGTATGATTCTGTTGTCAGCGTAGGTGCTGGCAGGCCAGATTATATACATTATTATATATATTATTCTGGCCTGAAACGTCAATATCCAAGAGCCTGAGGGCAGGCAAAGGAATTTAGAGAATGTTCTTAGCTACCTTTTTATTAAGTTATTATGAGATAAACTAGACAGCAGGCAACGGTTGGAGAGGCTGCATGTCAATCGGCAGTTTCTTGAAAAGCAGCCAAACTATTACGTTCCTTGAAGCAGTAACAGATTGTGCCCAAAAGACAGCCCTGAATGTCTTCAATAACAAAGGTCCCACATGACTTCAGCTGCTACTCAGTGACCATAAAGACACAAATGAGTGTGATATATGGTCACTCACATTTGTCTGAATGATTTTTAAATTTCATTTTATGTGCATAGCCTTAATATCTGGAAGAAAGTGTGATAAGTAATAAATCTAGGAACCAAAGGACAAGATGTGTCACACTGCATTAGAATGGTGAGACAAGGTCCCCATGCTAATAATTTCTACTCAATATATGCTAGTTATACGGAAAAGGCAAGGAGACAGAGACAGCAGTCCTGCAGACAGACAGCAGTCTATCTGCCAGAGCACGGAACAAGCACGAAGCTGAACTCCACTGAGATGCACAGCATAGGAAATATCTTCCAGTCAGGCTCAGCCATAAAAAGTACAGCCTTGCTGTTGAACTCACGGTTCAAGACTCCAATAAGATTTTACTTGGAATATTACAATAGTTAATATTCACTTTGCAATTTCACAAGGCACAATTTAGAAGGGACCTTAGAATAATCATCTCCTTACCTTGAACTTAAATATGAGGTAGAGAACTGCGAACATTACTCTTACATCAAACTATCTCCCACACAAGAGCATTTTCTTGATTGCTGCATCTTCTGTGAAGTGGGGACAAATCCTAAAAGTCTCAGAAAATATTTTGTTCTTCAAATGCAAACAACAGACTAGGAATGGTCCTTGTGCCCTCCTTGAGCTTCAACACTACATGGTTCTGCGGCACTAAATGAAACTGAACACAATTTGGCCAAGCAGTGCTGCTCCTACCTTTAGAGCCTAACAGCTGGCCAAGGCTACACAGCACCACCTACGCAACTAATTGCTATGCCTGCTCTTTGTGGCTTGTATCCAAATGATTTTACTTCACATTTTTCAGCCTTGCAAAAATCCTCTCAATAGCATGGTCTCAAGTTTCTTCTGTTGAGTAGTACTCAAGTGAGCTATTGAGTAACTGAAATAAATTCTTTACCTCAAAAATAATAGAGAAAACGTAACATATTTCTTTGAATATAGTCCTATTGCTAAAGCTGTCTGGATAAAGTAAACAAAGAGTTCATTTTGGAATACACAGCCCAACACGTTAATTCCACCTACATAGAAGTTATCTTCCAGTCCTAGCAAGCCTTTCTACCTGGGAGACTTGCAGAGTCTGAGCAAGCTCAGACTGCCTGTGCCTGCCTCAAAGGTGAACTGTGGATGGGCACTTCCAGCCCTCTGAAGATGAGTTGCTGACAGACTACTTGCATACAGAACACATTTCTTCAACTACAAGGTTCTTACACTGCAATACCAGGCATCACTGGGATCGAGTATGGCAGAACAACAAGCCTATGGGCAGGCATGCTCACAGGACAACGAGCACCTGGTCCTCAGACAGCCTCGAGCAATTAAGTGCCAGCTTCATGAGGATGAACAAAAAGTTACTACTTGTCATCAGAGAGGTCTTAAATGTCTCTCCATGAAAGGAGTTAGCTTGGAATTTTTGGATTTCACCTTCAGAGGGCAATCAAAATAAAGTAAATACAAAGTTAGAAACTACAAAAAAAAAAGCAGCAGCAAAATTCTAGGAATTCCCTTAAAAGAAAGGTGAAAGTTTTTGTTACTTAAAAGATAGAACAAGGCTGAGTAAGAAGCTGATGGGAAGCTTTTCATGTAACACGGTCTTTGTGAGAGATGTGCAAAAATATAATGGTTTCATAACAAATTCTCACACAACACTTAACCTTCAGTTACTTTTCTAGTTAGTACATTTGCAGAGCAACAAGAACTGATGGAAATTTGGTCTTGAGCATGGGAAACATTTTTAGTCCAGCAGTACAAGTTCAAAGCATAAATAAAGGTAGAACCAATTATTTTTTGTAGTAGTGCCTCTCCTCAGCAAGCTGGCTCTCTATTTCTGTATTTCTTTTTCCACAGAACATGATGCAATTTCACTTCAACTATACACTTGTAGAAATGCATGAAAGAAGAATTCCAAAATGAATATTAAAACATGAAAATTAATTTCACAGCCTACAGGTACCAGGCATTAAGAGTATGAGATTTCTTTTAAATCAAACTCAAGTCTAAAGCTAAAACACTGAAACTGATCAGTTACAGGGAAAAAAGAAAGGTAATTATTTTTATCATAAAAAAAGAATAAAAAACCACATTATCAGATTGATAGTATATGTCAATATGGCTAAATAGGCCTAAAACAATCTTCTTACCTACTTGGTTTCCTGATAGTTTTTATTATAGATATCACCTTAGTGTTCTTACATCAAAAAATATTATAATTTGTCACAGCATAATTCTAACATATTTGATGGAAAGCCTTCTCCAGCTCCTTGTGCGTCTAAAACTGCCGACTACACTTGACAAAAGCAACAAAAGCAAAACCACAAAGCACCTAAGCAAATTTTCATAACATTTTTAAGCGAAAGTAAATAGAGTGGGGAGATTACTACCCCTATCGGTGTTTAACATTGACTAATTAGGAACTTACACAGATGCACTAATTTTGAAAATTTGAAACACGGAACGACAAGGGTATTTCCACCAGCTCATTTAGCCTAAAGACTCAGGCAATTAGAAATACGTCAAACCCAGCTACAAACAGCAGACTACTAACGTGCCTTTTAAAAAGCAAGCCCTGAAGACTAATTTAAGTGTAGAAAAAACTTACTGTTATAGGATTCCTTAAACTAGTATTTATCTTCAGAAGTATTCTGGGATCAGCTGTTTATGAATTTTGAAAAAAAAAAATCCTAAAATTAGCTAATTGCTTCACTTACCACTTCTCTAAGCACAGGGAGCAGGTGCCATCCCTGCAAAAGCTATAGGCCCACTTGGAATTACTGAATGATTATTTGTAAAGATACTACACAGATGCCTGCATCACTACTGCAGTAATACAAATCCAAATTCTCCCAGAGGAAGGAAAAAATGTCTAAAGACAGCATAACTTTAAAAGGAGACAGCAGATGCCTTTTTCATTCTGTATTGAGAACAATTGAATTGGGTAAGAAATAAGAAATCCTGACTTTAACTCACAGAAAGCTGCATTAACAGAAGCGTCTGTATTAGAATCAACCATCCAAAACAATTATTTTTCCAGTGCTCGGGATTTAAGTTACTTACAAAATGGCCACAGTTGGAATGGAAATCTTGTCTACAAAAGAAGAGCCTGCTGATATTGGTAGAGGAAAACCATTCCAAAACCCAACAATTTCCAGGATCCCCAGGGAAGTAGTCCCCAGGGAAGTAGACATGGCACCAAGCCTGTCAGAGTTTAAGAAGCATTTGGACTGTGCACTTAGTCACATGGCCTTAATTTTTGGGTAGACCTCTGCGGTGCCAGGAGTTGGACTCAATGATCCTTATGGGTCCCTTCCAACTCAGGATATTCTATGATTCTATGATTTCAGAACAGCTTCACCAAGCACAGAACTGTCCGTCAGCAGTCCAACACTTCTGCTACTCCAATGTGCAGCAACAAGGTACAAGACAACACAAGAAAGCCAAGCACCTTACTCTGTTCCTTAACAGAGGTGAATGACGAAGAGTAACAAGCAATTCTAATCTTGAAATCTAGTTCTCTCTCAATTAAGGTAGCGAAGTCCACATTTTAGGATTGTCCATGAAAGCTTGCCAGGCACAGCAAGTTTCCTTGGGGCAGTGCTGTGGAAGGCCGCTGGTGTTGGCTAGCCCCAGCCTCTGCTGCCCAGCACCAGGGCTTGCTATGCACCCAAGTGGGCACGAAGCCAAAGAAGGCAAGTTTTTGCCTGAAACATAGCTTTTTGGATTTTTGGGGGTGCATGCAAGAAAGAAGAAAAAGGTTTCAGCTAAGGAAAGATGAATTTTTAGCCTAGCTTTGCATGGTAACAAGTCCTACAAAATCACTGTGCACCTACACACAAGTGAACTACTAAACAAATTTTGAGCCTCTCTGGTAACTTTGAAGTTTGACAAAGGGACAGATATATTAAGTGGCTGGTAAGGAGATAGATCCAAATCAGTCCCTTTTCACCTTCTGCTCTGACCCCGAAATGGCTGCAGGGTGAGCACAGTGGCATCCACACACCCCAGTGAATCCAGCAGCAAGCACCAGCACCATCTCCTTCCACCAGCAAAGCCCCACTCCCACTGCAGTAGACATGGGGAAATTGAAAGCCTGGAATATCAAGAACCACAGGAAACCCAGATTTGTGAATTTTATGACTTAAGCAGCTGTGGGTTTGGGTTTGTCTCCCCCCCCCAACCACCAGCCTAAAATGATTCGGAAGGATGTGATTTTGTGTTTAGTTAATTTAGTCAGCCTTAATCTTTCAGGTGCCATCTGATTGCATCTTGTAGACCTTGTGGATCCTTATGTCTCCATTTGGATTTGAAAAGAACTTAGGGAAGGGAAGATAAGGGGACTCTATCAATCACAGACTGTCTTGTTCTAGAAAAAAAAAATCTCATCAAGTTTAATGATATATTTAAGCTGATTCAAAAGTTACCATGAATAGATCAAGCCTTATGCCACCTCAAAGATACAAGCTCTCTCTCAGTACAAAACTGAAGTAAAGGAGTTGACAGGAAAGAGGAAAAGTTACTGACAGGAAGGAGATCAACCAGCTCTTAGCACCAGGATGAACCCTAGCATCTCTTGGCTCTCACTGTGGCTCTTTCATCATATCTTAAGTCCTGTCCTCAAAAACCAGCACTCAACTCCATTCAATTTGCTTTCTTACGAAGGGAAACAGCATGTCTCTGTTTTGATAAAAATTCAAAGTTTTCTATCATCCTTGGTGTTTCAACACTCCTTGGACATCAACGGATCTGTGTACTACAGACTCCAATTTCAAAAAGAAGGCCAAAACTGGAAAAGGAAAAAACTGTATCAAAAATAACTAGATTATTTTCTCTATTTGAAAGATGCACAGATAAGCTTTATGGTCAAGAATAATGAGACCCAAGCTTTGTATTGTCTGAGTACAAAATTCTTAGTAATTTTAATAAAATTACAAAGAGAAGATTTTGAGCTTGAAAAGCCAGAGTCATACCAAGTTAGAAGCTTTGACGGTAAGATAAAGATGAAACACCACAGGGGTGATCCATATATATCTGTACTTTCCCATAATGGGTACTGCTCTCTATGAACTAGGTAACAGGGAATAAGCTTTGTGATATGTTAATTTGTTAGGGCTAGAATGTCCTTTTACTGAACAAAACGAAGAGCCACTCTGATGCTTAAAAGCAAATATGTTTTACGAGACACATTGCTCTGACTCGAAAATATCTTGGATGCAAGAGTACATGCACAGACAAAATTAAAAGATAATGCTATAGCTTCATGATTCATTAAGGAAAATGCAGATTAAGTTACTACAACATAGTATCATATCCAAGGTTTTCATGTGGTGTTGTTTATAAATATCAATGAACATTAAATTAGCTGTTAAGTCAAAATGGGTGTTAAAGATCAGCATTTTCAACTGTTGTCTTGAAATTGCCCTGGTCAGGCCTCACCTGGAGTACTGTGTCCAGTTCTGGGCTCCCCAGTACAAAAAAGACAGGGATCTCCTGGAAAGAGTCCAGTGGAGGGCCACAAAGATGATACGGGGCCTGGAGCATCTTCCCTGTGAGGAAAAGCTGAGAGACCCCGGTCTGTTCAGCCTTGATAAAATCCCCTCTCAGTCTTCTTTTCTCAATATTTACAAATACCTTAAGTGTTGGGAGACAGAGGGATTTGGCCAACCTCTTTTCAGTGGTCTGTGGGGTCAGGACAAGGGGCAATGGCCACAAAATGGAGCACAGGAAGTTCCGCACCAACATGCGAAAGAACTTCACAGTGAGGGTGACGGAGCACTGGAACAGGCTGCCCAGGGAGGTTGTGGAGTCTCCTTCTCTGGAGATACTCAAGGCCCATCTGGACTCCTACCTGGGCAACCTGCTCTAGGGAACCTGCTTTGGCAGAGGGGTTGGACCCAATGATCTCTTGAGGTCCCTTCCAACCCCTACAATTCTGTATGATTCTGTGACTCATGACAGAACTACCACTTTTGTTTATTGATTTTAACTAAGAAAATTTCTAAGAAAGACAGCAAGAATTTTGATTATTTTCTACGATGTGAACATATTTCTATTGTAAAATTTTGTGTGATAGTTTTTAAGAAACAAACCTAACAAATTAACTTTTATTAAACATTTACATGAAAGTAATACAGTGACAAAAGAAATTCAGATTGTCCTCAGTAAGTTCCCTGGCAAAAGTCTTTTACCTTCTCCAAAGATGAAAGAGGAGATGAGATCTGAGTAAATTCTGTGGGGACATAATAAAATAAGCGAAAGCAGTAGGAATCTGAGCTGTTAAAAAAACTATTCTGTCTATGATTAATTCCTGTTCTTTACAATGTCCCAAGTACAAAGGGACTAGGAAAAATTACTAGATATTACTCTTCTATGTTTTCTAACAAACTTCTTAACTGTGATAAAAAAGCTTGGGATTCATAACGAGTTGTAAACACTCACACAAGAACCCTAGATAGGATCCTAAAGGAATAGTTAACTTTATGATCACTATTAGATTAGTAAAAATCACTATTAAGGCTGGTTGACGAAGTCTCCAGGAGCAGAAGATGAATCTCTGGGAGTCACGTAAGTACCTCTATTTCCTTCTGTCACCATAAGTAAACTATCTATAACATCTGAAATACCTTATGCAGCTTTTAGATAACATTTTAACCATCACTTAGATTTGCTCGATATTGGGGAAAAAACAAAAACAAAACAACCACTACTAAATTAAGAGGTGAATGATTCAATAACAATGAAAAACTAGTACCAATATGTAACCAGTCAATTTTCATTAATAAACAGTACTGGGAGTCAAGTTATGCCCCTCCATAAAAATTAGTATTGAATATTTATTGAAATAATAATGTATTCCTGATTTTCAGTCTTTGCTTGAAGTCCTCATAGGTAACTGAATTCCCATGTCCAAACTGAGCAGAAAATTTACAGTATCTGGAAACTGTGCAGTATTTAAAAAGCCAGTGCATTAACACAACGATTTTTAAACACCAAACAGGTCATAATACTAACTGAGAATATAATCAAATCTTACAGTTTGGGATTTGAAGAGTGCCTCACAAGGCGTATACAATTGCTCTGTGCAATAGTTCTGAGAGCTGATGCTCATTTGTTAATAAAGAAAATGACTGAGCTATTGCAAAAGCTGTGATAGTGATGGAAAAATTGTTAGAATCTCAAAGCTAACCAAAACTCTTGGTGAGTTATTTCCTCACTAATAAGAACAACCAGTATTTACAAAACATTTGCATTATGCTGCCAGTCTTTTGCTGTCCCCTCCCTCTGAGTGCCTTTTCCTGCAAGCCACAGTCCGTTGATGCGTTACTCCCACACTAAATATGTTTGTACTATTGGTACTTTGCATCAAGTCAGCCTGACAATTATTTTTTCATATTTCGTTTCCTCAGTTTTTCATACTTTATTTCACATGCTACCTTCTATGTGATTCACCTCCTGTGAACCCTTTTCCAATTATTTTTTAGCACCTTCCATACATAGCAATGTTGAAGTCATCTGCTCAAACCGCTTTCCCTACCAACAGGCACTCTATATTAACACATTCTCCACCTAAGATCAAAAATGAAATGTAGTTGTATCACTGAAAATATCTGGCAGTGCTTACAATGAATGTCTTTACAATGGGGTATAAACATACAGGTGTTGACGTCTTTTAAATCTGGTCAGCCAATAACACATTTTCCAATAGGGGCAGGATATTTAAATGTTTATTTCAGGTACTTCAAATGAGAAGAGTCAGGAGACTCCTTATTCCAAAAACTCCTCCTGCAAATCCCGTCAAGCAGCTAACTGCCACAGTTTTGTTCTTAAATGAACTTAAAATTAACATTAATAACAAAAGTTAATAATGACTTCTACATAACAAAATAATGTACCATGATTTTTATTTGCCATTTCTACAGGTAGTCTCCACAAACCTAATCTCCATAAGCTCAGGATTTCCATAAACTTTGAGGAGTAACAAAAGATAGTACTAAAGGTGTGTTTATAAATATACACACTATATATGTGTGTGTTTATATACACACACACACTCCTGAAAGCTGTTTCACAACATCTTTTGTCTCCTATGATAAGTAACTAAAGTAATAAATACGATAGCTTATAAAAATTATGTATACAACTGCTCCATCTAGAACAAGCTGTTTATTCCAAGCTTTTACAACAAAGAAATCATAATGTAATCTCCTTTCCATCTTGGACAAAAGTGATGTAGTAGCACTACCCTCTTCATTTTTGTTAAATGTTTTATATATTTATTGTTACACCTGCTGCATCAGTTGCACAAGACTACTTTAGTTTGATCCAGTGAGTTTTATAGTGTTAATGGTTAAAATCAGTACAGACTGAACCAGTGAGTCTACACCCAGATATCCAATTCCTCTGTGGGAAAGTCTCATAAAAATGTAAAGGCAAACACAAATGCAATCCTAAATTTTCTACTGGTGTTACTTTGCTGGCTGTGCATGTAAAATATCAGCTATATACACAGTTCAGAAATCTACTCTGTAGATTAACTTAAAATCATAGGTACAGACTAACACAAGTAGTAAAATCAAAACTGTTTCAAAACGGAGGACAAATGTCCAACTTATTTTAATGATGCTAGGATTTTATTCTAGAGGTTTTGTCTTTGCAATTACACATCTTGAATGATTAGCGTTCATCACTTTAAAGCCTAAATCAGTTTTCAAAACACATTCACCTCTCCTGTTTCCTCCACTTTGGGCAGCCAAGTCAGCCACCTCACCACTGACTACAGCTCCTAGTTCGTGTAACATCACCATCCACTAACAAGCTGTGCTGCTTACTTACGCCTTAGTGCATTATGCTATGCATTTTGTTTCAAAAAGTGTTTTCCACTACATTTTCTACAGGCTGCTTACTAAAACTATTTTCACCAGCCCCAAGTTCTGCCCAGCCTCCTTTTGACACGGAGTGTACCTGGGAGAACAGCAGCCACGAGCTGAACTCTAGGAGCACCTTCGGCTCTGCCTGGGACAAGTGAGGAGAGCTGACGGGTGAGAGTCCTAAGCCAGAAGAGAAGAGAGGCAGCTTACACAGAAAAGCCAAGCTGTGGCTTTGACAGGGAATGGAGAAGCTTCTGGGAGCAATGAAGCACTCACGACTGCACCGATATCAGTTTGTAACCAAGGGAGCACGTGCAAACCAGCTCCACTTGTGCCTCAAGCCAACCAAAAGCATCAACCAAGGACTGAGTGTGAGCAGACTGTGCTGCATGTGGCTAACGCAGCCTTTTTCTCTAAAGCATCTCTCTTGGAGCCTGCACGGTATGTCAGAAGTGGGATCTCAGAGACAGCACCTAAGTGTCACACCAGTCTGCAACAAATGAAATGCCAAGGCATTTTTCACAGTCGGTATTATACCACGAGCTGTGAAGAGTTCAGAGCTCTTAACGTGAATTACATATTCATACTGCTCAGGGAGCACTCGCAGTACAGACCTGAGAATTATTAATCTGAATTCAGGTTTAGAAATAAGAGTTGAGTCTTTCTCAGGTCACTTTTTTTCCCCCCGATACTAACAGCCAGAACATATGGTTTTCATATATAAAATTTAACACTAAAATTCTGACTACCCTTGAAAACAAGTGTTTCAGACTGAGCAAGAAATCAGCAAATACAGAGAACAGTATCTGCAGCGTGTGCTACTGACAAAAAGCACACTAAATCACTGGTAGGAAATAAAAATCTATACATCGGCTTAGTCTTATTCTGAAGTAACGTGATCATGTGCAAAGCTGTATATGCACTTCCACTCACTTAAGCAAAGGAGTGAATAAGTGTCTGTAGTCTGCAGGAATTCAAAATTCCTTTTGTAACTAGCTTGCATTATAAACTCTTAAATACACTCTTGTTGAACTGTATTTCAATGTACTTTCAAATTGTTACATTTGTCTTAGCTTGCACATTGAAAAAAATTGACATGTTCATATAAATACTGTTAGGCTTTTAAAGGATATTAGAAATTTGGTCATATAAATTAAGACTGTATTCATTTTCTCTTAAGAGAAAAATGACCATTACAGATTCCTGCTTATTGAAGGAAATGAAATGAATGATTTCCCTGAATAACAAACATCCATAATTTATAGATACTTAATTTTAGGAGACCAATTTAACACATCTGAAATCAAGGTCACTTTACAGCATAATGGAGAATACTTGAAACACAAGGACTATTTATTTCCTACACACAATAATTCATTAAATTGCTCATAAGGTTAAAATTTAAGTACTTCAATGGCTCATTCCACTTATTTTTACGAGATTCTACTACGAACAAACCTGCTACAAAACAAGAAGTATCTAAACTTAAAAAAGAACATACTGGCATAAGAAAGAATTTGCACTTAATTTCTATGACTTTAATGCAATAAATCCATCAGGAAAAAAAGCCTCCCAACTTGGGAGGGGGAAGGAAGGAAGCTTTGTTCAAATAAGAGGGGGCAGCATCAGGTAAAGGAAGTGATAGTAACCCAAGAACCGTGGGGCTTTCTGAAAGTTCATCATGATAGCTGAAGGTGAAATTTAGCCAGCCTCACAAAATGTTCCTTACTTGCTGCACTGCGAGGCAGTTTTTCCAGTAAACACAGTAATGACGATTATCCAGGCAACTTTAAGGGGACTCACCTCCTTTCTCAACCAACTAGTTTATAGAATATGAATATCTGAAATTAATTTAGCAGTCAATATTAAAACAAACAAACAACAAATCAAACACAGGCCTTCTCTGCTTAAAAAATAAATAAATGCATCTTTTCATAGTTTGAGGCGCTCAGGAGGGGGCCAAAAAACAACAAACAGCTGAAACTAAAGGGGCTCCTAGAGAAAAAATCTGTTGACTACTGAGCTCTATAGCTTCCACTCTGACCAGAATTAGCTACACTGACCAGTCATGGTTTACCGTGGACAGCATGCCCTGTGATTCGCAAGCTGCAAAGTGCAAGGTTACTGCTTCTTTTGCCAAATCTGTCTATCGTATTTTCATTTAGACGTGAAGAAATTTTAAAAAGACTGATCACAGCAGGCTGAAGTATACACAGTTTTAGAAATACACCTTATTTCCTAGTATCAACAATAGCATTGGAGAAGTAATACAATTAGATTTTCCCTAAGCACTGCCTTTGAAAAGCAGGAGGGGACAAACACATTTAAATCCAAGTTTGTGTAACTCGAGTAAAGACCCTATAACCTATAGTTGTGAATAGCTTTTTATTTCCTTACTTAACAGCAATCATCATTTAGTAATAGTTTTACATACAAATTTCCTACTTATGGGAAATGGTGGATATTTCCTTCTGGTGGTGATGCTATACTAGATTTAACTGGGTAGACTGTAAAGACACCTTAAAAGATTATTACAGAGAAGAAAAAAAAAGCCGTATCATCTCCTGCTATGTTTCTTTTATTTATAGGCTCATATTGCCACAGAGAACAACTTTAGCGTCTTTTGCTTTAAAAGTATCTGGGCCTGCTTACCATTCTGAGCTCCACAGACCAGCTGACTTCACTAACTGGGTCCCTTACCATAGCACAGATTTCTCTTTTGAAAGACAAATTTTGACTCCTCATTATTACCTTCCAGGTCTTAATTACCAACCTTGTACTTTGTAAATTTCAATTAAAATCAATGAATTACAATTCATCTCTGGTTATAGAAGAATATTTGATTTTGGATAGAAGAGAAAGGAATACAGATATAAAAGTGATCATATCAAAGCTAGAAACCAAAAAGTTCCCTGTTCTTGCAGCCTGAGTGCAAGACAATCTTTCATAAATCTTCAAAAACTGACACATCAAATTGTAGGTCAGGAAGCACACATCTACAAGTGTAATAACACTGTGAATAAAATATATATATATGACTGGAAAAAAGTTAAAAGGAGTTTAATGGAAAAAATCAGAGAGCAGGTATATCAAAAACAGTTTAAATGTAGCATGGGCTTACTAGAGATACATCAGCTGGTCTAACAACTAATTAACTTATAAAATGAATAAATACCAGTTGTGTCACATCTGGACTTAATTTAAAGAACTGCAACATTCTACATGGGGACTTATTAAATTCATGGAGACAAGCACTAATACAGAAATGAAAAGTTGGCAAGGAACTGCCTGAAGGGTAAATGAAAGGAAAAGCAACATTGAAAAGGCATAGTAGCATCGTCTGGAAAAAAAAGA
This sequence comes from Cygnus atratus, assembly GCF_013377495.2. Classification (NCBI taxonomy): domain Eukaryota; kingdom Metazoa; phylum Chordata; class Aves; order Anseriformes; family Anatidae; genus Cygnus; species Cygnus atratus. The sequence continues at coordinate 44,563,553 of NC_066364.1, forward strand.
GTTTTTCAGGAGTAATTTTTAAAGTGTTCTTTAAAAAAAAGAACAACTGTAGCACAGAAAATGTTATCATAAAAACAGCCTTTAATAAAGCTAGACAGCAGATAATAAGGGTTCATTTTAAACATCTGTGCAACAAGATTCTGAAACAGTCTGGAGGGGAGAGGTTGGGACAAAGTTTTCACATTCTTTGATTAATGAGAGTCTTCCTTCATTTAAGGTACTGTATCACTGAAAGGCAAAGTCCCCTCCAGATTCTGTGAAAGTTTGCTTTCCTTCACTCTGCTTCTCTTTCAGAAAGGCTGCTGGCAGACACAGAGGAGCTTCCTACCAGTTGGTTGAATTAACAAATTAGTTAAGTTCCCCTTGCTCTTGATCCCAAGAACATTTACAGTTTAGACCAACAAAGCATATTGGCAGACACTCATGATGGGATTAGGATAGTGCAACAGAAACAACACACAGGAACTCAAGCAGAAAAAGAAAAAAAATCATTATATTGCCACTAGTGCAAAGGCAGCTAAAGAAACGTTACAGGAAAAAGTCTCAGAGACAACAGAGCTCTGCACAGAGGAGCATGGGGAAAGCTGTCTAAAACCCTATTGCTACATCAAGCATTCAGAAAAGAAGAAATATTACATTGGAAGATAAAAAAAAAACACAACACCCCAGATTTAATAAAACAGCAAAATAATCTATTAACTTCCGTTCTGAAATGAGCATAAAAATACTGGGTTTTAATAATAAAGCTATAACTTCCTGGCTCTGATGATGACTATATTAATGGATGGTTCTATATGGGGAGAAGGTTCATCCCCATATAGGAAGAGGTCCTGTCCAACTCTTGACTACTTCTGATGATATAAAATCTATATTCCATGCCCTGTACTTTCCTGACTTCAGGTCTATTTTGCTTTGAGGTGAATGCTTTTGAACCTTGAAAGAAAGCACGAGCACCTCCAAACTCCCCATCACCACACTTTGGTCTCTTACTGCAGTTTCACCACCTGAACGCTCTCAGGTGTTTGTGACAAGGCAGAAGCCAACTCTCTTTCTGGAGGAATGATAAAAAAATAGTTATTCTTAGAAATTACACGAACAGGAACATTTATTTCCCCTGTAAGAGTTTGCAATACAACGGGATTGTATTTAACTGATGGAAGGCCTGGGTACAGTAGCTGAAGTACTTGCATATGCTGCCTTTTAATGCAGAGAGCCAGGCATAGGCACAAGAATAAAGCAGACAAAAGAAGCCTAAGCAATAAAATTCATGTGTCTTACTTTATAGGCAAACAAATGTACCTTATATACAGAGAAGTAAACATATGTACTATTCACATAATAAACAAATGACTATTTGCAATTTTCTTGTGTATTATAGTTCTGCTGTTTCCTGTCATAGCCCAGTGTTCTTCTAGTCATTTGTAGTACATTTAACATTATTTTGTCTGGGAAACCCTGTAATCTAATACACTGAATGACATCAGTGTTCCTTAATTTGATTTGGGCAAAGTTCTTTCCTTATCCTGAGATGAATAAATTGGATAATTTCTCATATTCTATGCAGTATAAACTAGATCTTTATTTTGATTCCACTGAGGCCTTCTTTCTCTAGTTATTTCATCTCCTTACGATATTTCTCCCTGTTTTCTTACCATAAAGGGATAATGCACCTGTGCAGTTAAAAAAAAAAAAAGAGACAGATATCTCCAAAATAACATTCAGAGATATTTTGTAGAGAAATTATGACAAGAGTCGACAGGAAAAAGAGAGCCTCTGAAAACAAGCACAGTGTAACCACAGGGGCACCAAACTACTCAAACTTCTTCCAAGTTATCCTGGAGGGGTCAGAAGCAAAGTTGCTGCTCTCAGATGCCCCCAGTCTTCATTCTGAAAGTGCCCTATAGTAGAAACTGACAAAAACAATTGAGGAACGCACTCAATACTAACTTTTAATTAAAAAAAATAAAATAAAAGTGATGGTTATTAGGCTAAGCTCTATAGTTTGTCATGATCTCTTTCTTCCCGTTTTTAAATAATGGTCTTGTTACTGCATCATTACCATTTCGTACTCATCAACAGAATATGACATACAAGGAGAAAAGCACACTCCAGTATCTGTCATTTAGTTTTACAAGACTGCATCCCCAATGAAAAGCAAGTGTCCTAAATGCTTGGAAAGTGTTACAACTTCCATATCACTCCAAGCATAAGAATCAATTTTCCTCTAATTAATAGTCACCAGTGATGTTTCAGATAAACAAACTGTCCCAAAGGAAGCGTGGAATGTTCTTAAACACAAAAACAAAGAACAAGGTATTTCTTTTACTTCACCAATCACTTTAAATACAAGCTACACACCGCTGGAGAAGGAAGATCATTCCAACTACTCGTGGAGTTCATTAAGTAGATATAAAACTACACATAAATGTGTGTCTATCCACACTACAAAAAACAGTATGTTACCCCTGAAATGATCTTAAAATACTCATACTCTTAATATGATCTGGAATCTTAATAAACTTTGCTTAAGGATCAAATGAAATTGTCTTTGAGGAATTGACTCCTCAAGTCAACTTGTGGCATCCCTGCCCATGGCAGGGGGTTGGAACCAGATTTAAGGTCCCTTCCAAGCCAAGCCATTCTATGATTTTATGCCTCCCCAATATTCTCACCACCAGCACATTCTTTTCTTTTTTAGTGATAAGCAGGCTATGTGGTATCTTCCTAAACAGAAGAACAGACAACACAACTGTTTTAAAATATGCAAGTGTATTTTACAGATCTGGATTTTAATTTACAAATAGTTAGCCTTTCATATGAATAGCTTTTTTTTCTTGGCTTATAAAGAAAAGAATTTCATAGAGCTTAGAGACTTTAGCATGTGCGCGGCACCCCAATTAATGTAAGATTTTCAGTATGCACAAACACATACTTGTTATACCATCTCATATGGCAAATGTATGACCTAGTTCTAGAAATGGGTTATCTTCAGGTTTAAGAGCACCATCTGCTCATAATGCTGCCACCAGCAAAATTGGTATAATAAAAACAAAAAAAAAACTCTAAATGAAGGCAAAATCTAAAGCCCAGAAGAAACTTTCAAGTCATGACTGCTCTAACAGACAGCACAACACAAATGTCAGCTAGCTTTTAACAAAAGGTGATGTTTCGATTTAGGCTTATGTCCCCTCACACCCGCCACCTCCAAATCATGCAATGAACAATGAATTAATGAGGTTGTTGCAAAGAAAGGCAACATGCTAACCATGCAGTGTTTGCACTCACAACAAAGAAAAATATCTTCTGGGTTCCAGAGAGATATAGGAGCAGAAATAACCAGAACAGGGAAAAAACCTATCTTTTTATTACTAAGTATTCTTAAAAAATCCAACACAAGATACAGATTTCAGCCTATTTTTCCCTCTCTAGAAAGGCAAAGAAAACGAGTTAAATCCCTGCTAAATAATCTTCAAAAAGATACGTGTACATTGACAGAGAGCGCACAATTTTTTTCATATTATCATAATCAAACTCCCATAAAGCCACTATGATAGAAAATTTGTCAGAAGTGATGAGCAAATTGCAGGCATTTTTTGCCACCCTCATTCAAACACAGTGCTCTATTCCCCTCCATTCATCTCTCCTGCACATGGCTTCAAAGCCTCTTTGCTAGTCTTTAATCATCTTCCCCTTTCTACCATTATGTTTATCCTCCAGCTTCATCCTCCGACCTACACAAGTTTTCTCTGCCCTTCTTGTGATAAACCCTCCCCCTTTACTTATTAAAAAAATAAAAATAAAAAAGTTAGTGACATGACAAAGTTTTAAAGTAGCACCACCTGCACAGTCCTCCAACTTTCCTTCCACTTCCTTTCCCTTCCAGCCATGGGAAGGCTCTGAAACCTGCCCAGTATAGTTACCTTTGGTGTGGCTTTGCAAGTTCTCACACTTTTGAATAGCTACTGTTTAAAAGGAAGTACAGAAAAGGTGAACAAATGGCTAAAAAATAACTTTTCTGTTATGGGGAAAAATTGGACTATTCACATAAAATCCATGCTGTATCTATCTTCTGGCCAGCGGATTGAGATGATGCTGCCGTGTAATTTTTCTTAAGACAAAGAAAGCATAGATAACACTTCAGTAAAGTATGTTGGCATAATCCAATATGAAATAGTTTGGATTTTGTGCAACATCCAAATACATACAGTATGGTTAATACTCTACCGTACCTCATTTTGAAGTTCATCACCACTTTTGGCAGAAGCAAGCATCTCATACAAAGTACAGCAGAGATCTTCTGTTGTTGGTCCTCCAGGGGTTGCCCCCTGAGATTCATTCAGGTACTTTCCAACTTCAGACCATAGAAAAGAATCATCGATTTTTTCCGAAGACTTGAGATCAGATTTCTCATCACAGTAATTCTTCAAGTGATCCAGCTGGTTATTCAGAAATTTATTGTAATCTAAGCTTATAATTCTTTGTGCATCAGCCTCACCATTTAGAGGCAGCTCCTCAGAATGATCTAAATCATGCATGTCAAATGAAAACACTATATTTTTACCAAAGAGCACTCTGTTATCACCATTTTGCTCTTCAGCCATCTGTATGAGGGCTGTAAGCTGTTCTTCAGTGAAGTGAGAAGCAATCCGACATGTGGCATTACAAGCTGCAGTAGCAGATGATGATGGAAATGGCCCAAACATCTGCTTGATAGCCTTTGTCTCATCATGACCAACACATTCTTTCTTGTGAAATGTCTTAAAGAGAAAAACAGCTCCACTTTCAATTGCTTCTTGTCCATTTTCAGCTCCAACTGTTAACAAAAACAAATGTAACTTTATACACTTCAAACTAATTCTCTTTCATTACCTACAACATAACTGTATTCAACTTCTCGCTGCGTCTCATCAACAAAGATATGAAATGAAGACCATAACAAGTAGCAATTGTTGCAAGGTACTGAATTAAAAAAGGTATACAATAATAAAGCATCTGTCTTCATTATCGTTCTACTCACTAGAAATTCGTATTAAGGATTACCCATGCTTTCTTATTTTTTACAAGTAAAAGGAAAAACATGCCTGAGGTCTTAAATTCACACCAGTATATTTATGAGTGTTTTAAAGGTAACAAAACTCCACTTTATATCAGTGTTTATACGCTGCCTAATCTGAATATTCATAACAGACTAAACATACAGAATGCAGCTAGGAATTAATGCATTCATTAGTACCAAAAGCAGGAATGCAGGTGTTAGAAAAATTGCCCAAAGAAGTTATAATAAATAAATGCATGAATTTATATTTTTAGGCTACCTACGGAAAATCGTATTGTGCAAATCAACAGCTATACAATTAGAGAAAAAAATGAATTTACTTCTTACACATTCTCAGAAGTACTTAATGAGAACATAGGCAAACACACCATATGATGAACCAAAATGTCACTACTAAACAAAATGAAAAGGTCATCATGCATAAAATAAACAAAGACAGCCAGCATACTTTTCCTTCTCTATTCTCCTTTCCCCACTCCAATACACGAAAAACATGCAACTTCTAGTAAACCTTACAAATTTGTTCTAAAAAGTCAGGCAGGTATTTTATTTTTATATATATATATATATAATTTCTTAGAAGATTTCATGATTTTTTAAAACATCTTAAAAGCTTAATGTATTACAGACTGATATATTCAGAATGTCTGTATCTCTTCAATTCTTCAGCTACATCAGGATTGATTGGCAGAACTCCACCAGAAAATGGTATGATTCAAGTGGTAACAGTGGTGATAACACCTCCAGGATGGCTAATTCAAAAGAATTATTAAAGCAAACTACTTATTTTAAAAGAAAAAATATTATCTATTAAAAAAAAAAAAAACAAACAAAAAAACACACAAAATGGCACTTTTGACACAATAAATGTGGCTATTTTCTTTTCAGTATTCAAAACTGTCATGTGCCTGCCTCTGTATACCTCTGCGATCCTGTTATGGTCCTATGCATTTGCTCTGCTATGGCCCTCCTTTCTGTCTGTAAATCTTCTGAACTCAATTGGAAGATTATTAACTACTTTGACATTATGACTCAATTCAATGTAAGTTAAGCTCAACCCTAAACAAAAGCAATGGCTTTTTACCCCCACATGGTAACAGGGAAAAAAAAAAAAAAGAAGAAATGCAGCATGAAGCAGCTGGAACAAGGATGAGTAACTAGAAACCTAACATATAAATTCACTATTTCTTTTGAACTTCTCTGTGGTGAACTTTGAAAAGCTGAGAAGTTCACAGAAGATGTTTCAGGCTGCATTTACATGATAAATATATACCTAGATAATTAGATATGGAAGATAAGCTACATAAACATAAGTACACACACACGCGATATCTCAACAGAAAAAAACGTGGTTCAGCTTACATCTCAGCATTAACTACATAGGAATCAAAGGAAAAAGACTGAAAATTTACAGACCTAAATTTGGCTGCACAAACCACACTCATATTTCTAATGTGCAAATACATATCGTTATTCAAAATGTTGTTAGTGTTGCAACAGAAGTAGAAAGTATTAAAACTAAAGAGTGCTAATACTGAAAGTCTCTAGAGAAGTCTCTAGAGAATTCTCTTAGGTTTATTAGGTGCTAACTCTTAATTACCAGTGCCTTCTATTTGTGGAAACATCTCCCAGGAAAGTATTCCCCCTCCCCTCCAAATATAATGGGCCAGCAAAGATGGCAAGGAATGCTACTCTCTCCTTTTCTGCTTTTCTGCCAATCACATCATTTCAGTAACTGATGTTTTCCCCATCAAGTAAATCAATATTACAGTATCCGTAGACTAGGCTGAGAATTTATTTCCTTCAAATTAAGCTAAAATAGCATACAATACTTTTCCAATAGTACATTTCTGATGATGATGATGGGAACATTACTGTCCGTTCAGTTTGTGCCTCAGTCACTGTATTTTGTTCTTCTGGTGTGTGTCGCCGTAACATTACGTATTTTTATTGAGAAACATCCCAGCTGATGGTTTCTTTCTAATTTGGTCAAACTAAATAATCATGCATTTGTTTTCATTTGTTTTGTCCTTTCCACTCCATCACACAAAAACTTACTGCTATTTTTTTAAGGTCTTTAAATTTGCTCTACCACACTGTACCTACCATTAAAGTTTGGAAAAAATAATGCTCTTGCAGAAAAATAATGTTCTTCCATCAAGCTGGAAATAAAAAAATCATACAGCAAATACCCGTTTCTGTCATTAATACAGAAAACATTAAGTCTGCTGAATTATTTTCATAAATAACACTGACAACTAAGAATGTCAGATACTCATTTTGCTTATAACCTTTTTTCCACCACCAGACATTTTGTCCTACTTGCTATACTAGCAAAGGTTTTACCTTTTCTATTGCAAACTTTACGGTCATTATATATGTCAGCCCTAACTTAGCCAACATTTTACTGTAGTACCTCTTTGATTAAATTATAACCAGTGGATATTTAAAACAACTGTGAAGATCTCCTCCCCTTATTGCAAGTTGCTTGCTATAGATATAAATATTCAGATTAAAGGAAAATGATACCAAACCTCTGCCAAACCTCTCTGCAGCTCTGATTTACACAGTTTGCTGTGCCTGATTAGTACCTGAACCAGATCCTTATTTAAACCTCAGTTTTCATCACCTGAGTCTCACATTTACATACAATGTGAATCTTGAAATATTTTCCAGATGAGCAGCATTTCCTCAAACACACACGCTGAGTAGTAGATTACATTACTTACAAAAAAAATACCATAATATCTAAATTGAAGACAAATATGTAAACTAATCATGTAATCATAGATTCATAGAACAATTTGGGTTCAAAGGGATCTTAAAGACCACCCAGTTTCAACCCCCCAACCATGGGCAGGGACACCTCCCACCAGACCAGATTGCCCAAAGCCCCATCCAGCCTGGACTTGAATACTTCCAGGGATGGGGCATCCACAGCTTCTCTGGGCAACCTGTGCCAGTGCCCCACCACACTCTGAGTGAAGAGTTTCTTTCTAACGTCTAATCTAAATTTACCCTCTTTCAGTTTAAAACCATTACCCTCAGTCCTACCACTACACTCTTTGATGAAGAGTCCCTCCCCAGCTTTCCTGTAGGCCCCTTTTAGGTACTGAAAGGTCAGTATAAGGTCTCCCCGAAGCTCTCCCTTCTCCAGGCTGAACAACCCCAAATCTCTCAGCCTCTCTTCATAGGAGAGGTGCTCCAGCACCTTGATCATCCTTGTGGCTCTCTAGACTCGTTTTAATAGATCCAAGTCCTTCTTGTGCTGGGGGCCCCTGAGCTGAACACAGTGCTCCATGTGGGGTCCCATAAGAGCAGAGCAGAAGGGGAGAATCACCTCTCTCACCCTGCTGGCCATACTGCTTTTGATGTGGCCCAGGATACAGTTGGCTTTCTGGGCTACAAGTGCATATTGCCAGCTCAGGCGAGGTTCTCATAAACCACGTTAACCATTTTTACTGGCTAAGTAACAAAAGCCAGTACAGGAGAGTTGTATGAGTCACCTGAAGGAAAATGCACTTGAAGTTCAGATTCACCAAAATAAAATATTTTGCATATAGTAACTAATTATGTTTCTATAATAGACTTCAAGGCTTTTATTCATTTTTGTGACAACTTATAATAAAGTTATTTTTGTTGTTGGAAACTGTCCTATTTCTGTCTGTTATCAAAAAAAGTCGCCCCTCAATCTACAAGGATGATGTTAGGTTGAGTACATATGTAGCACAACAATAGGACAAGGGGTAGCGGTTTTAAACTATAATAGGGAAGATTTAGATTAGATATAAGGAAGAAATTCTTCACTCGGAGAGTGGTGAGGCACTGGCACAGGTTGCCCAGAGAAGCTGTGGGTGCCCCAGGACCGGGTTAGATGAGGCCTTGGGCAATCTGATCTAGTGGGTGGCATCCCTGCCCATGGCAGGGGGTTAGAACTGGATTATCTTCAAGATCCCTTCCAACTCAAACCATTCTATGATTCTGTGATTCTATGAAAACTGGAAACCAACTGGGAAAAACTAATTACAGATAGATTCTTTGTTTGAGAGGTAAAAAGGTCAGCAAAATGGAGTGTCAAGAGATAAGAGAAGGAGAACAAAGCATTCTAATCTTGTAATTTGAACTCTGCAGGGGTAATCAATCATTAGGCAGTCCTGCAACTGACCACCACAGGCTGAAACAGAACAATGAGCCAATGTGTTTTTCTGACCATATCAGATTTCAAACCTGCTACCATGGTCAGGAGGAGTGGAGGCTGAGGAGTTAGCTACCTTTACATGCTAGCAAGGGGACATGTGGGACGGATTGGTCAAGCATCCCTGTAACACCATGTCAGTGTCTGTTTCCAGTCTGATGGTGTTGATATCTTCCTAACATGCTAATGTCATCCTAAAAAAAAAAAATAATAATCTGAATTGATCAATTCATGGAAGAGAACTCAGCAAAAGAGTGCATCACTTAAAAATGACATCAGTAGTATGCTATTAAAATGGAGTGCTGAGAAAAATCTCATTAGCCTTTCTATATTCCTAAATGTGCTGGTCATACAGACATTTCTAGTCCATATGCACAAAACATTATTTTTTTTTTTTAAAGAACTACATTAATAGCTATATTAATGCTATAATCACAGGATCCTCCTTACCAACATACCTGTGTCTGAAACCTGCATTTATTATCTCAACACAGCAATAAAATCTCTTAAGAGCTAGTAAAAGAGCACAAACTGTGTCAACATTCTCTAAAGGAAAAAAAAGTTTAAAAGATAACATTAATTATCAATACAGACTACACCTTTTCCATGTTAACATTAAACATAAACAGTTGATGCAAACCAAGAAAAACTACATTTAGACTGTGGAGCAGATGCACACCAAAGTGTCCCATGCATCCAATGTGACCTGATGTCTGATTTATTTATTTATTTTTGAGAATACTGTAGCTACCTCCCTAAACACATTTCATCCCAGGAAAGCCATCATCACCATAGCCAAAAAAATGGGCAAACATGCATTCAGGAGTTAGGACATAGTGAAGCACAAACATTCTGCACAAACAGGAGACAAAAGACTAAACTGGGAGCTTACTGCTACCCTTGGACTGCAGAAGGAGTCTAGTTGGACACCTAAAGGTAGATATTTCATCATTAATAAGTTACTTCTTTTCTGCCTAAACCTCATTAGTAACACTCCTCAGATTTTTTTTTCTACCCCAAAGATGGCTCATACCATACCTTGCATGGCTTTCCCCAAAACCTTATGTATCACCAGTGTCAGCTGAAAGACATGCACCAAAAGAGAGGTACCTGTGTTGAAGCAGAGGTGGCCTGTCCTAGAGGTGTCTCTAAAGACAGACAGTCCTAGATAGACAGACAGTCTCTAAAGAAAGACAGGCAGCCACATGCTTAACTACTGGCCTGAAAAGGTTAATAATTGTGCTTGTAGCAGAATTTACTGTTGTATTAAAAAAAAAGTATTTAAAAAGAAAAGTGCAAATTTGTAAAACTAACAGATCACCATGCTTATTACATGGAAAAAATGAACCACAAAGCAGATGAAGTTTAGAATATGTGCATCTTTAGATGACTTTAAAACTTGTTTGTCAGAGATTTGAGAGATACATGAAATGTCTCTTCTGATGACTCACTAAAGCAAAAACCTCTCTCGTTGCACCCAATTTTTCAGAATTAAAGCAGATAACACCAAGATTGTTCCTTCCTCCATGTACTGCCATGCCAAAAGCTGTTGCATTTGCTTACATAAGGTGGATCACACAACGCTATCAAAAAAAGTGCATAAAAACAGAATCATATTTTAAAATAAAACAGAAAACCAAATTATGCATATAGTTGTCAGATTTACTGAAGCATCAAAGATATATCAGAGCAAGACTAGAGTCAAGGTAGAACTGAATTTGCAACAGTATGCAAGTACAAAAACCAAAACTATTGTTAGACAATTAGAGAACCAAAACCTACCTATTTGTTTTGCAGCTTGTAGTATAGTTTTTAAATCACCATTTACAGTTTGGTATTCTTTTTTGTCTAAATTGTCATCAACAAATTTTATTATCTTCTTCCAAGTAAGATCAGACTTCAACAATTGTTCATGTAGTTTTGATCTTTTTGTCTGAAAATGCAAAAAATTTGAATATTTTTTTTATTACTACAAATTGGTATATGGAGGTTACTTTAAAAAATTAGATAAACAAACCTTTCCAATTGCATGCAATCAGTATTTTGTAACAATTGCAAAGAGCTTCTCTATTACCTGTTCTTTTATCTCTTTCCTGAGAATATGTAAAGAGGAAGATACACACAGATTACTTTACTGGTTCCAATGAAAACTCTCCAGAAAGCCAAACTCCTGTAAATTCTATAGAGATCTCACAGAATGGTTGAGGTTGGAAGGGACCTCTGGAGCTCATCTGCCACAAGCCCAAGCAGGGACACTTAGAGCATGTTGCCCGTGACCACATCCAGGCAGCTTCTGAAGATCTCCAAGAAGGGAGACTCCACGACCTCTCTGGGAAATCTGTTACAGTGCTCCATTACTCACACAGTGAATAAGTGCTTTCTGATGTTTTGAAAGAACTTCTTGTGTTCCAGTTTGTGCCCCGTCTCTTATCCTGGCACTGGGCACCACTGAAAAGAACCTGGTGGCTATGTCCTCTTTACATCCTCCCTTCAGCTAGACATGGCTAAGATCCCCTTGATCCTTCTCTTCTCCAGGCTGAACAGTCCCAGCTCTCTCACCCTGCCCTCATGCTCCAGTCCCTTGACCATCTTGGTGGCCTTGTGTTGTACTCTCTTCACTATGTCCATGCACTGGGGGGCCCAGAACTGCACACAGCACTCCACCTCTCTTGACCTGCTAGGGATACTTTGCCTAATGCAGCCAAGAATACTGTTTGCCTTCTTAGCAGTGACGTTGCATAGGTGGCTCATGCTCAACTTGGTGTTCAACGGGACTCCCAGGTCCTTTTCTGGAAAGCAGAGCTGCTTTCCAGCTGGCTCCCAGCATGTCCTGGTGCCTGCAGCTGTTCCTCCCCATGTGCAGGACTTTGCACTTCTCTGTATTGAACTTCATGAGATTCTTGTCAGCCCACCTCTTCAGTCTGCCGAGGTCCCTCTGGGTGGCTGCACGTCTCTCTGGTGAGCCGCTGTCTCATGTCATCCACAGATTTACTGAGTGTGCACTCTACCCATTATCCAGATCATCAGTGAAGACGTTAAATATAACTGGACCCAGTATTGACCCCTGTGTGTACTCCTCTCATTACTGGCCTCCAACTAGACTTTGTGCCACTGACCACTGCCCTCTGGGCCCAGCCATTCTGCCGGTTTTCAATCCTGTCTGCTCTCCCAGCCCATACTTCAACAGCTTCACTATTGGGATCTTATGGGTGACAGTGTCAAAGGCCTTACTGAAGTCCAGGAAGACAATATCCCCTGATCCCCCTTTCACCCTTCAGGCTGGTGATTTCATTAAAGAAGCTTATCAGGTTGGCCAGGTATGACTTCCCCTCAATGAATCCATGCTGACTACTCCTGATGATTTTCTTCTCATTCATGTGCCTGAAAATGGTTTCCAGGACAAGCTGTTCCATCACCTTCCCAGAGACTGAGGTGAGGCTGACCAGCCTGTAGCTCCCTGGATCCTCTTTCTTGCCCTTCTTGCATATGGGTGTGACATTTACTTTCCTCCAGAAAACTTTCATTTCCAAATCCCTGGATTCCAAGTTCATTTCACATATTCCCACAATGCATACATTACTTTATTGCATTATTTTTTCAAAAATAAAAAAGTACCTAAATTCATCATCACTAACTTTATTCTAAACACCACACAATTCTTACTATATACACTAATAGTTTATAATTATACTTTGAAAAAGAAAGAAATATTTACCGTTAAGTCAGCTAATTCTTCATTGTAATCATCATGTTTAGTGACATTTGAAAAGGAGCGTAGAGCGCCTGTAAGACGAGGCAAGGCCATCTGTTACTCACTCAGTGATCCATAGAACAAGAAATTAAATCCCCGTTCAAGCACCTAGATGGGAACAAAAAGAAATAGCATGGCTTTGTTAATGCTACAAATACAATTTCACATCAGAAACTTGAAAGACCTTTTTAAGCAAACAAAACTTGGCTGGCACCATGACTAAAGAAGTGAAAAACCTCTCTCAAAAACGTTTACAAGCAAGATTCAAGAGAAGGGACATGACAGGCACAGACGCAAGGTGGTTACTCAGCATGTTCTAGTCCCTATTCCCTAAAGTTATCAGCAATGAGGCACAGTGGCAATTATTCCTTTAACACTACCAACGCTAGAGTACCGTAATGAAATCTAGGTAATTGAACTTCAGCTCCAAACAGCAGTAAGTGATTACCACCTATGTGAATGTCTCCCCTGAACCAGCATGCACTGGTGGTTTTCAGGTCATTAACAGCCTCCAGCACTGATGAAGGGACATCCTTTCTGAGGACTGCTTAACAATTTTTTAAACAGAAAAACAAAGAAAATCAAGAAAAAAAGGATCATAATACATGTATCACTGAACAAGAGAAAAAGAAAAAAAAGTGCCACCAGAAAACTGGGAAGAGAATGCCTCAGGATGTTTTCATCTCACAGCTAAGCACGCACATAGCACTGTACTCTACAGGACTACAGCCCACCTCTGCACATTCTTATTTCTTACGTGAAACGGGCTCACAGCAAAACAGCTGTTCTCCATCTGAACTTGCATTTGTTCCAAGCCTTTTACAGAAACTACTCTCAAAGTTGCTTCATTTTGAAAGGTGCCCATAGCTGAATTGTTTAATGAACTCTAATGCATAGTTACAATTTCTGGTGGTAGCAGAAAGATACAGATTTAGATTATTCTTGAAACAATTAATGATACCATTACAAACCTAATGATCTGTAGCATTCTTAGCATGCCTGAAGACCATCGGCCATCCAGAAATTAAATAACTTTGAAAAAAAAGAATTGCTAAAAAGATTTTTGAATGTTCACATACTGCACTCAACTCCCTGCTTTAATCCAATTATCTTTAACATTTTTCTTCATCTAATGACCCCATTTGTATTTTAGCTATCAACTTTGCAATACAGCACAAAAGCAAATCCAGACGCAATGTTCCAGTTACAGACAGAGAAATGTCACTGACTTGTCATGCACCTTTGCTTTCCGACCTAACATTAAGTTGCTTTTTGTAAAAAGCTATCACAACAGCTGATACTCTGGAGACAGGTGCTATAATATATGAAGCTACAGAATGTGAAAATGTAGCATTAAAAAAAACACAACAACAACCCTTTGAAGGGGACAGAGGATATGTTTACATTCAAGCCTAGAAGCAGACAGAGCCAAGCAACTTTTTTTTTTTTTTAAAGACATTCAGTGGATATATGACATGTCACATCATGCCAGGATAGTTCCTAGTGAAAACATGGTCATCATTATAACCACAGCAGAGAACTAGTGTCCAAAATTTGAGGGAATATCATCCTACCCAACAAAAAAGGGAAATCGCTCAAACTGCTCCAACAACAGCATTGCCATTAGCTGCTAAAGATGACATATTGCCTATTTATTTTATACCTAAACACAAATACCTTTTTCTGTAGAATTATGGTCCTTTACAATAAGAAAATTAAAATTATATTATTGTACATTACTGAAATTACCCTTTCTGAAATAACATGCACAGTAATTTATGAAAGTCAGAATCCACTTTAAAAAAAAGTTCACATTTCAGACAAAATTTCAAGAGATTTAAAGTTTCTCCAGCTGGCCCATTTGCTAGGAAACCAATTTTTAAAGGAATATTTCTTCCTCATTTATTAAGTATTTAATACTTTCTGAAATAAAATACGTGGTACCTAAGAGGATGAGTAAGGGCATACCTCCCTGAGCACAGACTCAGTCAGACAGTCAAATCCTGCCCAGAAGCCTCATAGTTGAGTCCACATTAATAAATTCTTTTTTTTTTTTTACATTTTCTTAAAAAATGTACATTTACATTTTCTTAAAAATTTACATTTTCTTAAAAAAAATAAATAATAATAATAGGTTAGCTGTTTTCACATAAAGCTTCCTGATAGATACACCTACCTTTAGACTGGATCAGCTACTGCTTGTCTTCCCACAACCACCTTAAGACTACCAAAATCCTCCTGATTTGACAGAAGTGAACACATTTGCCCACAGCTTGATCTGAAACATCTGTACTACCAAACGATCCTGCTGGGTTTGGAACAAGGACCTAAAAGGTAGCAGCAATTAAATCCTATTTGCCACGGCACGTATATAGAGATGCAAGATGAACTACCATGCCCCTGCCTGTTCCCTACAAAAAAAGTCACCTTTTTGTATGTTTGTAGAGGGACAAGTAATACGGGAATTCAACACTGAGACCAATATAACGTTATGTGGTAAAAAAATACTGCGTTTTGCTATCAAATAAGAGCTATTCAGACACATTCTGCCAATATTTTTTTTAGGAAAAGGAACAGAAGTTCAAAGATACCTAGTGCTATCTCAGATTTCCTCTCTTTTAAAACAAACAAACTTATCTTTCCACTAAAGTTCTGTTTGTAAGGCAGAAAAAGTAATATCCACCTTTGTAAACCATTGCAAAGATGAAAGGCAATATCTTTTAAACCTTATTTTACTTCTTTTTAAAAGAAATGTAATTTTAACTTTGAAACTTTTTACATGGAAAAATAAAAGATAAAAGCAGATTATACTCAACTAAAACGGAATTCAAGAAACCATTCAAATTTTATTGTTTGAAGATAAACCTAACAGTAAATATGAATCTCAGCAGGTATTTTTTTTCCCATTAAATTTAAAAATCTAAAAACATTGTTATCACTATTACAAATTTAACTAACATTACTGGAGAAGTTTTCCACTTTATATTTTCACCGTTTAAGTTTTCCTCCCACTCCTGGCCTTCCTATTTTTTTCTGTAAGCAAGTAATGGAACCATCTCAGTCTTCTCCACTGAAATGTTAGAGATTACGGTCAAAGAGATTTAAACTCTTGTTTTAATTCCAACACTCTTTAACAAAGCAAGACAGCCTCAAGGTAGGGCTAAGAGAAAGGGACTGCTCAGATGCCATACCTGAATTACCAAGCTGAACAAAAATCTTTGCTTACAAATGATAATTTGTTTGTTTGTTTGTTTGTTTGGAATAACATATCATTAAAAGAATCACAGGTAAAATCAGCAGTTAGGCTATCCTGAAGCACCAGCTGCTGTAGCCCCCAGTAGCTAATTATGTCTCTTAAAACCTCACAGCAGTCATTTTATTTATACTATTTAAGGAATGTTAAGCCATTTTACCAAGTTTTTGCCTACATTGCCTATAAATTTAAACTTTGCTGTCTCTGTAAACTTTTCTATTTATAAAACCAGAAGTTGTTACTACTGGTTGCTAAACTAATCAAAGAACATTATAAAGAAAAATGGAGGCTTCTTTTTGAAGAAAAAAGGCACCAGCAATTATTAACAGGTTTCTGTGGACCAAATAGTAGGTGAATGAAATGACATTTTCTCTTTCACTTGTCAGAGTGGAATAATTTCAGATGAAAAGGAAGCTAAAAATACAAATGATAGCTGAAAAAGAAAAGATTTAAAAACAATGAGGATATTTGTATTAGATTCACTTCACTTAAACTTCTTATCCAAGCATGTTTGATATAAACAGTGCAAATACAGCACCTAGCAATAAAGCTGACAGCTACGGAAAATGATTGTTTAATGGGACCTAGGACACCAATCGTAAATGGCAGGACAATGCAAAATACTGCAGTAGTAATATTTTTCAATTTTGTATTTTGCACCTATAGAAGCTGTGCTATATCATGTATTAACAATTGTATACTTTCAGACATCTAGTTTTCTGTAAAAGGAACAGATATCATAATGGAATTCTTTTAAGTTGTTTGGATTGAACGTTGCTGATCTCCACTCAAGACCTGGTCAGTCTTTGAAAGGGAAATGTCAAGACTAAGGGTTATGTACTCAGGAAGAAAGTGTGGCTGCTTGATACATGCCATTCATCTCAGTCAATGCTGGAATTGAAACAAATGCTTCAGCACAATGAAGAAGCCGAATAGTGCCTCCATATGCCATCCACCCCTCCCCTTCTCCCATTAGAAGGGCTTTCAGGTATGCACATTACTCCTTTCAGGATATCAAAAGGTGTTCTTTTATAACACTTTACTTCAAAACATTAGTGAAACAGATCTGGAAGGGTGAATTGACCTTATATTACATAAAGGGAGAGAACAGATACATCTACACATCACAAAATCCTTCAATACCCCAAAGAGAAAAACAAGAACCAGAAAGTAATCATACCAGACAATGTTCTTGTGCAAATACATTGCACAAGAAGCCTCTAAATGGAACACCATAATTGCAACAGGTAAGAGTTTTAATATTCCATCTCTTCTAGAAAGATTTGTTAAACACTATCTATAAAAACCTGAGTGAGTACCTTTACGCAACCGGACAAATTAACAGAAAGAATTACCAATAGAATCAACTTCACTGTGCAATTATGTACATTTCCTGTGCATAACAGAAAATTTTGCATGAACATAGACAACTGCTAGGAACCACTGGTTTCTAATACTGGCCCCTAAACATAACTGGAGGTATGTGGTGTTTTTATCCTGGTGGGCAGCTGAACTCTACCATAGCCACTCTCTCATGCCCTGCTCTTGCAGGGGCTCTCTCCATGGGCTGCAGCCTCCTCCAGGCCACATCCACCTGTTCCACAGGGGGCTCCTCCACGGGCTGCAGCATGGAGATCTGCTCCATGTGGGACCCATGGGCTGCAGGGGGACAGCCTGCTCCACCAGGGGCCTCTCCACAGGCCACAGGGGAACTTCTGCTGCATGCCTGGAGCACCTCCTGCCCTCCTGCTGCACTGACTGACCTTGGTGTCCGCAGGGCTGTTTCTCTTACATTTTCTCACTTCTCTCTCCCACCTACTGTCACACAACAATTTTTTGTTCCCCCGCTCCGTGGCTCGGCTCTGGCCAGCAGCAGGTCCCTTTGGAGACAGCTGGAGCTGGCTTTGATCTGACATGGGACAGCTGCTGGGCTCTGCTCACAGAGGCCATCCCTGCAGCCCCACTCCTACCAAGACCTTGCCACATACCCCAAACAAGGTACAAACCCTACACATACTCTCAAAGTTTGCCTACCTGTCTAGATTAATCTCAAATAATAATCAAACTGAACTCTGCTTCTAGGCAGGTCTGAGGCCAAGCTCCTAAGCAATTAGAAACAAGACTGGAAAGCAGAAACAGTTCTCAGCTCCAGTACAGACCAAGTTTGACAAATTCTTTGTTAGAAGATCTACTGTTCTCATCTTGAATCCCCAACAAGCATCCCAGTTATGAAACCATGGAATCCGTACAGGGAAATTCTCATTTGGAATACTGCCCCAAAGAGCTTTATGTGAATCTCTGGACTCGTACATACGTACTTTACTATTATTAGAGTACCTCACACCTCTACTGCAGTTATGTTTACAACACACATATAAGATGACACTACAATGCTTACAGAGAAGTACCACGCAGAGCTGCTTCTTTCAGGGCGCTGAGACACGTCTACCAACATTCTTCTATGCAAAACCAACTAAGTGTGAAAATGTTTTTGAAAATCTGTGCCGGAATCATACTGGAAGATTCAAGCTTCGCTTATGACAGGAACCTGGATGAGATTTAGTCCCTGAGCATAGTCATTTGAGACCCTTTACAATACCCAAGATACTTGCATGGGCCAGTAAATATGATGCATGACTCGGGAAGTGTCTATGCCCTCAGAAACAGGTGCAGGATATGAAATACCATGAGGTTTTTAAATCAGCAACAGGTGTATGTTTAAGCACCTGAATCACTTACCAGATTTACAGACAATTAAACAAATGCCCCGAATACTGTATTATCTTCCAGTTCTAAATAACTGGAAGTTTATTATCCACTCAGTGCCATTATTATCCTTCATAATTAACTCTAATCTACTTCAAAATACTTTTTGAATAGGCCTCAAGGTTGGAATTGAATGATTCTGAATCTGGAGCATCTCCCCCAAACATTTTTGAAGGAAGTACAAAGCTTTCCTTTTAAGAAAAGTACAGGTATTTTACCATTTTAGAAGGATCTCAGTACAATAAAACAAAAGACCAAGTCAAGTACACTATTACTTAAGACCCTGCCTGTACACTAGTATTCAGGACACAACAGAGAGGTGGTATGAGTACGATCGCTCTCTTACTGCACATTATCCTAAGCTGTAAGATTCCAAAAATAACCTTGAGAAAGCTCTGACTTACTTCAGAAACTAAAATCAAAACAGTATTATGGGATGACCTAGAAAATAGTTTTTAAGTGGCATATAACCACCCACTAGTTGCCATCAACTTTAAGAAAGCTATGTTCCTATCAAACAATAAACCGAACATCTAATGCAGGTGTCCTAGAAGCACTGACCTTCTTCCCAGTCCTAGAAACTGAGTGGCCTCACAGCTAACGTGCCACTGCACAAACATAAGAGAACCAGTATTAGTAGCCTTAGCATCCAGAAGTTGCAAACACACTAGAGCACATCTAACCAACCACATTGTTGCACATGTATGTTTGGTATCACACATGATTTTGATAAACTGACCTGAAAGACAAAAAAAATCTGCATGTGGACAAGTGCACGTACATCAGTGGTGAAACTCTTACAGACTTGGAAGATATGTTTCTGAGATTCATTTGACAAAAGTCACATTAACCATCGGAGAATGATTAACCATTGGCTAAACCTTTTTGTTTCTAACGTTGACTGGAAGAGTTGTGTCACCACCAAACTCACAATGAACAAGCTGGTTAAATAACATTCTCGCTGGTGCTTTATGACATCGCTACTTTATACACTGCTGAATTCATCATCCAAAAAAAAAAAATGTCCAAGAATTGCACTGACTTATAGGTAAAGTGGCAGATATCATTAGTTACATGAGAAATGGATCACAAAATTCATGCTTTATTCATGGTGTAAAATGAACTCTTTATTTTCACAGAAAAGTCATTGGAAGTTCGTATTGCTTGGAAAGACAGGATGTCAATTTTGAATTAACTGTCTTAACATATATCAAGAGGCCTTGTCAAGGGCTTCTATAGCAATTAGTTATGGTTAATAAAAATCATTGCACCTAGCAGGCAACTCATCGTAGTAGTACAAACACAGTACAACTGAAACCAAGATTCACATTTGATCTTTCAGAACAACTGTTCTATGAAAGCACTGAAGCGGGACTTCTCATTTACAGAGAATATTAAAACATTTTTGTGTTCAGTGATTCCATCAATAAAACTGGTAATAATACAGGTAATGCTGGCACAATCTAAAAAAAAAAAAAAAAAAAAGGCAAGTACTTCAAAACAAACTGCATAACTATTTTTCAAAAGAGAAATATGCAGATTTTTAGACCACTTCAGAAAGAAGCTATAGATTCTACAGTACTGCTAAGTAATGTACAAGAAAACTAATTTCATTGTCGTGTACTAAAAATACAGAACTGACTCTCAAAGGAAACAAGTTCTGGCCAACTTTGGCTATCACTAAATGAATAATTCCCAGAACTATCAGCTACAAATATGTTCATCCTATTTCCAGCACCTTTTGTGTGAGTCAGAATTTTCATCAATGATAGTAATGAAGAATACAGAAATATTTAGAAAATGATCCATTACATGTAAATAAAAATAACCAATTGCGCACACAAACGTATTAATTTAATTAAAATGATGCAAGTAATACTGTGTAATTTGTTTGCTATAGTTAGCAACATTTGGGTTTATTACATTCATTTATTTTTTTATAATGTCTGTAACACTTTTCTAAAAAAAAAAAAAAAAAAAAACTTTTACTTTCTCTACCATTCAGCACCCTGATTGAAACTTGTTACAGTTTTTGAGAAGAAAAAGAGGCAGAAAGTTATGACGGAGTTTGAGTAAAACTCTCCTAGATAGCAACATCAGTAAACCTCCCCAGACAGTCAAGAATATTTGAGTAGGGCAACTTTTCTTATTAGCATCAATGTAAATTGTCATCAGGACACAATGATCGTGTACACATTTCATTACAAAGATACAGTAAATGCTTTCCTAATGATACACAGCAATCAAGAGCTGAAAGCTGTGCATTTTGCCCAGTTCACTTCCTTAACAACTATTCTAATTCTGAATGTGCTCAGAAGACTAAGTAAACGTCACAGACCAGATAAGCATCCCCTGAACATTACTCTCTGAGCTACTGTGTTTTAAATCCTGTTTCAGTATCTCAAATATACATATGTAAATTTTCTCAGGTTTGAGTAGATTTTAGCACTATACTACCCTCAGTCTAATATTCCTCCTAAAGTCTCCATCAGCTTCTGTTACCAGTGTATCCAACTGCCAAAGATTTGAGGTTCCCAGCAATTTCTAATTACCTGAGAAACGTCATGAGTTAAGCATACACAGAATCCTATGCTTGTTAACAAAACTACCTAGGAATGAAACAATAACCAAGATAACTTTCCCCAGTCCAATTTGAAGGTTAAAACCATGGAAATTTGCCTTTCCTATCAGGAAGGCAGATTCACATTCAAAATGGAGCTTGCTGTTTGACATAATAAGGTCAAATACTGAAGTAAAGGACAGAAGCATACAGATTCTGAAAATCACCATATCAAGACAAGCTTTTCCAGTTGAGGAAGAGCTGAAAGCCTGGCCCAAACCACCCCAGCAATGAAGTCACCTTCAGGGGTGCCTCCCTCTTCAGACTTTCCTCCTCCCGTACAGCAGGAACACACTGCTGCCCTACGAAGAGAGTTTTAGGGAAACCCAAAGTTGTACCAGACATACCAGAAGCTGTCCCAAGGACTGATACTGGTTAATTTTTTATTTGGCTTAAATATAAATGACTCTATTTATTTATAACATAAGAATCCCATATTTAAATAATTTAACGTCTTTAGGATGTAGAAAAAAAATGGCCAAAAATTTAGCCTAAAAATGTACAAAAAATGCAAGAAGCACCCTTTTAAGCATATCTATATAGCCTGAAAGCATGCATACTTCCTTTAAAGGTAGGCTTTTACAATACATAAATAAATGTAAACAACATTCACCTATTGAGTAGATTTATATTGTAATGAAATAGTATCAGAGAGAGTCCATTGTCTTCCTTTGAGCACACAAATACTAAGCAGGGACTTCAAACAGCACCTCAGCTATTTCATGACCAGCAAATGGTAGCTTCCTATTTGAAAATTTATTATTACACTTTAAAATAAGAACTACGAAAAATAATAAGTGCTACGGTCCTGTAATATTACAATGCTTGCAAGCTAAAATTGAAACAAACAGCTGCGCTGCCCACTCTTCCTGGGCTGACTGCCTGAAGGGGTTGCAAGTGTTGCAAGAGGCTACTCTGAAAAAGCCACCTGTATGGTTTCCTGTAGTGATAAGACTGAACTCTCTCTTCACATATCTTGCGAACGTAAAAAAAATGTATGCTTGTTCCATGAGAACACAGGCAGGAGAAGAAAAATTGATGCACAGTGTTACAGATCTTGGCTGACATACTGAGGAGGAAAATAGCCCCATTTTGTCTCTAGCAATATGGCGAGGCTAAGGCAGGTTTGTTGCCAGTTGTGAAGTTTTTGAAATAGTTACACAGTCATATTCTGTTAGAAACTATGAAAAATTCCTTAAAATGCTTTAGACAAATTGTACTGTAAGAAATATCCACATGAGTCAAGATTTACCTATTCCATAATTAAAAGCTTTTGAACTTTCATGAATATTTAGCATTCCAGATATACAAACTGCATTCAGATTTAAAGAATTAACTTTTAAAGACTCCTTAAAAACAAAACAATGCCATACTAACAAGAAAATGACATAACCAAGCATTTTATTTATGCTCATACTTTAGAGGCAGCAGCTCTGCGCCCTGTCAATGGGCCAAGCAGTTTTCTGCCTGCAATTTTTAGCAGGGGCAGTGGTACCTGTGAAGATAAGTTCTTCACTCTAACTTTTCCATAGCCGTAAAAATTCCAAACATTAGGTCTGGACATCACCACGTTTGTATTCCCCACCATATATTATCTTTTTCAGAGTTACCAACGATATTCTGCCTCCTTCCTGCCCAGTTATTTTCGCTTCCTTACACAATCAGTCCCCTGTCAGAATTTCACAGTAGCATGTGCTGTCTGGCTGGGGTGGAGATAAGCCTTCATAGCAGCCCACACGGTACTGCACTTTGCATTTGGGGCTAAAACAGCGATGACAACACTCCAGTGCTCTGGCTACTGCTGCACAGTGCTTGCGCAGCATCAAGCCTTTTCTCCCCACCCTCCCCAGCAAGTTTGGGAGCAGACACAGATACGACAGCTGAAACAAACTATCCAAAGGGATATTCTGTACCCTATGATCTCATGCTCAGCAATAAAAACTCAGGCAAATGAGGTGCAGAACGGGCGGGGACATTCATGGTTATGGCACATGCCTTCCCAAGCAATCATTACATGTGCTGAGGCACTACTTGCCCTGAAGTGTCAGGCAGGTGCTTGACAATAGGAAGCAGTGAATGAATTTCTCTCTTTGCTTTTCTTGGGCACACAGCTTTTGCTTTCCTTATTAAAGTGCCATTACCTTGATCCACCAGTCTTCTTGCTTTCCTTCTATTTTCTCCCCATCCCACAGGAGAGGGGAGTGAGCAAGAGGCTGGGTGGGTGCTTGGCTGCTGGCCAGGGTCAACTCATCATTAATAACCAATTTCTTGAAAGAAATGGAAAAGTGAATTCTTCAGATATTCTCTTTACTTTTTTGTAATCTTTCAAAGAAGAGATAAATTGCTCCCCCCTACAGCAGGGACTAAGAATATTCATATTTCTTTAATGCATTAATCAGAATCCAGTTTCCAAATACAGACTCACAAAACAATTCTGTTCAGCAGTCCTTATTGGTTTCAAAGGAGTGGTAGACATAGTTTGTCCTTAAGTTTTAGGAAATATTTGAGTGCACCACAGTCACTATCGTGCAAATTCATCTACTTACTTTCATAACTTCCTCAGAATCTGATTTACAAGTGGAAAACTGATATTTACTTCACAGATTACCTGTTAAGCTCTTCAGTCATTGACTCATCAGTCCATGATTATCTGTTCTTACTTTATGACCAGCCTACGACTAATATTGAGGCCTGTAATATGAGATTCAGTTTCTTTTTCAGGTCAAACTTTCAATATGAGTTTGTGCAAGCAAGAGTAACAAATGGCTCAGAGAAAACGCATGCCAGAGAATAAAAGTTGAGAAAACTGAGGGAGGTGTGCAACACGTATCCCTAACCCATGATCCTAAATTCTGTATACAATGAAAGGAGAAAGCCAGCAACTTATCCCTCCCTAGAATACATCAAATATAATAATTCTCCACTTGCCTCTTAGAGATGTTCGCCTCTAGCATCAAGAAGATTCAACAAGTCAAAAAAAGTGCACAAGATTCTCTTCACATCTCAGAGAGACGTGCTCATCTAGAGGCTGGCCACCAAACTCTAGTCCATGCTTTAACACAACATACGACACAGAAGACACCAACTGCCCTTTCAGCAACGACAAACTAATAAATGCCCAAGCAGTCCAGAACACTGTTGCCTAAGTCTTCACTTTTTCTCTAGCCTAATGGATTTTCAAAAAATTATGCAAAGTTGTATACAACTTCAAGTGGAGTATTCTATGCCATTTTAATAGAATAACCTCAAGGAACAGAAGGCACAGGAATCTTTCCCACCACTGATTAATTCAATAAGCACTGTTACCACAGAACCAAATATCCCAAGCTCTGCTTCCCTCAATCATGTTTTTGAATGCCTGCACAAAGCGTTGTGGTGGGTTGCCACAGCCAGCAGCCAAGAACCCACACAGCTTCTTGCTCACCCCCTCAGTGGGACAGGGGAGAAAGTACATAGAACAAAAATGAGAAACTCATAATGGCCGAGATATGGACAGTTTAATAGGCAAAGGATAGACACACACACAAAAAAAAAGCAAAAGAAATCACTGTGTCCCCTTACTCACTGGGCAGGCAGAGTGGGAAAAAGAAAGCCTTGATGCTGTCCAAGCACTGCTCAGCAGTAGCCAAAACATTCGTGCATTATCAACACTACTTTAACCATAAATCCAAAGTGTTATGGCTATGATAAAAGTTAACTCCAACCGAGCCAGATCCTTTGTGCAAACAAAGATCAAACTCCTCAGGGAGAGGTGAGTATAAAGAATGCTCTGACAGTAAATCCCTGTATGGACTGTGCTTGCAACAAACATGAAAATTGCTCAAGTCTATAGTGTGATGTTTTAAAAGCAAGAATGAGTAAATACAGAATGACTGACTATTGTGAGAACATTTACATACATATATATTCTTATATACATGTAAGAATAAGGAGGTACACAATAAAACTGAATATTAGGTTGAAAACAGTTTCAAATGGAATGCCTTTCCTATGCAGAACATAATTAAATCTAGGAATTCATCGTCACAAGATGCCAAAAAGACTGGAAGTTCAAGCATGCTCAAGAAAGGATTAGATGAATTAGTGGAACTCAGATAACTTCGTAGATATTGAACCAGATGACTTGGAGGCAGCTCATCAGATATTTAAAGCACTGACTGCTGAAAGGTTGTATGAATGCACAAGTTCTCACTGCATGTTTTTTTTTTTTTTTTCCACCAGCACATCTCCTAAGCAACTGCTACTGGCCACTACAGAAGACAGAACTCCATGCTAGACAAATACTTTGTTTGAAAGCAGAGAGCTATGGGGTCAGATGACAACAGAAATTCTAAGGATTGTAATTTCAGATTTAGGAACCTCATGACTCTCAAACTGTTTGTGGGTCCAACCATTATTTCCTTCTCTTCTTAGCTCAGACTTCGTCTATGACATTTCTAACAAATTTCTAAAAATACATTACAAATCTTTTGTTAAATGGATTTTAATTAGGCAAGTACATCCGAACTACAGAGCAGAGTTTGGTTTTAATTTTCTCTACACATCAAAGCATAATTTGATTTAATAAAGACTGTATAGACTAAAAAACACCCAACTCTGACTTCAACAACTGTTACTAAAAACACACTACTAGGAAATCTTCCTTCCATGAGTCAGTATTAAGACTCCATTGTAGCACTGTTATCTTTGTTATGCACACAGTTTCTAGAAAGAAACATATCAGTTTAGAAAGATGCAGTGGAGGATAACAACAATGACCAGCCACTTAGACAACATTAGCTACTAGGAAAGATTCAATGAATGTGAGTTATTTAAGTTACTGGAAAGAGAAACACTTTGATAGCTTTCAAACATATATGCAACAGCTGCAAAAGGGAAGGAATAAGAAAATAAAAGTGTGCATTCCCTTTCTTAATTTAAAGACAGGTAACTTACATAACTACCACTTCAGGTTTGGCTTCAAAAAAACCTCCATAAACATAGAACTGCTGAACAAAATACTGCATTTGACAATATAATTCTTACCTTCTCTCTAATTCAGTAGAAAAGCATATAATAGTGCTCTGATATCTTCCAAAAGGCAAGCTAGCTTCTCAAGAAGACTGATCAGGTCTAACATGTAAATTACACAATTCAGAAAGGTCCCACGACAAAGCACTGATGGCCTAGATGGGATTGTGCCAGTGTTCCTACAGAAAGGGGAAAAGAGTTCCTCCATACACTTACACACCTAGATCCAGGACAGTACAAGGCCACTCTACTATGGCCAGAAACAAGTCAGATCTGAAGTGAATTGTTTTATTATGGTGTCTGCTGAAAAGCAGAGTATGTTTAATTGAACTCAGCAGCTCACTTATACAATGTGATCTTCTGATCAAAGCCAGCTTGCATCCAAACTGACAGGGAGTTACTTTGTTTTTCCTAACAATATGTATCTGTAACCTACCCTGTGCATATGTCTTGGAGCATCTCCTCCGGAAACGGAATTTCTAACATTTTTTTCTACTACAGTAAAACCTCAGGTCAAGTCTAAGTTTGACTCAGAATGGACTCCAAAAGTAAAGGTAACAAAAAAGTAAAACCAATAAGCATCTTCAGAACTCTGCAGAAAATTACTGGTTCCATTTCAACTGTACTATTTTACAGTCAGTCGTTGAAAAAGCCTGTAGATTGAAAGGGGTCTGTACAGATGTAAGTACGTGGAAAACAACAAAATTCAACACTGATAAAAGTTCTCAAATAAATGGTTCTGTGAATTCCATCACAACAAGCTCTCCTGAAGCACCTGAGTGGTAACCTGTAGGACACTAGTGACAGCCACACGTTTTACAATCAAAGCCATCAGTCTGCCACTACCAACCACGATGAACCCAACAGTACCTGAAAAACACTCCACAAGGCTCGGTTTTATTTGTTCCCAGTGCTCTGAGTTTATTAATACCAGTACTGAGTACCGAAACTATCCAACACCACCAGCGCCACTTCCCACTTGACAACACGCCCGTTATTCCCCCTCCAACGGCCGCACCCGGCTTAAAACCGCCGGGGAGCGGAGCAGAGCAGGAGGGGGCCGGTGTTCGCCAGCGGCCTTCCACCACCACGCCGGGGCCGCAGCCACACGACGCCCAACCGCTGCCGGGCCAGGGCACCGCGCCGTGCCCGTCAGCTCCGCGGGGTCGGGAGAAGACCCGGCGCCGGCCCCACCGCCCCGAAGCTGCCTGTCCCCCCCCGAGGCCCGGGGTCGAGGCCCGGGGTCGCGGCCCGCCACCGCCCGCCAGCCCCCTCCCGCCGCCGCCGCCGCCCGACCCCCGGCCGCGCACCTGCCTGACGGCCGGCCCGTCCCGCTGCCGCAAAGAGCCGGCGTGGCGCGGCGCTGCCGTAAAGCGAGCGGGCGGGGCGAGGAGCTCCCCTGATGGTGTTTGGCCCCGCTCCCGTGGCAGCCTGACCCATACCTTGCCGGGGTGTAGGGTGCCGTGGTTGTAGGTTTCCCTCTTCATTGCACTTTTTACGTCGCTGTGCGCTTGCCTCATTCCCTCTCCCGTGCTCCTGAGAAGCGGGGTGATCCCAAGGCGCCGTGGTGGAAGGGAGCTAAAGAGCAGGCTGTGCAGACAGAGGGAGAAAGAAGAGCGAGGAACATACATTCTTAGGGCTAAACTAAATTGAGTGGAAAAATGATGCTCACTCTGAAGTGCTTGGATGCCTGTGCAAGTACTAATGGGCTCCAAGAGGCTTCCAAGTGGATAATTTTTAGCATTCAGATAATTTATTAAGAATCTTTAAGTATCTTTTCTGTTCGTATGAAGCATGCGACAACGATTTATTCTAAGGTCACTGAAGGGCTTTCATTTGTGTATGATGAAGTACTCTTTTCATTAAAAAAAAAAAAAAAAAAGTATACGTCTGTGTTTATTTGTACAGTTGAATGTATTCAAAAACACACTCCCCCAAAAAGAGTGACATACTCTGGCCCTTGCTAAAAATTACACAAAGTTTAGAGGAATCATAAATAGCTTGGATTTAGTAGATAGCTGCATGGAACTGGCTGTAGTGTTTCACTAATAAAAACACGGGAGATTCCCAATTTTTACCAGTTCTATTTTGGTCATCATGTTATAAAACATCTTCATAGTGAAACTATGCAGGACTAGCAAAGAAAAAGTATTATAATTAATCCTTTGTAATTAGATGCTGAATACTTAAGTTTTTTTTTTTTTTTTTTTTTTTGTTTTGTTTTTTTTAGTATAATTTTTACAACCATATTCTCGAAGTGAGTGCATATGTAGTATAAATACAGTATTTTACATTTCTAGTGTATGGATCTCTAAGCTAAAGTTATATGTAATTAAAAACAAGAACATCTTCCAAATACTCATGAATTCTTCTAATATGCTGTTTATATTTTTAAGGAATTGTGTTATACTCTTTCTGAGCCCAGATCTTTCATGGAGACTAAGGCCTTGTCATCTGCATATTGCTTTCCCGAAGGTAACAGGAAGTGCCATCAAAAACTTGTGAGTCAAAGCTGTCGCATAGCAAATACTCCAGGTCTACCCTTCTTTCCTGACTTCTTGAAATACATCACATAAAAACAAGTTTCCAGCCTAAAGAAATCAAGTTGTTTATTCTTATCAGAGGGAGAACTGAGGCAAATTTTACCACATGGTAATACTTCCATTTGTAGATGCAAAAAAAGTATAGTTTTGTAATAGAAACAGTGATATAGAGATACTTAATAATGCAGGTTACCATTAAGCTACCTTTAGGATGTACTCTACAAAGCTCAAATTTGCAAAGGAATACCTTGGCTTTGCAAACTCATGTTACCCATGGATCTCATAAATTTACAGGCTTTATCTGTGTTGCACAAAATCTTATTTGTGGGCAAAAGAGAACTCCTTATATATACATCACCAAGAATTTACTTTCAGCCCAATTACTGTTTTAAGAGCCTAGCAGTCCAAGTTATGTACTAGGGAAAAGTCTCTTTTATAATGCAGCTAAAACCTTCCTAGTACCTGCCCTTTTCTTTTGTGTTATGGTCACCTTTCAAATGTTCCTGTGGTTCCTAAGGCTGTTTCTCTCAAGAAGAATGCAGGAGGGGCTTACAAGATGTTGTCAGCATCATGAAGTTACAGAATCACGGAATGGCTGAGGTTGGAAGGGGCCTCTGGTGAGCACCTAGTCCAACCCTCCTGCCAAGCAGGGTCACCTTGAGCACATTGCAGAGGATCACATTCAGGCAGGTTTTGAATATCTCCAGAGATGGAGACTCCACAGCGTCTCTGGACAACCTGTTCCAGTGCTCTGTTACTCTCACAGTAAAGTCCTTCAGGATCATGTTCCCAGTGGGGGGTTCTCTGCCAGGAGTGTGATGTTGATGGTTTCTTCCACCCATCTTGTACTCTGGTTGTGTTTATATGTATTCATAACACAAACTGCTTCCTTCTCACTGGCTCCCAGCTCATCTGAGTGGCACAGCAGCATTCCCAGCCCAGACTGACAGAAATGACTATTGTTTTGTAGTCAACTACTGCCTTAATTTGTCAGACATCTACTGTATGTAGTATTTACTGAGTGTAGGATTAAACAGGTCATATGTTAGTCATTTGACTAAACTGTTAAAGCAAGATAAAGCTCAGACTAAGGCAAGCATGGACAAATTCTAAGACCCTGAAATTTCAGGTCAATACAAGGGCTGAGGTCTTGTACTAATGGGAAATAAATAAATAAATAAATAAAAATAATAATAAAATCACATTTACTAGCTTACATTTGTTCCACATCTTGGAAAATACTGAAACTTTACATTTTTGTCGCTCTTTGGTTTTGATTTGATTTGGTTTGTTGTTGGTTTTTTTTGACATTCACTTCCCAGCAGACATTAAGAATATGCATGCATAAACCTTGCTACGGGCCTTACTATGACCTAGCTTTCACAGACCTTAAATGTAGAAAAGGTTGTACATACTAAGCTTCCACAACTGTTCCAAATTTAAAATCACTTTTTAAACAAGTATTTTAATTAAGTGGCCTATGCCCTTGGTTGTATTAATACTGAATGTATCAATAAGGTGATGTTTTACAATAAAGCTCTTATCTGCTAGATTTTTTGTGACCTGGAAATTCCAGACACTGCATGGAATTCATTTTATTAAATGCAGCTGACTTAAAATAGACTTACTGCTCAAGTACTGCAAGAAAAATAATCTGATTTTCTTCAGTACAAACTACTTTTTTTTTTTTTTGAAAGCATATGGTGTATAAAAATGATGAAAAAAAAAAACACATTCATAGAGAGGACTTTAAAAAAATTATATGCTTGCTATACAGAAGTCGGTGTCTCAGCTCATATTCTACATTTGCTTGCAAATCAGTGGAAGCATATAAGGTTCTGTCCATCTCGTCCAAAAATCAGATGAATCACACTAAGAGTGCCTATGCTTCTCAATTATTAGTAAAGGGAGCATCAAATGACCAGCACACAGGTAGATGTTTATATATTAATATAATGTCTGAAGTTAGCTAAAGGGAGTTATACAAGAAGAGTACAATTTCATCCTCTTTACAAACTAATTTGGACAGAAATGTAAATTATGAGGTGAGAGTAGGAGGAATTTGCTCTTAGGAAAATAAACATTTTTCTTGTCATTTCTTCTTAAATCATTCTTTTGATGTCCAAACCTTAACTAATTCCTTGTTTATTCCCTTTTGTATTGTGCCTAATCTTTGGCAGCATTTCAATATTCTGTAGTATATAGAAACACAGTTCACAACATCCTCTCCTTTGTTTGTTATGCCTTTTGCAGGACCAATAAAAAGACCTAAAAAACTCTCTCTGTCTTTTGCATCAAATCCTTTCAGCATGGCCATGTGACAAGTTCAAACTTAAATTTTAGAATAAGGTTTCACTGAACTAGGTCTGAAATTACGGTGTGGGAAGCAGGAAACATATCTGATTTTGTTTGCCAAATTTACAGGAGTTAATTCACTGCTGTATTCTGTATTTCTAATTTTATGTGTTTATTAACCAAGCAATTTGGAGCTGAACAAGGGTTTTTGACATGGAAAACAATGGATACTCACAAGACCTGGTTCCTAGTTTAAGGTCACTGTAAACACTGCCAGCTGGTGACACTTGAATTGCTATCTACAAAAGCATTGTAATATAAGGGCTATTCAATTGACTCTTTTGTTTTTAATGACTAAAATAAAACTAATGTCAACATGTGAACCATGAATTTTGCAGCTGTTTGAAGTGTACTTCAGATTCAGGAAAGACAGAGGCTAGTCTTTAGAATGACTTTGTCTTTACTTTAAGACGAGAAAACTTTATTAAGTCACCATGGTCCAAAAATTTCAACAAATTCATCCTCTGCTGAAGTTGTAGGACAAATCTGACAGATGTACTTGACTTGTTGATCTCTGCTGTGATAAGAGTATCACGCATTCAAAACTCAACTGCTGTCTGCAGATGCCACTGTTACCAAAATTGGGAGAATTTTAAATCAATGTTATTATGTGGAGATAATGCAGCTTCCTCAGAGCACATCCAGAATCTCTATTGCCTGTGATTACAAAGTAATCATTGTGCGCGGCCACAACTGCAATGCTAGCAAAAGTTGGTGTGTCAGAGACACTGTCATTCAAATGAGCTACAATTCTTTACCGTCATCTTTTTTCTGTGGCTTTTAATACTTCATTTAAAAGTTGCACAGACATTGTGAATCGTCTGTGGGTTCTTAAAACTTAATACACAGTGCAACATAAGAAAATACTGCTGTAGTAGCCGCTGCTACATAAAAATTCATAATTCAAATTTGTTCTTGGAGACCAGAGCCTTTTTAAATGTAATGCAGGCAACATAAAGGGGATATATCATCTCAGTTATTACTGGTTGTTCTGCATTGCTCTCTGGCTTCAATCTATTGATATTATCTTCCACCAGATATAAATGTATCTTGGCTTAACGCTCATTTGCTCTTCTTTATCATAGTGAATTTTCAGAGCAATCTTCTATTTTGTCCTGAGTGTTTAAGGTTAATTAAGCAGCATGATATTCTTCCTTCTATGCTAGTGAATATAAATGTAGCTATAATAGAAAGTATGTTTCTTATTAGTCTCTATTAACAATTATATGTAAAATTTCTTAAATTTATTTTCAAGTGCAGGAGTATTAACTGCTTCACAGGTAAGGATAAAAAGTATAGAAACATCACACACATTGTCATAATTTAACAGTGTTCTAGAGTGATAATGGACAGGTTTTCTTTCAGTTGTTCAGCCTAAGTTTAATCAGTTCCAGATTTCCAAATAATTCCCACTGCTACAATTATTTTAGTGCTAACAGAGGTAATCATCTCATCATAAGTGACTTTCCTTACACAACAGCTGAATCAGGACCACATTATTATCTCTCTCTCTCCCTCTCTCCCTCCCTTTCTCTTTCTCTCTCTGTCTCTCCCTGCCCCTTCTGAAAGCTATGACCTTTCATTTGCTTTTTAAATCAGTCTAATGGAAAATGAGCCTGAACTTAAATAACATCAAAAATATTTTTAAAGATTTAATAGTATTGATTTAGAGAATGAGTTTTAAGTGTCTTCTTTATCCATAGTGTTTCTGTTACCTCAGTCATGTTTCTAGTCTAATCCATGCTAGCATAATTTCAAGATGACTGCACTATGTGTCATGTTTCCTGAATTTTAATTGACATATTTTCCAGCTCTGTATCAAAGGGCAATGAGGAAAGAAAAAAAAATTAATAATAATAATAATACAAATGGAAGCATCATTTTGCTTCATGAGCATGTCATTGTGAACATGAAGAAAAAAAATAAACACTTTCTTTTGTGAAAATTCCTATATACCACTATTTAAAATTACTCAAGTATAGAGTAAAGATTTGTAAGAAAATGGCAATGTATGTTTGACACAGCCACCTTGTTGCCTTGGTGAGATATATTCACAGGTTCGAGAATTTCCAAGTTACCTAAGCTTTGATACAACAGTATCTTGGTGGAGGCAGATGATTTTCTGTAGAACATGTCAAGTAAACTGTCACAAAAGTATAGCTGTAAGAACAGTTAAGCACAAGGAGAAGTCTAGAACTGAATCTTATGTTTCGTAAATTGTTAGATTATCTAATTATGCATAACATAAGAACTAAGCATGGTCAGGGATGGAACCTGCTCAGAAATACAAGCAACAAAAAAAGGGTGTTGAACTGAGGCATATGGTATTCTATTTCTTGTTTTTCTTCCTCATTCTTCTGCAAGTGATTTTGAACCATTCAACGAGACTGCATGATAAAACAATTGTACTGTATATATAAATTGAGATTCGTGTTGAAGTGAACTGCGCTGAAATGTTGCATTGTTGTTGTCAATAAGCTGGCTTACTTCACACCTGTTTAGACTGGTATGGATTGCTAATACCAGAGACAGATTTGGAACCTGCTGGGTGGACTTTACCTGTCTTATGATTTCTTTGATCTTTATCCATATTTGTGTATGCCCTGGTGGCATATACAAAAAAATGGTAGAACTAGTACTTGATCTGAAGTATATTATTACAATGATTCATACTTTTAAAGTTTCCTTTAATAAGTTTGTCAAAGGAGTGTGACTAAAGAAAATAGTTTGCTGGGGAAAAAAAAAAAAAGTATCAATATCTCATCTCTAAAGACTGGATAATGATGAAGAAAGAGAATTGTAAGTGATTGACTCATATTTTTTTGAGAAAAAAAAGAATAACCCTGAAAAAGCAACATTATTACAGCCCCCCCCCCCCCCCGCCGCCTAATATCAGTAAAACTTCTTAGTTTCAAGCCAAGAATATGCAGATAGGTTTATTGCAGCAACTGAGATGCAGTCTTTGGCATTGCTTATCTCAGAATTCAAGCATTATGTGTTTCCAATATGAAGCCTTGCTCAAAAATAAGCAGCTTGCATTCTAGTTCTCGTGGTCTGAAGGTGGTACTTGTTTAGACCAGATGATACTCATCTATACTCACCTCAGAATGCAGGCAACATTCTCACAGGAAAAAAAAAAAAAAAGGAAAGGTCACTCTTCTGGCCTTACACAGATTGAAAAATCCATTTCTCATTTTAACTGATAATCAATCTTTCGAAGTGAGATTTGAATGATCAAATGGCAAAAAGAGCAACACTATTCTCACCAGATCCTGAAACTGGGACATAGTAAGAATTCGCTCATTCAGCTAAAGTTATAAATGTCATCTGAACTCAGTTTTCTGCTTCCTTCTTCCAAGCCCCATGTCCTCACTGCAAGACTGCAAGGATACTGCTGTGATTCCTAGTGAAAGTGGAACATCTTTTTAAATGCCAGGCGATATACTGTTGTCAGTCATGCTGATAGATGTTTGCTGTTCTGGCTCATGTCACTGAGCACAGTTCAGTAAAAAAGAGAGGTTAGATTTTGATCATTGGGTTTGTTTTAGAAACGAATATGTGAAAGGGATTGGTAGCTGTGAGAATCTGGCAAGGGCCTGCTGTAGCTTGACAATTCACTGCTTATACAAGCTGCTGACATGCATGCATGTAGATGTGTATCTAGACAAAGAGAGACAAAGAAACTCTTAGAATTTTATATATATATAAATTTTAAACTAACTTTGCATTATATCCAGATTATTGTTGCCTGTTTGTTTACATCAGGGGGTTAATCAGAGGCCTTTGAAGCATGTAAATAAAACTAAAATGCTGCTATTGAAAGCTGTGATAGCACAAGACAGGTTAATGCTATCGGGTTTCTTCTCACATATATTGCAGGGGAGGAGAAGGCCATATCTACCAGAAGCAAAGCAGAAGGACCGGGGGCAGGAAGGAGCAGTTTTCTAGCTAGGGCTTTCTAAGTCCAGCTTGTTCACTAACAAGGAGAATTACTTCAGGCAAATAATTTCAAAAGCTGAGGAAAAAAAGAAGAGAGAGAGAGAGAGAGAGAGAGAGAGAGAGAGAGATTCCAATATATCCAATCTGACACAGACATCAACATTTGCCCCATTTAGGGAAGGAAATTGTCAATGAAAAGGAAAAACAGGGGGAACCTGGGAGACACATAGAAAAGTGCTGCCTGAGGACATTAAAGACATTAGGCCATCCCGCCAGAGAAAAGTAACTTGTGTTTTGTAAATTGCTGGAGCTGGTGTGCTCACTTGTGACTTAGGACTGTTGGCAGAAAGTAGTCAATAAATAGAGTTTTGAATAATAAGTCTTTTTGTATTACTGAAACACCAGTGTTTCACCTATTTATTCAAGGGAATTGTATTAGCCAAAAGACTTTTAAAAGTACTTCTATTGAAAAAGATGTTGAGATGTTCCTGCTGAGATTATTTCTTTGTACCTTGTAAAGGATTTATAAGAATTGTCCAGGTGTCCTCTAATGCACATAATAAGTATGATTATCTTTTTGATGTGATCATCATGTCCCTTTTCACTTCTGAAGACTATTCAGGGAACCAAGTACTTGTATTAGAGACAGTTGTCACGTGAACTGAACAGAAAAGACCCTTTGACAGAGTGGTCTTATTTAAAATGTTAATAGTTAGTTTGATTGGAGGGGTATGAAAATAAATACGTTTCTTTGTCACATAGCTGACATCTTTCTGTTAGGTTACGTGGTAAAAAGCTTGTCTGCGTACACAAAAGGGAGGACAGAGGGACAGTGGCATATAAGGGTTACCTGGACTGAGGACTCAGAAGAGACCCTGTCCAGTCCCATCCCAGGACATCCCAAAAGAGTGTCATCCACACAGGCCAGGGTGACACCAGCCATCTGTGTGTGTGTGCGTGCATGTGTGTGTCTACACATGTGTATATCGTGTGTGTGTGAGTGAGGGGTCTCCACCAGCAACTGGAGTGGGGCTGCTGCCCTGGGGGCTCATGTGTCCAGCTGCCAGCTCTGCATGCATGTGCCTACTGGGAATATGTGCTCAGCCTTGCTGCTGGTTGGACCTGGGGGCATGGATCCACAGCAGCTTCACCTCTGTCAGGCTACTGGATTTGCCCTCCCACTGGCCCCTCGGTTTCTTATTCAATTTCCTTTGAAACAACAGGCATGGGTGTAGTCTCTATACTTCTCACAAGGTTTACCAATGACATAACTTATTCTGTCATCTGATCAAACAGTTTTTATATTTTAATCACAGAACAATGAGCAATTATGGATCACACTGGTGACAAAGGTTCTTCAGAAGCTGTGATGCCAAATTTAACTTTTTCATTCTGTTACACTGGCACAGTGTTATACTTACTTATCTGAGTATTTGAGGTAAAAAGAATTGAAAACATGCTGTATAAATTACAAAGAATTCTCTTCGCTGTTTTCTATGCCTAACAAGCTACCCTTCAGTTATCACATCAGACTTACAAACTAACTAAAGGTAAAGCAGGGTAGACCAAGAGTGATAGAGGTCCATTAATTTGTTACATTGGACTAACATTTCCTTTAAACTGTGTGGTCTGTCTATTAGAAATGTACAATAACAACCTAATTTGGTTATGTTAGGTTCTAACTAGTACTGTGCCATAAATGTTTATCAGCCCAGGATCAGCTAGGTGAATAAAAATAAATAAATAAATAAATAAATAAATACTAGAGAATGCATGTGTTCTTATACCTCCAGGAGATAAACATTTTACGCCTTAATCTCCCCAACACTCAATGTAATTCCTTAACTATAATCTTAATTTTTTTCTACAAATGAAATACTTCACTTTTTTTTTTTTTTAATATGAATGCATATGTCAGTGATAATTCTTCTGAATTCATGATTATAGTTTGCATTGTAATGTAAGAGGTGTTAATGTTGCACATACTGTGCTTCCTTAAGTAGAAAGACATTCACTTTCCTCTAAAAGTGTCAAACCATCAGATAATCAGCAACTCATCCCTTGTTTCTACAATAACAGAACAAAATCTATTTGAGTGTTTTGGTATTCTTTTAGCATGAGGTAAGCAGCTAGTGAAAGTGTTCGATTACCCCAGGAGTGCAAGCAATCATCACTGACAACTCTGTGTTGAAAAGAGAGGACAGAGAAGCCACCAGAAGTTTATGAGAATTTAGTAAGGACTAACACATTGAAATTAGTTAAAAGACTTTTGTGTGGAGCTAGCTAAGCACTTCAGAAAGCTACAGATACCTTGAAGGGAGGCTGAAGACTAAAGCCCACATAAACTTCCTAGATATTCTAGTATAATTGAAAAGGCAGGAGATACTAGAGGGGACCACTGCTTGCATGGCTGTTATGAAGGTTCTGGTTTGCAGAACAGTCGTCCTGAGAGATGGTTGGATTTATAAACATGGCAGCATGCTTCTCACAGATAAATAAATAAATAAATAAATAAAAGTGAAAATCTCAACTGGAAATTACCTGGAGCAACTATGAGGTTATTAACACAAAAACAAAAAAGGAAACAATAGGAATGCATATGTTGTATAAAACAAACTCAGGATGTTGTGTTCAAGGTCAACAGATGTGGAAGGAATGTGTTTTTTCAATTGCTATATGCTATTCCTTGAAGACAATAAGCAGAACAAGGTGGAGATTCTCATTGATTAGAAGAAATTTAATACTAACTAGTATTCCTAATGGCTGATGAGTTGATTTGCATGATTAGAACATTAAAATCAGTGGTTATTACCCACTTTGCAAAAACAAAATAGTTACAAGAGGTAATAGGGTATACTGAAGAAATATCACTGTGCTAACCAGCATAGTCCAGAAGATTGAAGAAAAGTAGGTTATTGTCAGTAATAGTACTATTTTGCAAGATGTATTAGAGGTCTCATACAGCCCTTAGAGAAGCATCCTTTAGTTCTTTTGAATATTATATGTGACTGTTTCCTAATGTGAAAGATAGTGCCCCCAACATGCTGTATCTCTGTTTTGATCCTCATTATAGCAAATAGAGGTGAATTAATCACCTGGGCTGATTATTATGATTATATTCAGACAGGCAACAAAGGACTGTTTTTCTGAAGCTTACAAAAAAACTGTTCTAAAGGTAAGGAATACTGTGAGTGAAATTAAAGGAAATAATCTCTTAATAAGAAATAACTGATGAAAATTTAACAGAGGACCAAAACCACTTGATCCTACAATCAAAGCAACCCCACTTTGGCTCAGTTGTAAACTGAAAGTTAGAAATACAATACAGTCTACAATACATGAAATAGTGAGTAGATACCAAATACTGCCTCTTAGATTTTTTTGGGGGAAAAAAGAAGATGAAGGAAACAGCTTTGGGAAAAGATCCCTGATGCCATACTAGCAATAACAGATTTTTTTTTTTTTTTGAGGATATGAACAAATATTCAAGCAGCAGGAATATGCTAATTGGTGATTGTCATTGAATGTGTTTTGAAAGAAGTATGGTAAAGGGCTTGCCACACAGCAGGATGACTTTCCATTAGTAAATAAGGAGGTTAAAACATCTGCTTTGACAAATGATTCTTAACTCATCAGCTCTGGACAGA
Source organism: Cygnus atratus (assembly GCF_013377495.2). Taxonomy (NCBI): domain Eukaryota; kingdom Metazoa; phylum Chordata; class Aves; order Anseriformes; family Anatidae; genus Cygnus; species Cygnus atratus. The sequence continues at coordinate 44,602,688 of NC_066364.1, forward strand.
GTGTGAGAAGAAATGATTGAATGAATGTCTGACCATCAGACGTTAATTCTGAACAAATCTTGGAATATTGGATAAATTCCAGCAGACTGGGCAAGTGGATATCTTGTTACAAGAGTAAGTAAGAGGTTTTATCCTTGAAAGAAAAAGTCATCAAGAGCTGCTTTAGTAGTGAATTATTTAAAAACAAAGTAATCTGTATTAATATGGACTTATGGAAAGTAGGTCATGTCAAACAAACTTGATTTCATTCCTGTTACGATTTCAGATTTGATTGCTAAGAGTAACAGCTTGGATTTAATGTATGCTTATTTTTATAAGGCATTGACTGTGTCTCACATCACATCTTGATGACAAAATCAGCACTACATAACATCAATGAAGTCCATTTAGTGGACTAATGAACTGACTAATGAACCATGTACGAATAAACAATTATCGACAGAAAATCATCCCCTGTGAGGGGTGATGTTTTGCAAGGGTTGGGAGTGGGCTGAGCACTATGGGACATTTTCATCACTCCTCTGAAAATGAAAACTTGCCAGAATGTTAAATAATGAGAGTTGAGAATTATACCATATGACATACATTTCTTGGTAAGATACATTCAATGGAACACAGTATGTTTAAATGCAACCAAACATGAACGCTATAAATGCATAAGACATGGTTCAGGTTATATGCAGTTAACACAATACGTACACAAAGTTTCTAATATCTACCCCTTTCTGTGATGTAGATGTTATGCTCACCATTCTGCTGTCCCTCTGGATCTTACAGTCTAGGGCAAGGATATATGGAAGTCATCAGCTTTGTAAGTCCCTCACCGGTAGGAGTATGATGAATATTATGGTGGTGAGGTCTTCTGCCTCACTCTAGGATACACTCAGGGCCATTTCTATATGTTTGCTACAAGCAATGGCAGATCTGTATTTGCTGGGCTACAACGCTACAATGTTGTGCTAGAAGTTATGGGGGAAATTTAATGAGAATTCAATATTAGAGTCTATATTCAGTAGGATTTCCATATTTCAGACTAGGTTCTGTTTGACTGAGTCAAAATAATGCTTATTTTAAAATTACATACTTTGTTTCTTCAATGGGATGAGCAAATTTAATGGAGAGGCTTTGTTTCTCAATAGATTGAGATATTGTTTCCTTTTGTGATGGAATTTTTTCTTCTGCAAAAAGCAATCAAGCAAACAAACAAAAATGGTATAAGATTCCTTGAATTTATTTTCTAATATTGCCATAGCAACATTAAAAAATACTCATTAAGTTTAGTTCTGTGAAAACAAAACAAAACAAAATACAAAGTGATAGTCATCTAGTGACTTGGTTTAGGTTAGTATATCATCATTTAAAGTTATCAAAAGAGATGTGTCTCAAAATCAGTTGTCTGTGATCACATGGATATTTCTGAAACAGAGAAGATCCAAACTATTATTATTATTATTATTATTATTATTATTATTATTTGACACAGAGGCAACATATCATAAGGATCTGTTTGTGTCTGTGTGCAGTCAAGGTGTTAGGTCTGTCCATTACATACCCAGTTCTTCAAGGTGCAGTAGCCTCATCTGTCACATCTTTTATTCTGTAATACCTTGGTAGATAAGCAATAGTTAAACACTCTCAGGTTTGAGTGGTGGAAAAACAGTGTTTGAAAATGTTCCTTAGGTCTGGAAGTCATTCTCCAGTTTAGTTGCCTGATCTAGGCAACCAAACTTATATCTAGGAATGCTGTGTGAAGAGGCAGTGTGTCAATTATTAGTTTTAGACTGTATACCTGATACATTTGACTTCTAAAAGATGATCTAGTACAAGCATCTTCTGCAGGTCTGGGGAAAAATGCATATTGCTGAGTAGTAACAAACCAAGCTTTCAACAGCAACTCTAGAAATGAAATGACCATTAAGGATTGTACTTGAACATTATCCAACAATGTGAAAACAAATGATAAAACTGGGCAAATTAAAAAATGAGAAACAAGATTTTGTTAGAGTATAAAAAAAGAAAGCAAAAAAAAAAGTCAGAATTAACGTTATGTTCTGTCTGTTCTGAAGACAAAAAATCCTTTGGGTTTTACTATGTGTTCAGATTCTATGCAATTTTTAGAGCTTTCTTTATTTACCCCATACAGGGTCAGCAGAGGGAAGAACACATAAGAATTTCATTTTCATGCAAATTTTCTTAAAGAATAAAGTCTTTAAGGTGAGATACTATCTCTACCAATCTTTAAATGTTTCTGAATATTAGGAGGTTTTAACTGTTTTATTTACCTTATTATATGATCAATTAGATCATTTCATTTTGTATTGTCATTCAGAAATCTTTTCTTTGGTGTATGTATAATCATATGCTCATGTAATCTTATGTATGTTCATCAGTCATTACTTTTTTTTTTTTTCCTTACAGGTGTACCTTTGTTTTCTACAGCTCACATTCCTTTCCATTGTTAATTTTCATCAGAGACACTCACAGACATAGTTCTCTTCACCTGTTTCATTAATTATCGGAATTAAATGGCTATGTACATTTTCATGTTCAATAGCATCATGATCATCATTACAATCACAGATCACCATCATTATACTTACTGATTTAACAGATACAGACGTTTGTTGCTCTTGCTTTGTTTCTACCATACTATGCCATCTCATTTTCCTGCACAGCAACTAAGCTGTCAACATAAACTTTTAAACATGACAGAACTCAGCATAGCAATATCCTTTAAAATGGTTGTTGACATCTAAGTAACAAAACTCCTTACCGTAGTCTGGTGCTTGTCAGTCAGAAGCACTGGAAACATGATTATCTTCCCTGTTGCATGCATTCTTGATGCTGACTCTACACAGCGATTTGTGAAATCCAGCATAACTTTAAAAATCAGCAAGTTCTGATTTTTGCTTTCATTGCTGCAGTATAGCAGTTTAACTCCTCTAATTGGCTTTAACTAAATGAAACCTACTGCCACTTATGAACAGAAGTGCAAATTTAGCACTGTCTATTTTTGCCAGCTTGTGTCAGTGGCTATTTGGCTCAGCTTTTCCATCTTCCCAAATACAAACTCCATTATTTGATTTGCTTCATTATAAATGTAGCAAGTGTTCATGAGGTGATCAGCTAATCAGTGCTGATATCTATACTCATCAGGTCATAAAAATAATTAATGGATACATTTGGCTTCCTATCACTGTTGGTAGAATAGACTGTTTCTTTTCGGTCCCTCATTTAGCCTAGCACTGAAAAGGTAGGAGTTTTCAGAGATCACATAAAATTAAAATAAATATGTCACTTTGTGTTTAGGAACAGGGATATAGATAATTAATTTACTTCTAAGTTTTACAGTATGAATTCCAACTTCTGTAGCAAAAACTTTGTGTTTTAATGATTTTTTTCTTTTCTTTTTATGTCTGGAAAATAAATGGGATCAAGCTCTTTTTTTTTGGTACTTTTTTGTTGTTTTTGGTAACATTTCTAGTATAAGATGGAGTTATCATTCAGTGTATTACAGTTTGTCCTTCCGGCACTCATTTGCTGAACTGCCCACTCATTTCTTGTTCCTCAGCCTCAAGAATGTGTGAAGACCTGGCAGTAATACTGGAGATACTGGCAACATGAAGACAACTGATGGCAGTTCAAGATGTCAGTGCCCTATGTATCCCTGTCACCTTCATCCAAGGGCAAAATCCTTTCCCTCCCACACTTCCCTCTGGAAATCAAGCAGCCCATTTGCAACCATCCAGCTTCAGATTCCTATATATGTATTGTAGCAAAAAAGAATCTTTCCTAATGTTTGAAAATGTGGGGGCTCTGAACTTACCTTTGTGCTAGGAATATTAAAAACACAATGAATTAAAGTATGGTTTGAAGTTCTAACAACACAGGCAATCTGAGACTGGTCAGAGGAGAAAGTACTTTTATAGATTTTCTAAAGCTACCTTTTTTTATCTTTCTGTGTACACAGAGACACAACAGTTTCCCTGGGTTAGTACTGCAACCTAAATGGGACAGGGCTTTAAAGACCATCTGAGCAGATCATAGTTTTAAAATCAAACTATAATATGTCATTTTAGTTTTCTTTCTAGGATCATTTGTGTCAGGCTTTATGGATCATCAGTGTCACAAATAAATTCCCAGCAGATTTTTTTTGTATATTCTTCACCCAAGGTTTCATTTGTATACCTTCTTCCATGTTTCCTAGCTACAACGTCTAAGTCTTTGTTTTTAGGGCATTTAAAATGCAGAAGTTTTTAAAAAAAAAAAGCTTATGGAAAACTTTCTGCCCTCATCTCATGTCACTCATGTCTGAGCCTGGAAAGCAATAGCAGTGCAGGTCTCTGATGTCGCCAGTGTGTCATTCTTTCATAAATATTGCTGGATTTTTTAAACAAAGGAAGCTTATTTCTGTTGTACTTCAGGGAGGGTGCCTATATTTTTATTCTGTTGTGTGAGAAGTGTAAGTGAGAAAATCATTTCAAGGGCATATTTCTACAGCTGTTTTTTCCGTCTCTTATTTTAAATTCACAGACAATTTATCTGTAGGCACGATACTCTTCAATGTATTCTGACTTTTTTTTCTCTTCTACCATGAAATGTGTGTGCAAAGAGAACTAGCAAATAGTTGAAGACAGAGCTTATCTGGAGGAATAGGGCTCGGGAAAGATACTCCTAGTCTTTCTAAAGATAGCATTCCTTCCTCAAAAACCCCTAACATCTGTTTATACTTTGGCTGGGTAGTGGGAGCAAAAATTTGATCTTTAATCATAGAATGGTTTGTGTTGGAAAGGACCTTAAAGATCATCTAATTCCAATCTTTAAGCCCAATACAAGTTAGAAAACAGCAACTAAAAGGAGCACAACATGAGAAAGATCAGCTCTTTCAGCAGTCACTACACAAAATGATATCCCAAATTACTCCTTTTAGGAGATAGTTGTATTAACCATTACATAACTGTTGACAACAACTTCTGTTATATCAGAAATAGTCAGTAAATAGTCTTTTTTTTTTTTTTCCAGACGTTCATATATTTGTTATTTGGAAATCAAATATCTTTATTTTTGGAGGTGATGGCAATGGTTCATGTAAATATGTCGTTGCTATCTGCAATTTAGAAGTAAATTCATTTTGAGTGATCTAGTACCTTCTTCCAGTTTTGTGGTTTTTGTTTTTTATATATTAATAAGCAAAATTCTGTACAATGGTTCCTGGACAAGGAATTTACTTTACTCTTTCAATATAAGAAATGTAATTTTTTTACAAATTGAATATTTTGAGAATTGTGGGAATTAAATGAGGTGCATGGAGTCTATATCTGCAATCCTTCTGAAATAGCATCTCATTTATAGTATTTAGGAAGTTTTGTCTTCATGATCATGCCTGCAAGAATTTTAATGCTTACCTCATTTAGAGAGATTCTCAATATCCTGTAATACAAATTTCAAACAATTAATGGAACCCATTTACTATCTCATCAATATATTCTTCCTGCCATGTATAATACAAAATATTATTATACACACATATATACAGGTATGTTTTCTGACAAACACATTTATACTGTAAAAATTCATGCAAATTTCACTGGAATAAAGAGAAGAAGAATAATAGGACAATAGAAAAGGATAAACATCTTTCAATTAAGTGATATGTTCTACTGATTGAAGTGCAGTTATATCAGTAAATCAAGCTCTGTTTAACTGCATGTAAATAAAGATTCTTTGAATTCACTAGTAATTTAAATTTCCAAGAGGAAATCAGGAGGAACTACAGCTCTTTCAATCTTCAGAAAGGTTATGATTTTCATTGCCCTATCCTTTTCTAAGCTACAATTACAAATGTCTTATATATCTTCTATGAACCAAAAGTCATTGTAGGTATGGATGTAGACAAAAACCCTAGAAACTATGGCAAGCTAAGCAGACTTTCTGCAAGGAAGATCTGGCATTCTTTAGCTCTTTAGACTGACTTTGCTGATTCTGAAACAATTTCAAGACAATAAATTTAAATGTACATATTAATTCAGCTAATATGTAAATAATAGCTTTGGTTTACTGTTAGGCAGCTTGCTAATAAATCTACTTTAAATATTTTTCAGTCTCTGTTGGACATAGTATTCAATTATATATATATATGTATGTATATAACTTAATTTCTCTACCTGTTCCTCTACTGTATTTTTTGTTTTATTTTGGTTTGATTTGTTTTGCATTAAAGAAAAAGTTACAGCTTCTTTAGAAGAAGTCTGGAGCAGTGTGATCACCACCATGTATATTTAAATTAGGCTTACTGAAAGATAAAACTGAGAACTTGTTTACCTTTTAATAACAACAACAACAATAATAATAATAATAATAATAATAATAATAATAATGGTATTGCTATTATTATTATGTGCCACGGCGTACCCATTCCTCCTTTACTGTTCCCATTCCTCCTTTCCTGATGGGAACATTCCCATTCCTCCTTTACTATCCTCCCCCTACAAACATCTCATCTCCCATGAGAAGTCTTCTTCTCATCAAAAGCATGGAAAGTAAAATGAGGTGTCTGAGCACCCGCATTCCAACTGAGAAAGCAGAAGCCTGTCTTGGAGAAAGGGGAAAATAACAGACAAAAACAACTCTTTTTACCTTTTGTTTTCCAGATTGATTACTATTTTCACTTACAAAATATAACAATCTCAGTTTAAACTTTGATTCTTTTCCTCAGATCATTTTTATTATCTTCCTGCCATTCTGTTTTTGTTCGCATGACCCCAGCTCTCCCAGGTCTCCTGGGACTGAAGAGTTATAGTCAATACAATTTAACCAACTGAAAATTACCATTAAGAATGGTTTGAACTAATTTTGTCCTGCTGGTAATATCACAATTGCAAGCACAATACCCTGGAATCTTTCAAGGCTGGAGGTAAGTGTCTCTGTATGTCACTGGAATAGATTCTGCTTTTCCAATTGAAAGAAAAGGAGGATACAAGGCTTTAAAAAGAAAGTACTTCAAGATTTATGCAAATGTAAAACTAAATTGGGGGATGAGACTATTTAACACGGAAGCAGAATTTTATACTTGGGAAAAAAGGAAGGTGGATGCAGACTTATAGTGTTAGAAACAGCTTGGTCGTAGATGAAGTAATGAGTGAGTACTAAGGGAAAAATTGGTGCAGTTTTATCCATACCTTTTCAGTGGACATACACACACAAAAAATATAAGAGTTTCTGAAAATATTTTCCACATTATTTTTTTTTGAAGAAGAGTGAACAATAAAATTGACCATGACTCTGGATGAAAGATTCATCCAGTTATTTTGAGGAATATCTATGATTCTTGCATCTCCTCAGAGTAGCAGTGAACTTCCTCAAAAATCAGTGTTATCGAACAGTGCAGAATGATTATCTCTGTTTCTGACTTGGAGGAGATGAGCTACCAAAGCAAAGAGTGCTGCTCCTCTGGCCTGTAGCATTCCTGATGTCTATCCACAATACTGACAGGTGACAGGCAGCACTGATTGCTTGTTCCTTGATTAGCTTGCTTACAGAAGATTAGATGCTGGCAGTACTTGATGAAGTTGCTAGTGTCTGGTAAAGATTTATTCAGGCCTAGACAGACTCCAGCATGTTTTAGGATGAGTGATCAATTTTCTGTCAAAGGAGATGTTGATCACCTGCCTAGTGGGAGTCTCTGCTCTTTATTTTCGTACTGCCCAGGAAGGTCCTAAGGGGCACTGGTGGCAATTCCTGTGATTCTCAGTTTGAATGAGCTGGATTTTGGGGAAAAAAAAAAAAGAAAGAAAAAAAAGAAAAAAAAAAAGAAGAAAAAAAGAAGAAAAAAAGGTACAGTTTCTCATCTCACACTCAGTTTATTTTTACTGGACACTCATAAAGCTGGTACTATTAATTTTAACCTGTTAATCTCTGGGTGAGATTTAACAGTGGTATTAATATAATTAAAGAACAGTGATAGTATTTCACTGAAATGTTAATCTTTTCAGTCTTCCTGCCTCCTTTTGATGCAGAATTGATCGTTATTGCCAGATGATGACATATTCTGAGTTTATCGGTGCTAATAGGAATAATACCTTAATGTGAATATAAGTACTGAAGGTACAGACTATTTTCCAGTAATATAAACTCCTTATGATCCTTATCCTTTAATTGTTATCACCCTCTTTATCGATACTATGTGGAAAAATATTGAAATGTGATTTAGTATTAACTTGAAATTTTACATATCACTGGTAACATATCTGGTATTTTGTGCACAGGGGGAGCTTGTATAAACCTCAGGTTTAAAGACACCAACCTGACTCTATACAGAAGTGTACAGATAAAAACATGTTGGCTCAGCGTGACACTGATCAGGTTCGAAGTATGATACACACGTGTTTATATTCTCTCAGTCTCTATCTTCAGATGTTAGCTAGGGTACTGATGCTTCCTGCATTGCAGTGTGTCCTAAATATGATTGCAAGTTTTGACAGAAGCAGCTGAGGATGGACAACGTGTCAACATAATGAATTTGACATTACAAGCAGTCAGTTCAGAGTTAAGAAATGGTGTAGATATGTTCTTGACTAGAGAGCTAGCCAAATCAGTGGTAATGACTCATTTCATCATTTTATCCTCTCATCATAAGGATTTTCATGTTTTCTTTATTAGAAAAGAACAGTTAGAGCACTAGTTCCGTGATTTAGCTGGAACTCTGAATTTTTCTTTAACTGCTGATGAATTCCCCACAATTTTTGTACTCTGTTATCATCGTGATAATGGAAAGGAACACCTCTCTTTTTCTCAGCATATAACTTTCATGGTCTCTATAAGTCACTATAATTACAGAACTTTCCAGTTGCTGTTTTAGATCTAGTGGGTGATGACAGCTGCAGATCTGACAACACATTGATGCATTAGGCTGGACCACACTGGATCAAGGTCTGGCCAAGCTTTTCTCTCTAGATAGAGGAGAACCTCTTCTGGATATCTTCTGTCTGTCATTGAGACCATGGAGAATGTCTGATGGGCTCACAGAGACCTAAAGAATTATTATCTAAATTTGTAGAATTGCCAAAATTCCTTAGTGTCCTGATTTTCATTGTTCTTTTTCTTTTGTGTAAACTTATTAGATAAGCCATTCCTGTTTTCCTTTTTTTTCCCTCATAAAAAGAGCTATCTATAGCTGTGTAGGGACATTGAACCTATGCTACATGGCATAAATATCTGGCAAAAAGGCTATCATTGGCATGAGATTCAATTTGTATTTAAAATGTAGGTGTTTACTCTTGCTCAGGCTCCAGTGAATTAATGAAGATGTCATTAATGAAACCCAAGGAGCAATTTGGTGCTGTAAAAGGCAGTTGGCTAACATCTCATCAGCTGAATCACACTCCTATATCTTCTCAATATTTTTTAATTGTAATGGGGGCCTAGACAGCTCACATGACTTCAGAAAACTCACTGGAGTTGTTTAAATCAAGAACTAAATCTTACCCTGTATGTTGAGAACCTATTTTCTTTACTGGTGGTCATCCAAAGAGAAAAACATACTTAACTCATACAATTATTTTATATTGATGTTGTGATCAGCTCTCATACACTTTTTGGGAGGTAATCCCCTTCAATTTACATGCTCTTCTAAATATATTTAACTTCCTAGAAGGGGATACCAGATTACCTTAGCCCCTGTTTTCAGGTGTTAGATGTGGTACTGGCTTACTGCATTACAGCACATCCTCATATAGGGAATATCAGAGCCTCTACTTCCACATTCCAGCCTCTCTGGAAACTCTGAGCATTCATACATAGACCCTTGATCATACTATTGATCACTTATAGCAGGACTGGGTGATTATATGTTGGGATCAAGATACAGTGCATAACTTCATCATATATGATTTAAGAAAATATTATTTTTCTTCCACATAATTTGTCAATATCATCTTAGTATGTGGGTCATCAGCTATGGATGACTAATGTTATTTTTCCCCTTTCCACTTTGACCAGAACCAACTACCTCTACCTACTTTTCAGTCACAGTTTTTCTGGAAGAATAAATGGGAATTGGTACAAGGTCACTTGGGGGGCATTGGGAAATACTTTCTGTTTTTCCCAAGTGCTTGAGCCACTTTTGCTCAACTGAATCTCTAATACCTACAGGTATCTCTATTTATTTTTTTCAGTGATGGAAACAGCTATGTCACTTTGTCCTTGTCTCTCTGCGCTGCAGCTCTGCAGTGAGCTGACACAAAGTAAAGTGTTAAGATTTGTGGGGCTCACTTAACTGCAAGATCTGATTTCACTGTAGACTTGTGCTCCACTGTGTGCCACATGCCTGCAGCTGCTCTACAGCCCAGAGGCAATTCAAATGCAAGCTAAACGTGGAGGCCAGAGATGCTCATAACACTGTATTTCAATCCACAGAGACACCGCAAATGCAAAATTAAGTCTCTGAACAGATGACCACTAGAGATTTACCTGAGTTTCTTCTTCTAATGTTCAAGAGCAAGTAGCTGATATAAAAAGACTTAAAGCCACTTCCCAAGTTGCTTTTGGAATCAATCAGATAACATTTAGTCATTCAAAATTTATATTGCATTTATCATTTTTATCAATAATTTTATTTTAGATCAGAGGGTCTTATGTCCACATGATTTATGACTGCTTTAATTTTTCCCAAGGACATGTGTTAACAAAAATTATGAATGTAGAGAAACTGACATTGTTCCTCTCAAAACGATAAAAATCATCTGTTCAGCATGTGAGACAAATGCTCTATCCACCTTTTTTATTTATTTATATGCTATTTAAATCTTCCTCATTTCAATCTTGTGATGGTATTCATCTATCTATAATAAAATCTTAGCAGTATTTCACTATAAAGATGTTCTCCATCATGCCTCTCAATGGAACCTCTTTAATTCTTCTCTCTGTAGACATCTATTCCCATTTAGTTTATGACTATAATGTAGAAACTGTGTTTTTCTCCCTCTTCCTTCTTCCAGGTGATGTATAATTCTAATTCACTTTATCTGGTCTTGACTTCAGTATATCTGTCTATGCGAGGAGTAGATGTCACAGCTACTGCTGTCAATATTTCCTTCTTGCAGGTTGAACAGTATGCTTGCTATTCCTGACAAGTCAGTGCCTCTGCGCTGCCAAGACACTGGATTAGGGATTCACTGACTAATTGGACAGTCATGCAAATACCTGATGTTCTTTGTTCCACAGTGGATCCCTGCCTGCAAACCCTTTTTTTTTTTTTGTTTAGCACAAACTAGAGTGGAAATCTGTCAAATTTTAATCATCACATTACTCAGCTAAATAAAGTGGGGCTTACATGAAACCCTGGAACATTACTGTCAGTTTTCTGGGCACTGTGGTTCTGGAAAACTACTTGTTAACAGAGTGAACATGTTTGAGCAAAGACCAATAAAACACAGAAGACAACAGCAACTGACATGAGTCATGACTAAGAGGTTGCATATTTATAACGTATTCGAGCACTGCATATAGATTGCAAGATATCTGATATTCTCAGCAGGGGCATCTGGCTTGTTGGTTTCTAGGTACTGCAAAAAAAAATGCTGAGTATTATTAGCTCAACACCTTGCAAGCAAAGGTTGAATTTTACGGGACCTTTCTTTTCTTAAGTGTGGCACATGCAACTGATTAGAAATGACAGCAGTACAATGAAGAAAAGGAAAATTCTGTTTGAATAAAACAAGGTTCTTTCTGAATGCACCCTTCTCTTTCAAGGTACATGAGATAAATCTCATTGCTTGGAACAGAATAAAATAATATGGAATATAAACAGAATTGTATTTGGTTTGGAAATTCTTGGAAAGAGGTGATTTTACCTTTTTTTGTGAGCTCTTAGTAGCTTGGGCCTAACTTCCCGTGCCACTAGAGTTGAATGACATAGAGACACGTTCTTTCATTTCATTGTTCCTAGTGCTAAAACATTTTGTAGATCTTCTTTCTTAATTGTATATTTCCCAGAGTTTCCTAAAAACTGAGGCTAAGTCATTGCAATTATTATAACCATGACACGTTCTCACAATAAGCTGGCAGATTTTATCATAGAATTGATTTGGATTGCCACTTTCAAAATTTACTTATCAACTTCTAAAACTGAAAGTACCAAGCCCTATAAAACTGCTCTGTAGAGAATATTCATTTGGCTCAGCTGATGGTCTGCATGTTGAGGATATCCAGAAGTAGGTTCAAAGTTTATCCATTTCTTCTCAGATGTTGCTAATTTTAATTTAGTTTTGTCTACGTCACAAGGAGATAGATGCTGATCAGCTAAAATAGAAATGCCCTCTAGTTTTGCTACCACCAATGAATTCTGTTTCTGTGTATGCTCTACACAAAATAGCTATATTTTAGCAGTTTAATAACAAGTATTTCATATGTATAAGGGTTGTTTTATGCTTTAGATTAGAACAGTTTCAATAGAGAGGATTTTTTTTTTGTATTGAATGGAATTCACGTATTTGAAATAATGTGCAAGATTATAAAAAACTCCCATTACAGTTAAAAAAAGAAAATTTTGAGCCACATGTTTTGTACTTGCATATAAAATGTATCCCCACATTTCAGACCTCAAAAGCACTAGGATAGAAACAAATGTACTTGTAGATTTAGATACAGGATTTTCTAATTAATTTTAGATGTATGCAAGCTGGAGAACTTTGCCCTTTGCTCATTTTTTTTTTGAGTTTTATCTCCTTAGAAGAAATTTTGTTGGCCTGCTCTGCTTAATTAACTTTTTCAAGAAAAAAGAGTGAACAATACAGAGGAGAAAAACTTACGCTTTATCTAGGAACCCATTGTGTATTTAGAGGAAATTCTATAGGACAATGCATTGCATAACGAGCCAAGACATGATTTGTTCTGCATGAAATGTATCTTTACTGGCTTTAACACCACTCCATTCACTGCACACTATCCAAGCAACGTATGATTAAGGTATTAAACCTGCAGAGAAAACAAAACAAAACAAAACATGTTTTTATACCTAAAAGGTTACATCAGAATCCAAATGTAACACAGGAAATAAATCAAAATTAACTTCATCTTTTCCAGCTCAAGCTATTTGTTTTGTAACTTGAAGATGTTTGCAATGTAGCTCATTTTTAGTATAGGCTGTTTCTGTATAAGTATTCTAAAATCTAGTTGGAGTGGGATGAAAAAATACTCTTGCAAGAATTTTTTGCAAAATGAATGGTTGAGGTTGAAAGAGACTTCTGCAGGTCATCTGGTCCAACCGTCCCTGCTAAAGCAGGGCCATCTAGAGTAGGTTGCCCAAGAGCATGTCAAGAGAGCTTCTGAATAGCTCCAAGGAAGGAGATCACTCAAGCAACCTGTTCCAGGTTCACCACCTTCACAGTGAAGAAATGTTACCTGTTGTTCAGATGGAGCCTCCTGTGTTTGCATTTGTGCCCATTACCTCTGGTGCCACTGGGCACCACTGAAAAGAGCCTGGCTCAATCTTCTTTGCATCCTCCCTTCAGGTAATTATCCACATTGATAAGATTCTCCCTGAGCCTTCTCTTCTCCAGTCTGAAAAGTCCCAGTTCTTTCAACCTTTCTTCATTTGGAAGATGTTTCAGTACCTTCATTGTTTTCACGGCCCTTTGCTGAACTCTCTACAGTAGCTCCATCTCTCTCAAATATCTATCCAAATATTCTTAGCTCCATACCTACCAAATTTTGACATTTTATTCAGTGTGTCTCTTCCATGTTACAAAAGGTTGCTATGAACTCTTGTATACATTTTTTATAAATCTACATAGCAGTCAAGAAAATATTTTTTTCCTACTCCTATCTTGATAGTTCTGCCATGTTTTTTCCGCCCATTATTCACCTTACATACAAAGTTGGTTTTTGTACTGATATGCTTGAGTACAGAGTTTGCCAGCAGATGGGAATCTGAAACCATCCTTGCACTCTTCTATCAGATATACCAGTCCTGAATCCTAGACTAATATGTGCTCTGTGGGACTACAGCTTTCCCCTTCTGTTTGCGCTTTTCATAGCAATTAGTATAAATTCTCATTGTCTGCATATTTATCTTGTACAGGATTCCATAATGTTTTAACTGTAGTTTCCCATGTTAAAAAGCATGCATAATATTTAAAAATATACAATATTTATATATCAGGATATTTTTACAAGTGATTTTGACAAATCAAAATAGGTCTTATTTCACTTATTAGCTCTAAAAATGTTAATAAATACCTTTATTTCACAGAGATTTCTGGGAATGAAAGACTAAGGAGAATCCTCCAGGAAGGTAAGTTATTTTTAAGGGATCAAGGCAAAATCAGTAAATATTTTACTAATCTAAAATATATAAAAGTTGAGGTTTTTGTAAGATCTGACAGGCAAATATGCTTATGGTTTTGGTTAGCAGACTGTTCTCTGTTGCTGCTATCATTTCCAGAAGTTCTTGCTGCTAGCAAAAAAAATATGAGGCTGCTGTGTATTCGATACATAAATGATCATAATTTTGTGCAAGAAATGAACATGTGCCACATGAAGAAGCTTGTGCTTCCTAGATATCTTTATCAGAGCATGCACATGGCTTCCTCCCCTTCCCCCTGTTGAATGCAGCTACAGTTTTGACAAGCAAATGTTACACTGCATACAATGAATGCAGTCCACTCCCTGGGTATTATCTGAAATTGCTCTGGCAGGACTGCAGTTTTTCATGCTTGCATGGCATGAAGCCGGTGAAATACCAGCTGCAGACTCCTCTTTTCTTTTCTTTCCCCTCTGCCCCAACAGCACATTCTCTCTGCGGCTTTCCTTTGACCTTGCACAATCCTTAAGGTGTAGGACACATTCAAGGCCCACCCACGCTGGAATACTTCACATTTCTGACCATGGTTCTGCATTTCTCCAATCCACAGCCAGCAAGGTCTGCACGAGTTCAGGCAGGGAGTAGAACTGTCAGTATACTAGGATGTATCTGGTGTACCTACAGAAACAAACAAACAAACAGGACAACAGAGTCTTTATGAGTGGTAGGCTTTGGCTAGGCTTTGGGTCAGGAAGGAGCGAGACAATTTGCTTGGTCAAGTGGAGAACCCTTTACAGAAGTTCCCTAGGATTTTGGACTGAGCAACACCTTGTATGTCTACAACATGAAGATCCAGGCACACAGAACTGGGGGAATGTCTCACAGTTGACAATCTGGTGAGGATTTACTTGGGCTCTACAATATAAGAAGGATATAAAAATATTAGAATGTGTCTAAAGGAGGGCAACACAGAAGGTGAAAGGACTAGTGGGCATGACTTAAGAGAAGCGGCTGAGGTCACTTGGTTTGTTCAACTTAGAGAATAATGATGGTGGGCAATGAGGGTGACCTCACTGCTGTCTACAACCTTCTTGTCAGAGGGAGTGGAGACAGAGGTGCTGATCTTTCCTCTCTGGTAATCAGAAATAGGATGCAAGGGAGTGGACTGAAGGTGCATCTGGGGACTTCAGACTACACATTACAAAAAAAATTCTTCATTGAGAGGGTGGTCAGGCACTGGAACAGGCTCCACGGGGAAGTGGTCATGGCTCCATGCCTATCAGTGTTCAAGAAGGCTTTGGACAATATTCTTAGATATGTGGTTTAACCCTTAGTTTATCCTGTATGGAGTCAGGAGTTGGACTTGGTGATCCTCATGTGTCCCTTCAAACTCAGGATATTCTATGATTCTATGACTTAAGCAACACTCCTCTAAACCTTCTAGCATCACTGAGCATGCATTCAAATATTCTGTTAGTCATCCAGCTGCTGATCCAAAGGATGCAAGTCTTCTCTAAGTCTCAGGAGAATCCTCCAGTGATGTATTTTGGATTTGCTAGAACATTTCAGACGACTGTAGTTACTCTTTTAGGAAACTGGATTTTGCTGCCCTTGAGTCCTTCTGAGATGCCAGTGACTACATAGACTAGATCTACATTTGCTATGGATAGACGTAAGATAGCATAAGACATAGACGTCTCACATGTCACATCTCACGTATTGGCACATACGTTTGATAGATGTCTGAATCTGGAACTGAATATTACTGCAAGAATCCTATTACATTATATGTAATATAAAATGTATAATTTCATAGTAAATTTATAGTTTTGGATAGATAGCTTTAGACAAAGCCCAGCTGAATCATGCGCCTTTTATATTGCAATGAATTTTGCTCCTTTTCGTCCTGCATTTACCTTGACCTTGGATTTGTCAAGCTTGTAAGTATCATATGAATTTTATAACTTACCCCCCCCCCTTTTTTTTTGCCAGTCAGTGACTCAGTACTCTTCTTCAAAAGTCAGTCTTCTTCTGTGTCAAAATTTATAGATGAGTCACTTACTAGGTAACACTAATAACTTAGGGAAAAAAATCCTTTTTTTTCTCCCCCCCCCCCGCCCCCCCCAAGGAAAGAAACTATGTTTACCATGGAACAGAATTTCTTTCTTGTATTGTCCATTAGTAAGTGCATCAAGTTATGGTTACCACCCTGGAAGGAAAGTCTTGATTTTTATCAGTCAGTCCTAGCTAGCTAAAAAGAACTTGAATAATTTATGAGTTCCTCATTTAACTGTTTAAAATAAATACAGTATCAGTAATGTGATTTTTTTTTTAATTTTAGAAAGTTTCTACATTAGAAAACTCTAATTCTAATTCAGTACCTTAAAGAATTTATGAAGTGTGATTGTTTTGTTTCATATACATTTCTAGCCTTATGAAATCATTGGTTAGATTACATAGTACTAGTGCAATAACAAAGTGCAACAACTAAATTTATAAATAACAACTAGTGCAATAACAACAAAATCTTAATTTTTAAATCAGTTTTTCTATTTGACAATACCAGTTTACATTTGTTTTCTTTCTGAAAATATAAATTTCTGCAATAAAAAAAAATAATCATCATTAATAATAAAAGTTCCCCTTCCAAAAAATATAACAGGAATTTTTGTCTTGATTCTGTTTCCGTTATATATTCCTCACCAAGATTTCCCCTATAATCTTATGGTAGGAAACCTCCAATTTCCACTGATTTAATTTTCCCCTTCCTGTGTTTCTGAGCGAGTAGGAGAATGCATCATTAATTTGTGGAAGTGTATTCCATTTCCAGGGCAAGTTCCCCTCCATTTCACCTTAGAGGTGATTTTTCTTGGATATTTTCAGTGGAATTAACATAGCTTTGGTATGCAAAATACAGAAAACTTTAGGTCTAGCACAGATTAGGGGAAGTGAACAGGTTTCTAACCAGTAACTTAAGAAAATATGTGGGAATAACTCTTTGTTCATTTCTTTGCAGTGTAATGTTTCAGTAATGTAGCAGTTTCTTGTCCCCTGATTACTGCCAGGCATCCTTTCCAACAGGAGAACACTTGAATTTATATAATAGAAGATGGACATCTCCAGCTTTTACAGGTAAGGTGTTGGGCAAAAAACAAACACAAAAGTTGGAAAGGACATCTGTGGTTATGAGATCCTCTTCCAAATGCCTAAATGTCCTTTTGGGGGCATCTGGTACTAAAGGTCAAAAAATGTGATTAGGTTCTCAAATCGCCTTTTTCATGATATTCCAGGAGTGGCTTTCAGACTTAGAGTTAGGATTTTTATCTGATCAGTTTGTTGAAGGGGCTTTTTATTCTAAGAACATATTTAAAAACCCACAACAGTATTAATATTACTTATATACTGTGTGAGCAGCTAATGTAACCACCAGACCTGTCATTTTTCATTCTCTGCTTGGATTGCTTTGAGATTTGTAGCCTTTATTGCACCAAGCATTTTTTTTAATGTTTAGCTTCTGAATTTATGTTGAATATTTGTCTCATCGCTACAGTTTAATAAAAATTAGATGTAAAAGAGCCATCTCAGTATAGAAAAAACAGCTTCAGGGTTAGGTAGTTGTTTTTCACAAATGAACTTGGATGTAATACAATTACTTTTAGACAGCTTTCCCTAAATATTATGAAATGATTTGAAATAATTACAAAAGCAGTGATGGCAAACCAGTGGCATTTTAAAGTTATGGAATTGCTTTCTAAATGGATGTTCAATGTAGTGCCTTTGTTTCTACAGGCTACAAGCAGTGAGCTGAAACCAATGACAGTGAGTTACCAATGGCTTTACCTGACAAGTGAAGATTTACTTACTAGTGTTAATAGAACTGGAACCAGCCATATTTATCATTCTATCTCTTCCTCAGCAATCAGCAGAGATATTTTTTTAAAATATTATTATTATTTTCCATCTAGAAGGCAGTATATTCAAAGAGGGAAGATAACTCAGTTATTTACAGCTTTGCCAATGACTTCTGCTTGGTAAGTCACTTAGCCTCTGTGTCTGAGTCTCACTAGCTGTTTAGCAAAGATAATGATATTTTTCTTCTCTTGTAAATGATCCTTCTGGGCATATGACAGAACAAAATACCATTCCCATAAACACAGGTACAAGGCATAAAAATTACAGAAAACAATGGCCGTCAAATGAGAAGAAGCTCTGGGAATAAATCCAAATGGATGGCAGAGGCATAAATGCACATAACCACACAGAAAATGCAAGTAACTATTTCTAGTAGAAGAATGAGTGTGGTGTTGGCTTATTAAAACTGGTCTGAACAAAGTATGTAGTTATGGGAAGGGAAAACTCAGAGCTTACAGGAGGTGTAAGAAAAATCAGATGTCTAGGGTAGCAATAGACAGAGATTAGCAGACTGCCCATCTTCAGATGGAGATTGGAGGGGCCACCTACTGCCTTTACAGGCTGGAATCCCTGCTGAGGGACAGGATGAAAAGTATCATTAGAGACTACTCCTCCCTCAGCAATTAATTGCCTTTACCTCCTTCATAAAGGCAAAGTTGTGCCTTCCAGTGCATCCACAGCACACCACAGCCTTGACCTGGCTCTGCAGGGCACCCAGAAGGCATAGCAGGATGCCTTAAAGAGGTAGGAGTAGGTTGCTTCTTGCAAATTGTTCAGGAGAAGTTGCTGCTTGAGGAAGAGAATGGCAAGGAAGGTGAAGTCCACAGAGCAGGGAAGGACAGGGAACTCTGTAGGCTGACCTAGGCTGCCCCTTCCCAGATTTCTTTCCACTCCTCTATTGAACCCCTGTGACCTAACCTGTTATTGTAAGATTGTGCCTTCTGGCTGAAAAGCCTTGAGACATCTCAAGACATGATGTGAGAATTAGAAATTAATATGTAGAACTAAATGAAAAATATTAATAATAAAAATTAAGAAAAGTGTGTAACAGATCAAGGACTATATTGTCCCTCAGGAACAGTCATCTCATACTTTTTTTTCTTTAAATACTGTCATCTCATACTTTCTGTTTAAAAATATTAGTCAGACCTTGGAGTATTATACCTTACTGATTGTTATCTGATGAATAATGAACTGTAATTCACAGAGGTTTACATGTTGAACATCACTGAGGTTCAAGAGGAATTTTATTATTGTGTTAGACCAGAGAGCCTCTGAGCTGTTCCCATCTGTGCTCCGAATGAAAGACTTACCAGCCGGGACCTGCACATTTATGGAGGAAGATGAAGCCTGTCCTCAAGGAGTATTTGAATTTCACAAGATGAAGTAACACCAGCACACATATAAAAGAAACAGAATATATGTTAACATCACCGCTGAATATCCCTTTTCTCCAGCCTGTCAGAACTTGCCAGCTGAAATGAATTACCCTAATAGATTTTAAGGACAATGATCATTTGTGGTTATTTGGCCTCCCCTATGAGTAACATACCCTACAGAATCTCCTCCCAGTGATTTCTGCATTAAGCTCCTAACTTATGTCTGTGCTATACACTGCAGCAAAAAGAAAAATAAAAAGAGACCTCCTAAACACTCTCTGCCAGTTTAGATATAGGTGGGAGACTTCCCATTAATTCAAGAATCCACAGGGAATGGTAAATAGTGACGCACTAGATGGCACTCTTACTTCTGAATCCTTGCTAAATTAAATCCCAAGCATCTATTTCAAGAGTTTTGAAACTTCAAGAGTTTTGTATTAAGTACTTGGGGGGGGATATTCATGATCCTCAACATCCTTACTACTTGTGTTTTCCAAGCAATATTCAGAATAAATTGATAATCTGGAAGTCCTTTTTTTTTTTGTTTGTTTGTTTTTTTATGCCTTTTATGCCTTTATGCCTTTTTTTTAGCCTTTTATGATCACCCATGAATTAAAAGCATAGAACTGGTCTAGATTACATTTGCTGCATTTGGCCTGGGTAGAAGGCTTAAAAGAAGGGAAAACTGACTACCAAAGGGTGAAGATATTGTCTTTGAATTGAAGCAATTTTGAAGTCTAGCCTCATTCCTAAAGGGATTTAGGTGTGGCTTCAATAATTGATTTTAGTATTCTTCAGGAGTAGCGGGTCTGTGGGCTACAGCAATTGGCTTCTCCATTACTGAGAGGTTTATGGGCCAACATTTTGATCAAGGATTTTGGTTTTGACCGGCACTGTCCCTCTGGGAGGAGACTGAAACATCTAAAAGTGAAGGGATAATTCCTACCTCTAGTGAGTCCTGTGTGGAAACTGAGGCAGGATGACAGCACTGCTGTATCCTCTGGGAGCATGTCTATTCAAATGTCATTCCTGTACAAGAATCTTGTCAGGTTTTCTTCATATTGAAAGAAACCAATTTCTTCTAGGTTTGTCTGTAAAATACTTTAGGATGTTTAAGCTATGGAAAATATTACAATTCCATCTTTCTAAAGACCTGATGATATTAAATAGGTCATTCCAGCATCATTATTGCTGTTTGAAAAAGTGAGCATATTAGGAGATAGGCTTTCTATCCTATCATGCTATTAATGTTTTTGCTTTTTAAACTTGCAGTGTACTGGCATTTTTATTAAGCTTGTTAAATGTACAAGTAAGGGGTTACACTTGTGATTTATTGTTATATAATTTATTGCAATGTTGTTTTAGAGCCCTGCAAGAGCATAAGAAAAGAAGCAGGTAAGTCTGTCTACCTCTATTTTAACTAAGTGAAAGAGCATACACAAGAGCAAATAATGCAATTGGAGTTGATCTTTAACCCAAAAAGGTGATGACAAGGACTCAATATCCACATCGAATTCATTTGCAGGGGGTTGTGTTACTTCAGACTAGCTCTGCTCTGGTTTCATGCATTCATTGCTGGTTGTTGGTTTGAATGCAGTAGGTGTATGTCACTCTGGTAACAACTTCTGTTTCAGTTCCATTTGAAAGCAATACAACTTGTCTGCTCCAAGACTGCTCCACAGTGTGAATGTAAGCAGGGATGATCAGAAATTCTCAACAAAAGGCACTAATTTTCTGAACTAAAATGACACTGTAAGATTACTCTGAATATCTTCATTACCACTCCAGTGGTAATCATCCACCAGGTTGTGCTTCTAGGTGATAATGGAAGGGTGGGTAGCCCAGTGTTTTAGACTGACCTGTTTGTGGTTTTTTTTGTTTGTTTGTCTGTTGTTTTCTTTTTCAATGGAAAAATCCTTTTCAACAGGAATAATCTGGTGTCCTGAAATGTAGAGGATTTGTTTTCCCTTTCTCAGTAATTTACTCTTAACTCATGAGAAAACTTTTGATGATGAAACCACACCTTGTGATTCCACTGTTTAAAAATAGTTTCCCCTTATGGGGTGGAAACATCATATTCCTTTAATTGTAACAGGCAGTAAGATACCAGATCACACTGCATTTTCTGTTTTGACATACATGCTTTTTAAAATATAAATAGTTGCATATTCCCAATGACCAACATCAGCTTCACATATTTTTGCTGCCAGTTTTTTGCTTAATAAATGTCAGTAGGTGACAACCATGTTTTGTACTGCCTTTTGTGCATTACAGAGATTTATTTGTTCAGATATGTCTAAGCCGACAACATGGTACTACAGGAGCTGTGTTTTAACATTCCTGATGCTGCAGGGATTCATGGTGACAGATATAACTCAATACCACATACCCTGGGTTTTCCTATAAACCTGTAAAACTTACACCTGCTTAGTTATAGCATACAAATCATTGTTACCATATTGGATATATCAGTCTTCTCTTTGCAAAAAATAGACTTGATATCGTATCAAGCAGAGTAGCAGTATCTCTAGCATCTCAGAGAAGGAAAACCACTAATATAGGAGAAATAACATAT
This sequence comes from Cygnus atratus, assembly GCF_013377495.2. Lineage (NCBI taxonomy): Eukaryota > Metazoa > Chordata > Aves > Anseriformes > Anatidae > Cygnus > Cygnus atratus. The sequence goes on from NC_066364.1 coordinate 44,624,853, forward strand.
TTCTCCAACCCGAGAAACGGAATACATACGCTTCCTTGATAGATAAGCTGGTGTCAATGGCATGTGACTTGTATTCTCCTTTCCTTAAAGGTAACTGACAGAATCCACTGATACACTGATGAAAAACTTAACACACACGCACACATCGCCCCCCCCCCAACCCAGTTTTGTTGTTGGTAATATAGTGGCTTTTATTTTCTGTTCTCCTTTACTGGAAGAGAATTAAAAGGGCACACTTGGGTGCTAATAGCCCCTAGGCAAAACTGTGTACTTATGATCTTTTTCACTTTAAGAATTGAAACTTTCTGTTAATAAAATAACAGTGAAAAGCTTGCAGGAGACTTAACTGTTTTATGCAAATGTTGTGCCTGTTTCAGTCCTTGTCACATTCAATTCATAGATTCTTGTGGATGATTTTGCCCCAGGGTTGGTGCATTACAGTCTGCCTTCTTCTATTTTCTTTTCATTAAGTTCTTCTCAAAACAAAATTTTGCTTAAAATAAAAAAGAAAAATAGAAAAAACAACTATGAAAACAGGAACTTACCTAATGAAACAAGGACATTGAGCTGGTAACACTTAAGTCATTTCATTGGAATACTGGATCTGAATGAAAACTTTCTTCTTGATTCCATGCCTATCTTCAACATATTAGATATTATATTAGGTGAAATACTCCAGGGCAGCCATTGTTTTATCCTATTGCAGAATTCCTTGCATAACTAGGCCATAGGGATTTCTCTATTGAATGTTACTAGAATAGTAGGTTTAGAACTCAAGGAAACTCTAGGAATTGTAAATTAGGTTTCACACATATGGGACACCAAAATGAGGACCTGTTCAGAGTTCTGAGCAAGATTTTCTCCCGTGTGTTTTGACACCTTGGGCTCATCAGTAAGTTTTAAATGCAGCATGGTTTCAGACTGATTCCCTGCTTGGATTGGTGTTTCATGACTGATTCAGTCCTATTGGCTCATGCTGGGTTTCTTAACCTTTTTTTTTTTTTTTTCCCTCCTTTCAGTAAACTATTGTGGAGTAATGACATTCATGTGCCAAAGTGAAATCCCCACAGAAAATTACTCTGACCTTCATATTATCTCCCTCATCCTCTTATAGTGCTTTGATCAGTAGCCAAATAAGTAACGTTGACAAGTTGATCTTTCAGTTATTATCAATGCACATCTGAGTTAACAACCCATTAAGCAATTCACACATCCCAGAGCCCTGAGTGCTAAGTCATGCAGATGTTACAACTGTCCATGTTCTGACCTTGTTTTATCTGCAAGGATTTGAGAGGTGTGCTTGTCCTAATAAAAGCTTATAATATGGAAGAACATAACAATAGTAAGAGGGAAACAAAAGAAGCAGACCTTACCTAATTAAAACATTTGTTATGAACAACTAGTTTCTTCTTTAACTGGATCTCAAACAGTCCCTTGAGCCATCCTACCGTGGGAAGAAAAAAAAAAAAAAAAGATTTTATTTCTTTATGAGGAGTGCTTTAAGCCATGTTTTGAACTCATTTGGGAAAAAGAGAAAAATTATTTGAGGGTTGTAATGAAATGTGGTAATTGAGATGTCATTTATGCTACGATTTATTAAGGATAAAGAACCAAGCAGAGATCATTACTGTATTATGTCAATGTATAAGACTGCAATTTGCTTGTAAATGTTGTGTGCATGTCTGCTAAAAATAATAATTGTGTCAGATTAAAGGTCGGCCTAGCTCACCTATCCTGTCTCCAGCAGTGGTCAACATCGGCTGTCCACAGCAGAGAATAGGAAAAGTGTATAGGATCCTTCTCTGGAGTTTTCTCACATTCTCCAGCAATTTTTACCAGAAGAAATCGTTCGTATATATTTAGTAGCCTCTGGTGGCTTACTCCTGATCTTGTCCAGCCCAGGTATGCCCCCCATGGAAATTTAGCATTTATAGGTTACTATGATACAGATTCTACATACTACATCTAATATGACTTTATGTTGTGTGAAGAACCACTGATCTTATTGGCGACAACATTGAAAACCTTACTGAAATCAAGGTAGACAATATCCACAATATGCCCTGAAGGAAGCTACAGCCTGTGGAGAGCCCACACTGCAGCAGGTTCCTGGCAGGAAGTGCAGCCCATGGAGGATCCATGCTGGAGTATGTTTGTTCTGAAGGACTGCAGCTCATGGAGAGGACCCACACTGGAGTAGGGGAAAAAATGAGGAAGGAGCATCAGAGAGAAACTTAAGCTCTCTTACGTTGATTTTGTGTTCACTTTTACTTGTATCACCCCAGACCTGTTGCTTGTTAACCCTATCCATCACTCCCTGGCAGGGCTACTGGTAACTCCAGCTCTTCTTTACCAGGTCATCCATCTTGTTGGCAGAGATGCTTCTTCTCCACTTAGTGAAGTGGATCCCATCTCTCCCAAGCAGATGTGGATTCTCAGATGGGGTCCCCTGATTGTAGAAACCAAAACCCTATTGTTGACACCAGCTGTGCAACCAGTTGTTTACATACAGTATCAGTCCTCTCCTCCTCACATCTCACTGGCAGGACCGAGAACACTACCTGGACCCACATGCTGCTGACCGTCAATCCCAGAGCTCTACACTCACGTTGGATAATATCCATGTTGCCCCTGGCAGTATCATTGGTACTCATATGAAGAAAAATGGGGGGTAAGAGAGGGCCAGACAAGCTTTGGCAGTCTCTCCACATCCCAGATCCAGGCTCCTGGCAAGCAGTGATCTTCCTTTAGATGACAAGTTGAGTGGGTGCCTCTGTCCCCTGCAGCAGGGCATTGCCCACTACTATCACTCTCTGGTATGGCTGCAGCATCATGAATGCAACAATTCTTTCTGCATCTCTTCTCTCTCAAACAAAACTCCTCTAACAGACAAAACAGTGTCTGAAGTCTTAATGCAGGCCATAATGCGAATCACAGAACCACAGTCATTGAATGGCTTGGGTTGGAAGGGACCAACTAAGGTCCCTTAGATGACCAGCTAAGGTCCCTTAGATGACCAACTAGGGTCATCTAATTCCAACCCTCCTGCCATGGGCAGGGACCCTTCCCACTAGACCAGGTTGCTCAAAGCCCCATCCAGACTGGCCTTGAACATTTCCAGGGATGGGACATCCATAGCTTCTCTGGGCAATCTGTTCCAGTGCCTCACCACCCTCATAGTAAAGAGTTTCTTCCTTATATCTAACCTAAACCTACCCTCTTTTAGTTTAAAGCCATTACTTCTTGTCCTATCACTGCACTTCCCAACAAAGAGTCCCTCTCCAGCTTTTCTGTAGGCCCCCTTTAGGTACTGAATCACTTTAGATCATCTGTTTTACATGGTGCCACCCTGCCAGGCTCATATAATGGTCCCAAGAAATATTTTACTAACTTAGGGCTGAGGATAAAAACAAAAATCCATAACCATGTTGTGCCACTGACAGAAAAAAAAAAATATTATATACCTTTATAAATATCTATATTACTATATATCTTGATAAAGTTTGGTGACACTGACAGTGAAGACAGGCTGCACTGATACATAAATATAATAACTACTTAAGTCAATTTTCTGTTTCTTGGAATTTCAATTTTGTCATGCAGATCTTTCTACATGCTATTCAAACATACTTCTAAAGCATTTTAGCTTTTTTTCCTCATGCTACTTAGTTTGAAAGCTGCCCTAGAAATTAATTTCTCCATGGCCAGAAGCTTTATTGCAATTTCCTTTCTTAGGTATATTTTCTGCTAATTATTATTACTGATTAAACTTAATTTAATCTGGGAGATTTTTTTTCAATTTATTGGGCTAGACCTAGAGCGACCATTTCCCTACAGGCAATTTGTAATATTAAAAATACTTTCTATGTTTTCTCCATTTTACATTGCTTTTCTTGTTGGGTGAGTATTTCACCAATTTGTTTAGATGAGATGTTTCTGGTTTAAGCCCTCAATAGGCACACACTAAGGAAAATTCATATATACACCTTTCTTTGATATATATGCCCAATGAAAAATGTATTTTATTGGAAAATTCCAAAACCCAAATCAATTTAACCAAGAACATGGAAAATTCCACTCCAGAAGGATTTTCAGAAAACTGAGAAATAGAAAAGCAAGGTTTTATGCCTTTTAAATGAATTATTAGTTATTGCCAAACCTTGCAATATGGATGATGCTTTTTTTTTTTCAATTTCAGTCTTTCTGTGCTTGCTGTAACTATAATGTTCAAAAAAGATTTATTTTTATTTTAAATTGGATGTTCAAAAAATGTCAGATTCAAACACTGCTAGTAGACTATTTCATGAAAGCACAGCAGAAAGATTGGTTTGAATATTTTACAGGCTTAGGGTTGTGAAATTCTTTGATCAAAGACTCCCAACAATGTCATATCATCAAGTTAAACCTTCTGAAGTGCCATGTGAATCTAAGGAACTTCCATTGTTTTCAAAGAATGTTCTTTGCAGGCTTGCTTTGAAGTAAGGAAAACACAATGAGGCCTCTAAGTAGGTAATAGGGGTAGAAAATACAGCAGTTATAAAATCACATATTATAAAGACACTTTTGCTTACTGTGAGCATGTGAGCACAGTGCTTTACACTGAAAGAGAATTTGTGTATTAAAATAAATGCACAACTTTATAGTTTCACAGATATAATCAGGAAATTAATGATCACAAGTGCTTCAAAACAGAAATCAGCATTGCCTTTTCCTTGTGGAGGAACTGCTGGTAATAGCTAGTCCAATGTGAATATTACCTGACCCAAATACAGACGGGACTGGATTAAGACCTGTTATTACAGCAAATAATCATATTTTAAAATCTTTTTGCAGATTTTTAGGTTTGTTTTGAATATCATAGAATCATAGAATCATTAAGGTTGTAAAAGACCTCTAAGATCATCTGGTCCAACCATACCCCTACCACCACTATCACCCACTAGACCATGTCCCTGAGTACCATATCCAACCTCTTTCCTTAAACACCCCCAGGGATGGTGAATCCACCACCTCACTGGGCAACCCGTTCCAATGCCTGACTACTCTTTCTTAGAAGAAATGTCTCCTAATTTCCAACCTAAACCTCTCCTGGCACAACTTGAGGCCATTCCCTCTAGTTCTATCACTAGTTATCTGTGAGAAGAGGCTGACCCTCAGCTCCCCACACTTTCCTTTCAGGTAGCTGTAGAGAGCAATAAGGTCTCTCCTGAGCCTCCTCTTCTCCAGACTAAACAATCCCAGTTCCCTCAGCTGCTCCTCACAGGACTTGTGTTCCAGGCCCTTCACCAGCTTCATTGCCCTTCTCTGGACACATTACAGGGCCTCAATGTCTTTCTTGTAGTGAGGGGCCCAAAACTGAACACAGTACTCGAGGTGCGGCATCACCAGAGCAGAGTACAGGGGGATGATCACCTCACTGGTCCTGCTGGCTCCGCTATTCCTGATATGAGCCAGGATGCCGTTGGCCTTCTTGGCCTCCTGGGCATACTGCTAGCTCATGTTCAGGCAAGCATCAGTCAGCACCCCCAGATCCTTTTCCTCTGCACAGCTTTTGAGCCACTCTGCCCCAAGCCTGTAGCGCTGCATGGGGTTGTTGTGGCCGAAGTGCAGGATCCAGCACAACACTATCTGTGTTTCCTTATCCTTAAATCAGTGACCTTACAGAAAGTTTCATGAACTCAAGCTAAGTGAGTGAGGAGTCAGAAGACAGAGGTGTCCTGTGGTATTTTTGCCTTCCTATCTGGGCCTGCAACAGTCAAAGAAAGGAGAACGAACTTAGAAGGGACAGGGGTGTTTGAGGAAAAAGTGTGAAAAGGCTGAAGAAGCTTGGTGGGCAACCAGCTCCCTCATATCCTGTTAATTTTTCTCTGAGCATGACTTAAATTGATAGTCCAGTGTTTCATTTCTTATGTGCATGTAGTAGTAGCATGTTGGTAAACCTCTCTATGCCACCACTTCTGTTAATAGTTCACCATGCTTTTGGGGAAGTGGGAAGCCTTGAGAGTATAAATCTCAAATTGCTGGTCTAAACAGAAGTTCAGTTGGCAACCTGGCTTCCACACCAGGATGCTTACAGCTTACACAATGGAGCAACAAAACATTTAAGAAGGAACAAGACTAGAGTTGAATAAAACATTGAATTCTTCTCCTTGTACATGTATTATATACATATATACTATATATACATATATACATTATATACATATATACATTATACACATATGCATGTATATTATATAAATATATTATATATATTTAAAACTATGGAAATAAAATGTTTAAATAATATGATTATTTTCCATTTTGCTTGTTCGTATTTTGTGATCACATAAAAATGCCCCTGTTTACATGTATAAACATTATCAGTGAATATTTTTATTGTGTTATAAGATTTATTTAAAGGGATTTGGGCTTAGAAGGTTTATGATCAAACCTGTACCTAATTATAACTTTACTATTCTGATGAAAACAGTTATTAGAACCTCTTCTAAAACAAGTACAGATTATTCTTTACTTTCATAGTATACACTTCAGGAGAAGTATACCATATTTGAATAAACTTCCACTATTATATAATAAACTATTAAATGGTTTAAACTTCCTATATGATATTTCACTTGCTAAGCACTTTATCATTAAGTGTTTTTCCCTCTTTAAAAATTTGTGTTCTACAGCTAGTAATGAAATACTAATCTCTATCCTCAGTGCACAAGGATATTGTGCCTGGTAGAAGACAAGGGTGTGACCAAAGACATGATGGAAATAAGATCTTTTACATTAATTTTGCTGCATTGGTGTGTCCGCCTTGGAATGATACTTCCCTTTATCTGTGTACTTGATTCATGAGATTCTATTAAGATGCAATTCTCCAAAAATGAAATTTTGGAGATACAATTCTCCAAAATTGAATTTCCTTATTGGTCTAGCAAACATCTCTGCTCTTAAGCTTTCTTCTAGGCTGTAAGGGTACAAGAGACATGCAGAAGTCCACAGAAAACATTTTAACTGTATATTTATATTACCTTTGTGTGAACTATAGTATCTAGAACTAGATGACACACTCAGAAAACAATCCTAAGCAATGCACAGGGACACAGAGGCTGCTCAATCACTCTTTAGTGATTTAATCTATCTGTCTTTCAAGGCTTAGATTCTTACACTTCTATCAGTAGATTTTGATGATCATACTAATGGTTGTGAAACAACTTTCTAAATTATCATGATTATCATAATGGCCTGATGATAAAGTATTTGACTTTTTCTTCCTCTTATGAAATATTTATTTTCCAGCTGAACAGTACTAACAACGTAACACTGAAGATACAAACCATGGGTTCTTTTTGAAGTTATATTTCAATGTTTAATACTGTATGAAACATCCTCTGTGATGGAATCATGCAGAAAATAAGCTTTTTCTTATTAATATGAACTCATTAAAAATGTCTGATTTTTGCAAAGCTGTTTTCCCTTCAACATCTCAAATTTCTCATAACAAGAATCTGTGAACTGCACTTCATATTTACTGTCTGTCATTGATGACTATGCTGCTAATCTGAGGAGAGAGCAAGCTGCTACTCCTGACTATGAATGCTGTAGAATCTGGATCAAGATCTTTATTTAATGTCAAGTGATGTGTCTGTTACAACCAAAGAAGTTCTGATTAGCCAATAGTGTAGCCGCTAATAAATATGTAGCAGGAGAGTCAGTGAAGGGGTATTACGGAAATTCACAAATGGAATACTTATAATGTTATATAATAGTGAAATATACATATATATTTTTTTTTTGATTACTCAACAGATTTCTTTCTGTCTGTCCTATCAGTGGCAAGTGTGCCTTCTCCTTCCTCTCAAACTTTTTTCCAATTTATCATGGAAAAGAAGGGATAATATAATGTGGGTAATAGAAGCTGAGAACGGGGGAAGGCACCAGAATCCAATAAAATAAGAGAGAAAATATGAAGATTGGATCAGATTAGAATTTATAGGCAAAACAAGGCATAGAAAGAAGTGAATTTTAAATTTCTTTTGTAATTCTGGATGAGGAACGTGGAAAGTTTACCATAATATAAAGCTGAAATGTTGAGTAGCAGTACCAGAGTGTTGGGAGACTTTTCAGAGGAAACTACATGAATCATAAAAGGCAGCTGTCATTTTATTGCCAGCAGGTGCCGAAGTGCCTACAATGTATTAGATAATAGAAACCCAGAAATCTTCTAGGGCTACGGAAAATTGTTAAAAACATCTATATTTATATGAAAGGAGTGAATATAAAACACATATGTGAAAACACCAGCAGGAGATAGGCTATAAAAATCACATATGTTGCTGACAACTACAGCAGCAAGTCATCAAGACCCTAGGATACATCTACTTGCAATTTCTCCAGACAATCAGATCTGAAAGAGAGGCAGAGACTAAATCCTGATGACTTGCGGAGTTGGGACAGAATACAGAGACTGATCATGGCCAGTTCCTGAAGTGTGGCATGAGACACATCCAAACCCAGCTCATTCCTAAGAAGTAAGCATGAAATGCGGGAAGAGGCTTGAAAGCTGATGTCCCTTGCCCTCTGTGTCATTGCCAGCAATCCTGGACAGACTACCTGGATACAAGTGTCTTTGGACCTGAATGGTTGGCAGACTACTTACACACATCTTGGTGTGTAGAGGTATTGTATTGGTGTGCAGAGGTATTGTATTGAGCTACGTTGTTGCTACAGTGTTAAAAAATCATTTCCTACAGATTAATTTGGCAGCCATTATGTTTTTAAGGAGTTCAGAAAAGATATGTATATTACAATAAGCAATTTCACCTTCATTTGTATCAGTGTTACACATGAGATGAAATGCCCCGTTTGTCAAAATAATGGGTCATCTCTGAATGTGAAAAGCACATTTATTTTGTACTGAAGTACAAAAGAAAACCAGCATTTCTAGGACTGGGTTCATCCCATCCTGACAGGATCCACTGAAAAAGGACCTTCTTCAGATGAATTGTAACCACTAGAGCACAGAACAGAATCTCCCCGGGTGTCTTCCAATGCCAGGTTGTATAAAATTAAATTTAGATATCTAAGTGTAGGAAAGTAATTAGAACACCAAAACATGTATTTTAGCGCCATGGTGAGTGGAGAACAGGGGAGGAGGAGCTGCTGCCCAGTGGAGAGCTGTGCCCGAGTACTGCCAAGGTAAAGGGCTGTTGGCTGCCTTTGCTTCCTGACTTGCCCCTCTCCTGGCCACAAGGCAGATGTGGGGACTGACAGCCAAGCATAAAACCACATAAAAGGCATAAAACCACTATGGGCTATGACTTTTTATGAAATAGTGTCTCTCAACTATAAACCAGCATCTGAAAGAAAATGGCAGCCCTGTGTGCATAGTGGGAAGGGACTTCCTGTTGTGAGGTACTTCTGGGTAAACTGCAAGGAGCAGCTGGTGCTGCTGGCCAGTGGCAGGGCCTGTGGACATGTAGAGGTATGACATTTCATTGAATGGTGGCCACCAAAGGCAGAAAGGGGTGGAGTAAATAGACAACATGACTGGACGAAGGGCAAGAAAGAGTTGTGATTGCTGGGAGGGGCAGGGCTTCCTCAGAAAGTTGGCAGAAGGGATGTGGTCACTCCTCTGTTGTCTGTGTGCTGGTCCTCCAGAGCTGACCCAGCACTGTTCGCTGAGGCAGGCAGTGGGAAGCTGGCTAACAAGCAGAAGAAATAAAGACTAGATTTTCCATCCCTTTGGCACAAACAGTAACTATATTCTTATACAAATCCTGCCTTCTTAGAGGATAGATTTAGTGAAGCAGGTCACTAGTGTGTTATGAGGAAGAACTGAGGCAGTGACGATTGTTTATTCTTGGAGTCTCTCTTCAACAAGAGCAACAAAGTATGAAGAAAGAAATGGGAAAGAGACCGAGGGCCTTCTGATTGCCAGCCCTATGCATATTTCCGTGATTGGAGTAGGAGATTTCTTTTATGTTCAGGGATGTTAAATCATGTATCACACACTGTTTTAACACAGAACTTGGATTCACATTTTTTGAATTTCATTTTAAAAAGTAAATATTTTGACAGTTATTTCTGTCAGTATCACACATTTGCAAGCTGAATAAACAGATGCATGTCATAGATGCTTAAATGGGTAACTGTCCAAGAGGATTGTAATATGAGTTGAGAGAAAAGGCATTGAAGGTGGCTCAGATGCAAGGCACAGACTGCGTTTTGGTCTCCACACCCATGTATGTACCTTGTACTAACCGTTGACAGTACGTTTAGAAGCTGTCATATGTACGTACGCTCCACCAGGAATGCTTTTTTGTTTGTTTGTTTGTTTCTGTTGTTGTTTTTGTGAAACCAGTGATTGGCATGGATTTTCAACACACTTCCTCTCTTGTCAAACTATTCCGAGGCACCAGGGTCTTCTCTGTCCTCTTTGTCTAATTCAGAAGGAGTACATGCATATAAGTATTTTGGAAATAAAAGGGGACAGATGAAGTCCTTCAAACCTTTTTGGCTTCTTTTGTGGTATTGGTACAGTTGCAGTAGAAAAGACTTGGCTTTCTGAGGTTACCTTCCAAATTCTGAAGAAAGATGAACGCCAGAGTGAAGAGGGAAGTTCTCGGCCACCAGCAGCAAGCTACAGGCAGCCAAATGCCTGCAGCTGCTCAGCTGCTGTTCCACCTGTCAGCCTTTTTGTGTATGGAGCAAAAGTTGTCAGCTGTCAGCATGAAAAGAAAAAGAACAGGCAGAACTGACAGTATACTGAAATGACTGCTTTTGAACTCTGATGAGCTGTGCTCTAATGACATTTTTTTATTCCTAATGATACATAGAGGTTCCCTATTTGCCTTTTCTTATTCCTCTTGACTGAAAACCAAGGCTTCAGTAAGATAGAAGATCCACTGATGCTTTGTAGGCGTGAGAACAGATTTCTGATTCATTTTGTATGTTGCTGCATCAATTCAATCTGTGTTTAGCATGCCTGGATACTTTAGTGATACCAGGTTTGTCATTACAGTGTGAACAACCCCAGAAAAAAAAAAAAAAGGAAAAAAAAAAAAAGCACCAACAAACAGTCAAAACACAGAACAGGTTAAGAATAGGATGAAAAAGAAGGGAAAATGTCTCTTTTTCATGCAGATGTTATTATGCAGGCAGTAACAGTTTTGCAATCTTTTGTGATTGACATCTGGCATTTATTATTTTATTTAAAATCCCTGATCCTTATGACAAAAGGATACATATGCTATCGACAGCTGTGTAGTGAAAGGACATGCAGGATAAACTTGTTAGGATACATGAAGAGTTGTATCTGTATGAAGCTCTCCAGATCAAACTATCTCTTATGGAGATATGTGCTGCCAGGGTTAGACATCTTTCAGTAACTTGTTTCTATCGCAGTGCTCTAAACTTTGTATTTTAACTTTTTTTAAAGCCTTCATTTCTGTGGGAAAATGCTCAGGTAGAAATGCTACAGAAAGTCACAGCTGAAAGTATAAAAAGAACCTTACATTTCTAGGCCAACCATGTAGGGTTTTTTTTGAAGTCAGATTCATGAGTTTCCAGGCTGGTTAATAGCTATCGAGCATAAAACTGGGCAAGGTCAAAGCTGATCTGGTATGTATACAATGTGTGTAAATAGGATACTCAGAAACACAGTAATGCTTGTGCTGGATTCATAGAATCACAGAATAATTAAGGTTGGAAAAGACCTCCAAGATCATCTGGTCCAGCCATCCCCCTACCACTGATATCACCCACTAAAGCATGTCCCTAAGCACCAGGTCCAACCTTTCCTTAAACACCCACAGAGACACTGACTCCACCACCTCCCTGGGCAACCCGTTCCAGTGCCTGACTGCTCTTTCTGAGCAGAAATGTCTCCTGATTTCCAACCTAAACCTCCCCTGGTGCTACTTGAGGCCATTTCCTCCAGTCCTAAATTTGAGATTACCCAGTATGTATGTATGTATGTATAGTATATAGTAGTGTGTATACTGTAGGGTTGTGTTAAGGCTCTGGTGTACTGAGAATTTAAGTGCACAGTGTATTACATGCTTTTGCCTTCTGCCAAGCAGATGTTAGTGATGTGGTAGTATATGTAGGATTCTTTGTCACCTGATCAAAAAACAAGGGCATCAGGAAGGAATGATAAAGAGAGGGAATCTAGAAGTTAACCAAATACTCTTCATATGACAGGATGGAATAACTGAAATGAGAAATATCGTCTCTAATCTGGATAAGTGTCATATTCTGTATTACTAAATTGTGGAAGACAGAATAAACTCAAATGATTAAATAGGTTCCAGTTTTGAAGTCTTCTGTTTCAATGCTGTCTTTCCTATCAAGTAAGAGTGGCATCAAGGGTACATCAGATCTGCATCAAATTGGCCCTTCTGACTCTTACTATACAGAAGCAATTCTGCAAGGGCATTAGCAATGTTAGTAGCCAAGTTCATTTGTTTCCTCAAATATCTTCTGTCAGAAAGGGGAAAATAAACAGAGCAATGGGGTTGTCACCCACTGTGATAATAGTGTATGCTAACAAACAGCATGCTGCCTTTAAACAATGCTATAGAGTTACTATTAGCCTGCTTAGCTTAAAATGCCAATACACTTTTAAAAGGTAGAGTCAGTGGAGAGAGAAATAATGAAAATACATAATGCAGCTCATAACTATTTTCTGTGGAGGGAGTGTTGACAACAAACAATCTCTCTGGATTAACACCCAGTAATGAAGCATGTGCTATTGGATTTCCTGAAACAATTATGGACATTGATATGTGTGAAATTATTCAAAATGGCTCAGCATCCTATGAATAAATATGATGTGGTAGAGGGTACTGGAAGTTCTGCAAGTGTTATGAACAGCTTAGTGTTGATGTTCAAAACTTTAGAAGAATTTTGGAGAAGGTACTAGTAACCATTTTCCTATTCCGTCCTATTGCATATTGATTTATCCTTAAATCACAAGCAGTGAATGGAAGACAAATATTTTGTATTTTTTTATACATAGTATTCTCTTTATCCTGTGGAAATAAATTGTACACATAGTGACTGAAATAAAACCAAAGGCAGATGTTTACATGATTTTTTTAGTTATCTTTTTTAGTGTTTTTTCTTTTTTTTTAGTTATTCATTAGCCTCCTCCCTCCCCTGCAAAATAAAAACATTCCCCCACCCCTGAAGTCTCCATACCATAACTTAGTGCTTGTAAGAAGTTTATTTGAAATTGCAGTCAGTTATTCCTGTAAAAACTGTACTGGGAAGAAGGCTCTTGGTACAGTTAAAGAAAAATGCTGCTATTGCTCAATGTCTCTCTCTAAAGACATGATATTGCCTGGATACATGTTCTTTTATATCAGATGCTTTGTGTGAGTCAGAACAAAAGTCCCTCAGCTCTTCAAAATTGTGGTCATTTGAAGCACCATTGTAAAATCAATTGCCAGTGCTTCACAGCTTCTCCCTGTACCCCTTTAGGGTAGTAGCAATATGTTTGGAGTTCTGACTTTCAGAGCTGGATTCCATTTCTCACTGCCTCCTTGAATTTTGCTTTGGTTTTGTACATCTCTTTTCAACCAGTTTACTTTTTCTGCCCTTTATTTTGTGGGGCTGTCAGTCTCATCTGAAACTTTCAATGAAGAAATTGAACTACTTCTTATATTTGCCCCCAATACCACAGTGCTGTAGATCACTGACATCAGCCAATGTTCCCAGTGCTGACATTTTATCTGGACACAGTCAATCAGTTTTTCTGCTGTCCTCCACACTTGTCAGTGGTCTTGACACAAGACTTGAAAATGTCTTCTGTGTAGGTGTAAGTTCCTGATTCCTTTCAAATATAACATAGTGTATGTTACTCTACAGCTTCTGTCTCTGGAGTTTGAACGAAACCTGATTCTAGGAAAATAAAAGATTATTTTACTATGTTATTCTGTCCTGCAGGTTTCACTTCAGGTTACCTGAGGAAATAGATTCACTCCATAATTCCAGAGTGCTCTGAAAAACATTTTCCTGAGGTTGGGCTGTTCTCTCTCTGGGGTGCCTGCAAGGTGCCTTTTCAAAGTAGATCCCGATCCCAATATAGAACTGCAGCCTTACATCTCCACCTGGAAGAGTGACTTTGGAAAAAGGAAAATTTCAAGACATGAATGATGACACATCTGTCCCTCAGACTAGTTGTCCATCTGCTGACATAAAAGCAGCCCATTAGAACTGCTCTTAAAATTGATTTCAGAGAAGGGCTGCAAAATCATAGTGGCAATTTAATTAATGTTACGGAAATAGTTGAAAAAAAATGTCTGTGAATCTTTTGGCTGCTTCTAAAATGGAAACAGTGTGGCAGCAGAACTAATCTGTTGTAGCTGATAGACAGAATTAGTGCAACAGCTGTACAGGTGAAGATAATTTTAATAACAATGAAAGGAGGAAAAATAGGGATGAGCTTGCTAGGGCTAAGTGGTGCTAAATTTCAGTAGCAAAATTGCACCTTTGTGGGAAACATGTTTTAGAATATGAATTATAAATTATGATATAATCTACAAATGATATTATATACATATAAATTCATACCGTAAACTATAGTATGTAGAAGCACTAGGTAACTTTTTCTAGAGAGAAAATTGATTCGGTCTCAACTTCATTTTGTGGAGTATGATTTTCTGTTGATGTCCAGAAATAGAAAAAGTGCTTTGAAATCATGGAAAGAATCAAAGGTAGATATCTACAATAATGCCAGATTTCCCCCCTAGATTACTTTATCTGTCTGCTTTGTAGAACTAATAGAGAAAACAAAAAAACATCTAGATGCATTTTTTCCTACATGTCACTCTGTAATAATACTTGCTGAAGTCCTAAATCTCTAATCATTATGAAATATGACTTCTTGTGAAGAAAAGATATTAAACTTCTGCCTTAAAGAGAGAAGGAAAGATCACCTGTGAAAACTGATCAGGGCATAAAAAGGCAACTTTGTAATTAGCTCTAGACATTAAGTGATTTGGTTCCATTATTAATTTACTTACCTATTCAAACTCCAGCTTTTATTGGCTTTGGTAGGATTCTTTAGCTGAGATTTGTAATTGGAGAGACAGACAATTCCTTAAACTAAATAAGGATTGATTATTATTGGTAGTTAATTTGATTTAGCACCAATTCAATACTGAGAGTCACTGCTCTGATGTATTTCTAGTTTAATTTAATATTTATAGAGAGTAGGGCTGCAAGGGACTTCAAAAGGTCATCTAGTTCATCACCCTGTACCAAGACAGGAACACTGTACCCACGTCATTAGTATTAATAGTAACTTAACTTTGATGTAATATTTTCTCTATTTCCCAGTGTTGTATTAAAACTTGTACAACTTGTATTAAATCATGCTAGTTACAATAAACCACACCAATTCAACCTTTTATATTTCAATCAGTTAGTCTAAAACCTCAGCTTGCCCTCCTGATCTTTGCATGAAGTCCTGGATTCTCCTGCTAATCATATGAGTGTTTTTAGGAAAAAAAAAAAAATTAAGTAATTAACTGCTTGCAGTTCTGCCTCTCTTCAAATAAAAGAATCAGGAAAATAAGTCAGATATCCTCTTACCTAATGTGATCCTTTAAAACACGCACATAGATAGCTGCCCTCTTAGAATAGGCTATTAGGTATAGGTATTTTTTTTTTCAAATCAGCCATTTTATTCTCAAGGCCAGTTTTGCTGCATCCTTTAATCTTATTTTCTGCCTATCAAAATTTTGTCTCTCTGTGTGTGCATGCAAGCATGCACCTGTGTGTCTGTGTATGTGCATGTGTGTAGTGCGAGGTTAAGTGTCATTGGGACTGGAGCCAATATACAGCATTGTTCTGTATCTCTGCAGATCTGGGAGACACCAGGTAGTCTCTGCAGGTAGTTTAGAGTCAGTATCTTGCAACTGTATTTGTTACAGGCTTATATACTATAACCTTTATATGCTACACTAGAGGTATTTTTGAAGGATAGGCTATAGATAGAATGTGGTCTTGAATAATCTTGACATTGGAACTCAGAGCCAAATCTTTTAGGAGAACTTTGAGCTGCACTTTTTCAAAATGAAGAATGGAGGAAGGTTTTGCTGTGTGAGGTTTTCTGTGTGTCTATCTCTTAATTTTACATCAAGAATGCAATTTGTTTCAGAGCACAAGATAAAAAAATAGAGCAAGGATTTACTAACTCATGAAAATCACTGAACGGTTAATTTTTAGCTGCCACAAAGAATTACTACATTCCACTGGACAGCATTTTGTCATGGTAATGGCTGTGACCGTAAGTATTTATACTATTCATTTTGTTTTGGGTGCACTTAGTACAGTATTCTCTTTGTGTCAATAACATTTTTCAAGACTGACTTTTCTGGAAAACCTTTATTTTACAAACATTAATTGGGCAACAGTTAAAGTCTGAAGACCCTTGTTTCCTGCTCGTTGAGGCATTGCAGTTGAAAGTCATTGGAGAGAGGAGAGAACAGCATTGATACCTGGCTTTTTCTGGAATGGAATGGAAATACAAAATACTAAAGGACCAAAATTTTCATACTGTGTTCTGTCATGATCTTCATTCAAGATTGGGAATCCAGTGAATCTGGTATTTATAGAGAAGCAGAGTTACAGGTGGATATTTACTTCTTTTTAATAAATTTGAAATGCAAGTGTATATAATCAGATGATTTATTAGGTGTATACTTCATCGTTTCTTTTTTATATTGGCAACTAACTAAGGTACCTTGTTAATGAGGTATGTTATTATATAATGTTAATATATAATAATATTTATATTTATATAAATATATATAAATATAATAATATAATGATATAAATAAATAAATAAATATAATAATATATATAAATATAAATATTATATATATAATAATTATATAATGTTAATAATCATGTATCAATCTCCATGTATACATCAAAAACATGGCAACAACAACAAAAGAAGCTCAGTCACCCCATTTATTTTTTAAGACTCTATTAAAAAACTCTTCTGTTCTGCCTTTCTTTATTACAGATGTGCAGATAATCAAAAAAAACTTTATTTTTTTCTGCTTTTAATACACATGGAGATAATTGTACTTTGCTGACAATAGTAGGACTTCACTGACACTTGTCTGTGGTACGTTTGTGACTGAATAGTAGGCTTTAATAAATGGACTTAAGTTACTCATGGAAGTCATTGGATAGATAAGTTTTGGTTACTACAAGGTATTAGCATTATGTCATCAGCATTACAGCTGATGATGCAGACACGCAACTAGCACAAGCTGTAATGGTAAACGTCAAGGTGTCCATTGTGTTTTGCTGTGTATTCAGTGCCCTGAATAAGGTTTCCTGCAAGACAATCTTAATCTGTGTAGGTTGTTGCAGCTCAGCTGCATAACACATAAGAATACCTAGTATTCTCATTAATTTCATATATCTGATTTAATCTATAGCATGCTATAAACCTTGTGATGCCACTGCTATAACTCTGTAAATATTACATTGCCACCAAAAGTTTCTGATGTGTGTATTTTAGAGTGTTCAAACCCAGGGGACAGTCTGATATGGAGAAAGGGTTTTGGTGGCTGTCTCTGAAGATCTAAGAACTGTTGTTATTTCTGTTGTTTTGGTTATTCATTTAAGGGTATAATTTGATTTCTTTTTCTTCTGGTATTGTTTATAGAAACATACAACTTTTGAAAAAATAAGGAATCGATACAAGTGATTTTAAGAAAATAAGAAAATGAAGGCTGGAAGTCTGTTTGATTCCTTGTTCTATAGCTCCTTGTAGTAGAGATTAAGAGGATTAGAGGTTTATACTTTCAAAGTTATTGGAAACTGTGTACAAATATCTAATTTTCTAAGATCTGCCACGAAGATACAGGTATTATTTATTAACTGTAGCAGTCAGACTTGGTGAATCTTACTCATTCTAACAGAAAGTGAGAAGACTTACAGAATTTAAAGCAAAGGAGAAAAGACAGCCTTTCTTTTGGTGAGCAATCCTATCACCACTGCATGCAAAAACTAGACTGATATGTCTAATTTTCAGACTGACATATCTGAAGTTAGGAGGGATGAACAGGAACCCTTTGTGTATTTTGGGGAGGTTGGATGTGAATCTGTTCATTTCTACAGCTCATATTAGGGTTTCATCAGATCGAGTGCTGAACTTCAGGCTGTCTCCAATATCTTCATCCCTAAATTACAGGAATACTTGAGATCTGAATTTGAAACTAAAACTAAGGCAAAAGCAAATGCAGAACTTTCTTTGAATTGTGCAGTACAAGGCACTTTCCTTAAAAATGAAATATGATTTTTTTTTCTTCTGCTGTAGCTGTAAAAAGAAAGTCCTCAACTTCACTTTTCTCAGTAACTATATCATGGCACATCGTAATTAAAACAAACAAAAAAATGTTCCATATGAGGGAAGAAAAGAGAAAACAGGTAACAAGTATAGTCATATAGCTCATTAAACTTTAGAAAGAAATGTAGCTACTATAATAGTGAGAATCTGCATGAGATAGGATCGAACTTCTTCCGTTGAGCTAAATAAAGAACAATTAAAAGAAATAATGACTAAATCATGTACTTCACTGACAGATGCTGAGGATAACACTGATATCATCTGAATTTTTTGTGGAGTGTTCTAATAAATCTTTATAGTTGAGGAAGTTACTTATTTCTGGTAACAGACTTAGCATAGAATAATGTGGTAAGCCTGTCTACATAGGAGAGGTGCTCCAGCCCCTTGATCATCTTTGTGGCCCTCCTCTGGACCTGCTCTAACAGCTCCACATCCTTCTTGTGCTGCAGCCTCCGGACCTGGATGCAGTACTCCAGGTGGGGCCTCAGATGGGCTGAGTAGAGGAGGACAATCACCTCCCTCGGACTGCTGGACACTCCTCTTTTAATGCAGCCCAGGATGCAGTTGGCCTTCTGGGCTGCAAGCACGCACTGTTGACTCATGTCGAGGTTTTCATCCACCAGAGCCCCCAAGTCCTTCTTTGCAGGGCTGGTCTCAATGGTCTCAATGAGTTCTTCTCCTAGTCTGTCTGGGATTGCCCTGACCTAGGTGCAGCAGCTTGCACTTGGACTTGTTGAACCTGATTAGGTTCACATGGGCCCACTTCTCAAGCCTATCCAGGTCCCTTTGGATGGCATCCCATCCTTCTGTCGTATCAACCATACCACTCATCTTGGTGTCATCTGCAAATTGGCTGAGGGTGCACTCAATCCCACCATCTATGTCATTGATGAAGATATTAAACAGTACCGGTCCAAGGACAGACCCCTGAGGGACACTACTTGTCACTGGCCTCCACTTGGACATAGAGCCATTGACCATCAGATTTGGACAGATTGTGAAGAATTAACTTACCCACTTGGAGCTTTTAACATTCATTTTCTGGAGATTGACTTCTTTGTGTCTGTTTATATAAAAGCAGATAGAGTCATGCAACAATATTTTTGACATATAGTTAAGGACCTCAGAAGTAATGAAAAAATGTGTTTGTCTTATGAAAAATGTATTTTTCACACACTTTACAAATAAGAAAAACAACGCAAACTTTCTTAAATCTGATACACTCCATATTGTACACCCAGTTACTTTTTTTTTTTTTAATTTATCTTTTCAATGTAATCACTTACATGTTGTTAACTGGCTCTGAATATTCCTGCTGATGATAATGTAAATTCATGAGCTGTAATCAGCTCTAGAGTAATTTTGATCAGATCATTCTCAATGAATTTGTAGAAAGAAAAAACATAATTACAGTAATGAGCATTTTAATTCATGGCCAGATTTATCTGTTGTGATAACTTTGTGACAACTTCTATGACTGTGGTGGTGTTAGACTGGACATTAATTTATTCCTTAATGATTAGCACTCTGGTCAGTCTTCTGTGAGTGTTCTTGAAGTACAAGTAGTTAGCAGTGTAGGTGTTTCTATGATTAACATGGTAGCATTTTATTTGTTCTTTGTGTAGATCAAGGTATACATGTAGTTTTATTGCTGAATGGGTGTAACCAGTTCACCAACTGCCCTATCCTCAAACCTGGCAACCAAACTTGTAAATTACTTGGGTAGAAGTGTTATATGATATGCATATTGTCCTTACTCAGTGGCTAAGCCTTTGAAGGCTTAGCATCTGGTATAGATCTGTTCTGTAGTGCTTGTTACATAACATCTGTTTATGAACTTGCTATGTATGTGTTTATTAATAGTTACATTGCTTATGCCATATGTTGCTTTGAGGTGGGCAGATTCAAGATGCTTGTCTTGGAGTTGGAGATGACTAGTTGCAAGAAATGGCAAAGCCTTTGTGTATTCCCCTGAGCAAACTCAATGCAGCTGATACAGTAATGCACAAGATTTCCCTGCCATATGAGAAGTGTCCACATGATAGAGAAAGATCAGATCTAGAGCTTGTTAACTTTGGTATACAGTTTGGCTCTGTTACGCTTTACTTGGTGGTGTTTCTTTCTGCTCATATCAATGCTTCAGGCAGGGAACATATTTTACTCTATAAAATGCCTCTCACTCTCTAACACTGTGGAGGATCAAGTCTGCTTTTTCTCATGTCACAAGTACTTGTGGAAGCTGAATAACTTAGATTCAGCAAAATCAAGAATACATCAGAATGTGGAACACATCAGGGACATAAATATATAGAAAATATATATTTCAACAGATGAAGTTATTGTAGGCAATCATAAAAGTACAGCTATTGTTTGCCTGCTTGTTTAACCAGGGAAGTCTGGCAAGTCATCTCGGTGCCTAGCTTGCCAGTAGACTGCTGATTTCTTTTCTCTTTGCTTACTATGGTTTGTGTTTGATTAGAAGTGTTCAATTTATCCTACTTTTCCTCTTCATCGTGTGGGAAGTGGTCTTTGAAATGGAAACTTTTCAAATAACGTATTTCAATGCAAATCTTTAGACCAAAGATACAGGGTTATTTTTTTTATTTATTTTTTTTTTTAAGAAAACTTTACATCAGAGTTATCCACTCTTCCTTATGTCTGCCTTTAATCAGTCATCACTATTCTTGAATACTTACATATTTCATCTATTATTCCAAAGTCTAAGCCTGTAGGCTTGTAATACGGTTTTGCCACTGCTAGTAACAGGCCACAGGCTTTGTATGAAGTTTGGAAGGCCTCAGGACTGAGGCTTGTCAGGCTTGTTTTATCTAAACATTTCTTGACATTTCTGGAGCTTTGTTTTGCATGGTCTGGTTGTAACAGCAGATTTTCTTTTGGTGATGCCTACTTTGCTTCGCTTATTTTTGTATAATATAGCCATAGATTTGTGTAGGTAACAGTAACAAGCAGTTATGTTTTGTAGAGTGAGATATTCACTACTCTAAAATAATGATATATTATAATAAAGTAATGCTGGTCTGTTATGATAGCATTGAGAAGTGGAAACACAGGAGGCAACACAGAGGAGTACAGGCATGGTGTGCCAAGAGATGGGGCACAGGCTTGGCACTGGAGACCCCACTGTTAACTCAGAAATACGCAGTTAAACTTCAAGCTGAGCAGAAATGCTTTCAGGGGAAACAAAAAGAACAAAGAAATAATATGTAACGTGGAAAGCAGTATACATAGTACGATCACATGTAATGTGGAGTTGAAAACTAATGAATCGCAGAATCACAGAACAGTTGAGGTGGTAAGGCAGCTCTGGAGATCATCCAGTCCAATGCCCATGCTCAAACACAGGCATTTAGAGTGGCTTGCCTGGGACTGTGTCCAGTAAGGGTTTGGTGTATCTCCAGGAATGAAGACTTTGCAGCCTCTTGGGGCAACCTGTAACAGTGTTTGACCACCTTACAGTAAAAATTATTTTTCTTAACTTTAAACGTTATTTCTTGTATTTCAATTTGTAGCCACTGACTTTTTTCCTGTCATGGGATACCTGTGAAAAGAGCTTTCCCCCATCAGGTGCACATTTAAACACATTGATGAAATTTTAAGGATGAAAAATTTTGGAAAATTGTAAGGATGGATACAAATGGAAAATAATTAATTTTGGAAAGGATTAATCTTTTTTCAAAATGTTTTAAGAGGTACAGGCATCTCACTGTTTAGTTGATAGTGCCTGATTTGAGTCTAGGCTATTACACAAGTAGCACTAGGCTGCAGAGGTCTCACTTGAAGTTGGAGTCCCAGTGTGTTAGCTGCTGTACATATATGCCATCGGTGCATAGCGTACGGATGTATTGGGTTTACGTGGCAAGGTTTTGGGAGCAGGGGGCTGCAGAGGTGGGCTCTGTGAGAAGAATTCAGAAGCTGCCCCATGTTAGATAAGGGCCAGTTTCAGCCAGCTGCAAAAAGGAACCAGCCCTGCAGACCCCAAGGTCAGTGCAGCAGGAGGGCAGGAGGTGCTCCAGGCACGCAGCAGCAGTTCCCCTGCGGCCTGTGGAGAGGCCCCTGGTGGAGCAGGCTGTCCCCCTGCAGCCCATGGGTCCCACATGGAGCAGATCTCCACGCTGCAGCCCCCCCGTGGAGGAGCCCCCGCTGGAGCAGGTGGATGTGGCCTGGAGGAGGCTGCGGCCAATGGAGAGCCCCCACAGGAGCAGGCCCCGGGCCGGAGCTGCAGCCCGTGGAGAGGAGCCCACGCAGGAGCAGGGGGTCTGGGGGGAGCTGCCGCCCGTGGGGGACGCCATGCTGGAGCAGTTTGCTCCTGGCGGATGGACCCTGTGGTATGGAGCTATGTGGGAGCAGTTCTTGAAGAGCTGCTGCCTGTGGGCAGCCCCCGCAGGCTCAGTTCGGGAAGGATGGCATCCCGTGGGAGGGACCCCATGTGGAGCAGGGGAAGAGAGTGACCATGAAGGAGCGGTGGAGACAAAGCGTTAGGGACTGACTGAAGACCCCATTCCCCATTCCCCTGCACTGCTTGGGGGAAGGAGGTAGAAGAGAGTGGATAAGGGGAAGGTGTTTTTACTTTTATGATTTTGTTTGTTTGTTTTGTTTCTCACTGCTCTAGCTTGTTAGCAATAAGTAATAAATTACACTAGTCTTCCTTATGCTGAGTCTGTTTTTCCCAAAATGGTAATTATTGAGTGATCTTCCTGTTCTTATCTCAACCCTTGAACCCTTTCCATCATATTTTCCCCCCCCTTTCCCTTTGAGGAGGGGGAGTGAGAGAGCGGTTGTGGTAGAGCTCAGCTGCCCAGCTGAGTAAAACCACCACAACCGAATGATAGATCATGCACTAAGATAGGTTTTGAATAAGACGCAGTCAAGTCTTGTTGAAACAGTGGCATGCTAAGTGACCTATTTCCATGTGGCAATAGCACCGTAACAGATTCCATTACATGCTGTTGCACATTTACTGTAAGTAGAGCCATCTTTCATCTATTTGCTGCTTTGAAATCAAAGCAGGAGAAATAAAAAAAAAAAAAAAAAACAAACAAAAACAATGATTTTCCATATTTGTTAAAAATAAATACTACGTCCCTTCGTGAAACTTTTTGACATGAAGTATTTTGTCTTGCAGCAATGGTAAATAACGCTTATGAACTAAATGGCTCTGAGGCACTCCATCACTGTTCTGATGAAGATCTTTGGGGAGGGAAAAAAAGCATCATACGCTGCTGAATTTAACGCAAGGACATCCCACATACTTAATTTTGTGTGATACTCTTTAAAAAAAAATAAAAAACTCATACCTAAAAATCAAAATGAATAATGAAAAAATGAAATGAATATCTACAGAAATATGAAAAACATCTTTTATTATTATGTATCATCATGCAGCCAGAGGTCTGAGAAACTCTTGCTGATGGCCAATAAAAACCTGGCCAGTTATGAATTTCTGTATTCTCAGTTGTCGAAGTACATTAAATGTGTGCACTAATTCTGTATATTTCTTTAAAAGTATAAAACAAATCCCTGCCTGTTTCAGTGTGTGTTACATTAATTTGCTCCATTTAATATTTTGTGTGTCTTGAATGAATTTTCACATGGCAATGTACAGTCTACTATATGCTACATTTAATGTTGTAGAATATGTTGTAGATATTATGTTTCTAATGTTAGTGTTGTTACCTTTTAAAAATAGTGGGTTTTGTTTGTTTGTTTGTTTGTTTTCTGAAACTAAAAGAGAAATTCAGGAAGCTTGATGGATCTCACAAATAAACATAGTTATTACTCTATAATACTGATAAGGATTATTGCCTCAAAAACACTATCAGGCACTGCCAGTAGTTTTCATTCACAACTAGATTTAATTGGTAATCATTAATATATCACCTCTACAAATAATAATAATAATAATAATAAAGAAAATTCAAATGATTGTTGAATCTTGAATGAATACTACAAGTAGTAAACATGTTCTACTCTTATGATATAATCTGCAACACTTATGGATACCTTGGTTAAAACTTCACAAATATTACACTTTAAAGGCAGTATTAAATAGTTTAGCAGTTTAAAAGAAGGTCGAATAATGTGGATATTCTGAAGTTATAATCAACTGCAAACATATTACAAAAGACTGAGTTTTCATTAAGAGTTTACTGTAGTGGTACATGACAAAATATTGAAGTATTTTACCACATATGTGTAAATGTGCTTAGTTAAAACTAGAAAATGGAAGTATTAAGAATATCAATTTTCTTTTTATATGGAATATATCATTTTTATGTTCACTTTGTTCCCCTTAACAAGGAAAGTGAACTTTGTGTGGTTTTAGTTCTTTCGATTTTTACATACTGATAATGGGCATAGACTGATGTTTATTGAATTCTTTTTCCTCCTTCAAAATTTTATATTTTGTCTAGGGAAGGGTCCATGCATAATGAATTACAGCAAATTACAAGTAAATAAGATATGACAGCAGCCCACCTGCTCAGTTTATGCATAGGTAACGGAAAATTGATAGCCTCAATATGCTTCTCTCATAAACACGAGAGAAGCCTGTGACCTGTTCAAGGTCATAGTCCTGTTTTGTGTGTGTGTGTGTATGTATGTGTGTGACTGATTTTGTACATGTTTGAAAATTCACATTTTTCCACCCATAAAATTTTCATTCATAGGTAAAACACAGCATTATAAAGATAACTACAGAAGTACTATCCAAGAATTGACACAACACAGTGTTTATAATCTTTGTCAGAAAGATAGCTTCCTGGAATGTTACATCCATTTTTGCTGTCCAGAAAGTAATACAATATCTACTAACTGGTACAAAGTGTTTGACTGTGGAATTACAGTATAGCTAATTGCAGTCTCAGTAATTTACATTTCTGTAAAATGGTACATCCTCAAAATACCACATAAACAATAGCTCAGATAATTAACTTACTCTTTTCAGCCTTTTAGTTATTCTAATTTCTAAGTGAATTCTTTGAAATAGTACGGTTTTAGTAAATGATTTCTCAACTTATTATTAAATATTCATTTACAAGAGTATGGTTTTTTATTATGATTTCCTCAAATTCTTTATAAACGAGAAATATAAAACTAAAGGTTTTACCTTTTAGTGTAATTTCTATAGCAAGTAAAATTGCTGATTTGATAGAGAACAACACAACTATGAATGAAGTTTGCACCTACTTCCTTAACTGGAAATCCAGATGTGGACTCCTATCATGCTTAGACCTAGCTAGATTTTAGAGTTACAGATTCTGCGTCTGTTTTAATGTCCCTTTATGCTACTGGAGCAGTGTAATCAGAAACAGCTTCCAAGTATAGGAATAAGGGCAAAGTCTGGCAGTTTCAACGATCTCCTAAACACTTTGTTTATCATTGATAGTGCAGAGTTAACAATTTGATTTATTTTAGGCCTCAGGGTATACCTACTTGTCATCTTTTCATTGCATTGGTCCTATTTACTGTTTGAGTTAATGGACATACTTTTAGAAAGACTCTAGCATAGTAAAAATGAGTGGGAGCCTTGAAATGACAGAATCAAGTACCAAATGTATTCAATCTCCTGATTTACTATGACACTTTTTGTTATGATATTTCATAGGTTTGTGTCAGTGTTGTATTAAAACTTCTAGTTTATTTGAAGTAAATGTGTTTATATAAATTAAACTCACATATATTAATTTTATTTAATATATGTAAAAATAGCTTTTTATAGATACCACAACTATAGAATTGTGTGTAATGTATCTCATGATTGTTATTTCTGATCTGTTGAAAAATTTTCCTTTCAGTGTGCTAGGATTATGAGATGGAGGTGGACACTAATATTAAATGTGTATAGTATTTGCTTAATTTGCATCCTTTAAGAATAAATCACGCCTGAAGTTAACATCTAAGGTTAGCATCTAAGGATTAATAAACCTGATTTAAGTACTGCAGCAGTGAGTATTTCAGCATCTAAATTGGAATCACCTGCTAGAATAACTCTAATCAACAGCTGTTTGCAGATCCACTCCCATTGCTCTACACTACTTTCTAATATAGACAGAACCATAGACTCAAGCATTTAGTAATTAAAAATAACTCATCAGCTTTTCACCTTTTTTAATTATTTTGACTAATTTTAGATATCTATATATATTTTTCTACATGAACATAATTTTCATTTTTACCTTATGGCTTTGTCTTGTTTTTAAGGACAGGCACCAAAAGACAATAGGGGTTTTTAGTGAGAGGATGGGCACTTCTCTCCTTCCAATTTTGTTTTCAGTATTTAAATAGATGATCTGCCAAAAGTAAAGAAAAAGTCTTAGGAAATAACTGGTAAATAGTTTACCCTGCCAGGGAGCAATTGAAACCTGAATATCTTCGCAGACGACAATACTTATAATTTCGCACATCCTGACTGCGCAAAATGAGAGTAAAGTAGGCTAAATCCTAGTTGTAATGCCACACTACTGTTGTGCAATAAGAAGGTTTGAAATGCTCTACTGGTTAGATAAATTTAGTGGGGCTTTTTTTTTTTTTTTTTTTTTTTGTTAGTGAGAATTTAGCTGTTCCACTATTAAGGTTGAAATGGGGAAATTAAGGCCTGTCACTTAATCTCATTTTATGCTAATGCTTTCTTGTCTTTCTTCTTCTCATTTATGGAAAGTTTGAGATAATAGCAGAATGACATCTAATTTAGTTTTCTCAGTTTTCACAAATGGAAAACAAAGTTCATTGCTCTTACCACCTGGTAAATCTAATTAAAATTCTTACATGAAAGAAAATACCATTAAGATAAAGTAACTGTTTGATTTTGTTTCTCTGTATTTTCAGTGATGCAGATTAAGAAGAGGTGTAAAGCAGTGTTATGCCACTTTTGCAACACTGTTTTAAGTCTGTGTGCATTGGTCTGATCCTCTAAGATAGCATAAAACACCCTTAGGTAGTATTAAGTAATTTAAGTGCAAATGCCATTGGATTCCTTGCCTTATCATAAGTACATCCTCTTAAGCTGCCCCCAGCAATATAGAACTTGTGATTCATTGGTGAAAGCTGGCTCTGATTACATGTTTTGTTTGCGTGTGACAGGAAAGTAAAAGCCAATCTTCCCTGTAATGGACCTCTCTTTGAGCTTTATGAAGAGGTGTTCAGTGTCAGGTGATGTTTTGTAAACCTCACCATGTATGTGTACTCCAAAGAGTATAAACAGTGGAAAAAACAAAATTCATTGTTTAGCATAATAGGAAAATGTACAAGTAGGTGTAAAGAAATATGATATCGCATATGAAATTTAATGCCACTGGTTATATGCTTTAAAGATTATTTGAAATTGTAGGTGCTGTGATTTGAACTACATAATACCTGAAATAATTAACCCCTACCTGACTGTAAAATGGAGATAGTAATAAGTTTCAAGAAAGAGAAATGAAATTATTGTTGGTAATTAGAATGTTTAAAACTACCTACCTTTCTTAATTTTTTTCTTTTTCATCAAAATAATTGTAATTTAGGAAGTTTTTTAAAAGATATTTATTGCTGTAGACTGGAGTATTGAAGTTTAAATATTTACTGCTTTTTGGCTTTAGAGTAGGTTCTAAAGGAAGCCACATATATTGGATCTTTAAAACTAGATGAGAGAAGAAGAAAGGGTACATCTGTAATTTTAAACTACCCACTAATGATACCAAAATGCATACATACAATAGAATCTTGCTGTTTTTTAAGTGCAATTTTAAAAGAATTGTTTCCACAGGACATTCTTCCTTGTTCACAGCTAGGAGTAATGCAGAATGACAAATATTAACTAGGTGATGCTGTATTCTTCACATTCATTCCTCTCACTCCCAGCAGTTGTGCTGATCATAGGGTGGCAGGATATTTTTTTGTGACAAAATAATAATAATAAAGATAACAATGTCATCTTTAAATAGTATAGTGAAAGCATAGTGCTGGTCCCGCTAAGCGTAT
The DNA here is from genome assembly GCF_013377495.2 of Cygnus atratus. NCBI lineage: Eukaryota > Metazoa > Chordata > Aves > Anseriformes > Anatidae > Cygnus > Cygnus atratus. Next base: position 44,653,201 of record NC_066364.1, read on the forward strand.
ATCAATAATTAGCATATTCAGTGATATTTTGACCTTGAGGGGATGTTTGGTATTTTCTATAATAGCTTCATAACAGATTTTATCCTTTCGATTAAAGACAATTTACAGTGCCAAAATACCTTAAAAGAAGTACTAATTTGTCTGCCACATGGCAAGAAAATGGGCACTTTGGAAAAGCCTCTCAGTTTTGAAGCATTGCATGCCCTTCTTTATCTGGCACATTTGTACATACTGTTAGTAATAGAGATAATCAAAGTTCCAACCAATAAAGAATAACTATTTTTTTTCACTATAGACAGGTTCACATAGTCACTGTTAGGAATAAAGGTTATAACTGAAACACCACATGTCTTTCTGCTACACTAGTGGCTAGTCACCTACAGCATCTCTGACAATTTGTGTCAAGTTAATTTAGCAATATGATAATATTGCATTCTGTTTTATTTAGTGGATTCTCTAAAACTAGTTGCTTCATTTTGTATTCATTTATTTCATTTAAAAACATCTTTAATAATGTTAAAAGATCTGTAAAATTTTAAATGGTAATTTCAGAAGACCAGCCACTCTTATTTAATTTTTAATGGCAACTCTGATGGGGTGATCTCGCTACAAGTGTCTATTAGGAATTTAAGATCTAGTTCTTTCTGATGTTTATATACATGCCTTCTACTGAAAATTCCTTGTTCCAGTGGAAGCTAGAGACCTACAAACTTCTGCTATTATCGTCCAAGATCTCAGTTAATATTGTGTATCCATAGTTAGAGTGTGATGAATGCCTGTTGCAATGGAACACTGCAATGGAGATTTGTGTTAATCTTAGTAGCATTTTCTCTTTCTGCTACCACTTTATGAACTGGCTAAATGACCATGTTACACTCAATCGTGTTACAGACAAGAAGGAAATATACTTTATATATAAAAGTGAGAAGGTATTGTTAGTACACTTGAAATCTTTAGAGTCTAATCTAAGAATCCTAATAATTACAGAAAAAGAAAACAAAGGGAAAAAAAGAAACTTCTATAATGAAAAAATCTGAATAATTTGGTTAAAATTGTCATATACACACTACCTAGTTTCCATTGCCTTTTCTCATGTTTTGTATATTTACTCCTTGCTTGACTAATGAGATGAAGGTGGGCTCTAGGCTTTCCTGTGCAGCCTAAGGGCGTTTACTCAGTTTCTGTGGTGGAGAGACAGGACCCATTCTCAGCACTGGCCCAGATATATTCACATTCTTATATTTTGGGAAAGCGTAAGTAGGGAAGAGTTTCTATCCATTTATTGCCCCTGGGTGACTTGAGGACTTCAGGCCCCTTGAAGTCTGCAGAGTGCTGCTGGGATAATTTCTACTTGTTCTCATGCTAACCTTCACCAATTTCACAGACATTGGTTTGCTAAATCCAATATCAGTCCAGTTTCTTGCAAAAGGGTACAAACAATTCCTTGTTCTTTCTCTTCTGGCAGACTGTTAGCATTAGTCTGTACACAAAATATTCTGGTTTCTCTTGAGAACTCCTTGTTCCGTAATTGATGTGATGAGGCACTGGGCTGACTTCCCCGTTTTGTTATGCTGATCAAGTGATCTACCAGGACACTTGTTGGGACCTTGTCCCAGCACCTCAGCTGAAGATAATCTCTTCTAGTACAGGTACTATTCAAGTACTTAGTGCTTTTGATTGGATACTTATTGTCATCTTTTGTTGTTGTTGTTGTTATTTTAAATAGAGATATGTCATTTGAGTGTTCAATTTATTAACATCTGCTATGACAATTGGTAACTGAGGACTGTTTTATAATAACAGGAATTTTAATCCTCAATGTGTTCCCCATGAATTGAAAAAGCTATTCATGGTTCTCGCACTAGTGCAAGAACAAATACATTTATCCGAGGAAAAAACCAAACAAGCAAACACAGAAACAATATTCTTAGTGCTTGGCAACAATTACAGTCATAATCTGATCTTGGACTTACTAGATATTAAGATGAAAATGATCACAGTAATGCACGTATCTTTACTTATAAAGTAGCCCACATGCACTTATGCTTTTTATCACTGACTTTCATTGTATCAGATCAATTTTCTGAGAACCCTGGTCATGCTTTCTTCACTTGAGCTATCATAAAACTGCTATACTTTCCTGTGTCTGCTCTTGTGCTTTGTGTAATCAGTTTCCACATTTTTATTAAGATTCTGCAAAATCAGAATAACTTTAGATATTCCTCCTATATGGTAGTGTCTCACTGGTGGTAGAAGATATTATAAAATATCTATATTCTATAATCAAGAAAAAATCCAATGTGAAATACATCCTCAACCATTATAATAAATTTTGATTTGAAAGTGTGATACAAAATTTGTGTAGTCATATTTTAATTTAAGCCCTTTATAGTTTTGGCTTTGTACAAACAAACTTAAGAGAACTAATATGGAGAAGTGGAGAAAATGAAAATCTTTTTTTGTTAAGTTTCACTCTTCATTTCCGTGCATTTAATGCTATTCTGGGTAATAAAGAGCTGAAAATTGAAACTGTATTAAAAAAATGATAAAAAGGTATTGCTCTGATCATAAACAAATAAAATTACATAGTATATGGTACAGAAACCACAGCTGTCAACACAAAATAATGAAAATCTGCAACAGATATTAAATATTGGCTCCTTAAAGCAGTAAACCATTCATTCACTTGGAAGAGCTAATGTGGTGATTCAATATGAAAAGATTCTTCACATATTGTTTAGGTGTCATATTAACACAGATATTTGGGAATCTTAAAATACATTTGCACTTCTCAAGCATTCCTTCCTTCTGTGAGAGATTTTTTCCAATATTCTACCATTACTTGCATGAACATGTATAATAGAAAAGGCAAAGTCTCCTAAAGTTCAGAGTGATCTGTTAGAAGAACAGATTTAAATGTAGTCAATGAATTAAAAGTCAGTTTAAAGATATGGTTAATGTTATGTAGGATTTCTTACATTCCCGGGGGGGGGGGGGAGGGGGGGTGTAAGAAAAAGAAAAGATTTATTGAAAATACAGCTGCATACAGTTTTCTACCTTTGCCAGAGTTTTCAAGGGTTTGCCACATTGGAAATTCAAGATCTGTCATGCAGACATGATTGATTACTGTTATTTTCATTTATTTATTTATTTATTTATTTATATTTCTGAATGGTGCTATTGAGTCTTATGGACTATTTAATCCAAAACATAACTCACAAATTTACATTCACTACAATAACAACATTCTTAAACTGGCATTTCCAGAAATCCAATGCACACATAGGATCAAATTCAATCAGGATGCAGAATGCCTCAAAATGTGTCCCATTTAAATTCCTCTGTTTACACAGAGGCTGAATTTGATCTTCTCTAGCAAACAACTAAATAATTCAGTCCAGTGGCAGTCTTACTTCACATGACTTGTACATCTGTCTTGATTGTGAATATAGCTGTTTTCCCAGGAATGGGGCTTTGCTTTCATGAAATGTGTCTGGAAAAACAATTTTTAATACATTCACTAAATAATACGTTGTTTGTCATTCAACCCACATGTTTTTCCATCTCTGTAGAACCTCTTTGTTTTAAATTCAGATGACTAAATAATTCAGTCCAATGGAACCAGGACTATTTCACTTTGAAATTACAGCTGCTTGGTGCAGGAGAAGAGTGTCTTGTCCTCTCCTCATGGTTATGAGGAGGATCTCTCTCTGGTGGATGGCATTTGAAAAGCAAACAAAAGGGATAGATGGGTACTTTGGGAGTCTTACAGCCCCACTTTTGAAAAATACTATAGAACTTCTTTGTATGGCCACACACTGTAGAATTGTTTAAGCTCCATTACATCATGCCGTGTTGTTCACATCATTGTGAAATGAAGTGATTACAATGTAATTGGAGCAGCTAATAGATTTCAAAACACTTGACAAAAGAGGAAGTGTAATGGAAAATCAAATGGCTATATATGGATAGCAGAAATGATCAGAACAAATTTTGAACAAAATTATTGTTGTTTGCTATCCCTTTCTTAAATGTAGTGCCTCTGTAATAGTAGCTTGGTTTGTATTCATGATGGTTTGGATCTTCTCTGTTTTAATTTCTCAGAAACCTTATAAAAAACAATAGTTGGATACCATGGTGATATCAAACATAAGTAGATTATCTGTAGTCACGAATTTGAAAACTTTATTTGCTGTTTCTTTTCATTTAATTGATTGCAAATGTTTCTAATCAAGTGGGATAATAAAGCTCGTATCAATAGAAGTTTTTCATCCCCATTTCAGTCCTAGAATCTTCTCAACTCTCCTCCAGATCATTTGGGTCAAATGCAACCGCTCCTCACATGTTACAGAACCTTATCTCTCTTCTAATCTTAATGTAAGTGGCATACATATGATGGCATTTATTTTGATGGATAGCGTCCTCAGGGATGTAGACAAGGATGAAATGTCAGTGCTAATATTTTTTGAGTCTGCTGGGGATCTCTGAAACTTCCATGCAAAAGAATCTACTGAAATGTTGGTGTTAGTTAGCACAAGTGTCTAGAGTTAGGTAGAGTAAAATCACTCACTGCTAGCCAATAAAACTTGCTGGAGCATGAGAATCTCTTCTTTCCACACTGAATGTTTCTAACTTTAAGCTTAATTCTGTCTCCTCTCTGATTGAACATGTACCTGAGGCCACTGGGAGAGCTTTAATGATCAAAGCGTTAAAAAAAGAGTAAGGTGACCAGTCAATGATTTGACAGCTGGAGAATGTACTTTGTAAATCAGAATTACAGATACTCTGATTTTCTTTTCTAGCCTTTTGAATAATTGCTGAAGCTATGCATAGATGCATGAATGAATATTGCAAGGGAAAACTAACACAATGATGATGAAAAGTCTACTATATGTTTTCAAGCAAGTCCTCCACATAGTAACAAATAGAGCCAAGTCAAAAAATGGATGATGTGTGTTGTTTTTTGTTTTTTTTTTTCTTCTTTTCCCAATTTCAGTAATGCTGGAGCTAAGTAAGCACATCTATGTTTGTTGCCTGCTTTGGTGATACATCATTAAGAAAAACTTTACAGATGTACAAATCATGATGGCAAGAAATGCTTAATGGAATTATGGGTGCTCCTCATATTAACAAGGGATTCAGACTCTTACGAATATTTTCATGGGGTCATTTGCTTACCCTCCTTAATTTCAGGCCTAGAAGGAGTCCCATTTTTGGATATCTCATTTGCACCTGTTGCTACTTCATAGGAGTGGAGTATCGTCACGATGAAATTCCGTGTCTTGTCCATTGTAAGAGCAATCTGCGTAACACAGATATTTACACAGATTTATTTCTATTGGTGCCATAATATACTTTCAAGATATGCATTTCTACTGTATCACATATATAGCATTTTATTGCATGGTGTGAACATGGATATGTATCATTCTTCCATTAACTTACCACCAAGCTTTCAGGTTTGTCATCTGCCCTATAGCCCTTGTTCACTTTGATTCACCAAGCTACAATCCAAGACTCCCTTTGTTTTTTTCTCAAATGCCTTTTTCTGTTTGACTTACTGAGAACATTTTCTCTCAGGAATGCATTCATTCTGAACATCTTTTGTGATTGCTTTGTGTATGCTTTCCTCTTTCTTCTCCAAGCCTGCAGGTTAGGCTACAGATCTTTCTTTGCACATAGAGTTTATTCCATTCCCCACATTCTTGGATTTGGGCACAGAAATATGAAATATCTTCTACTTGTCTAAAAAAAATGTCTTACATTCGACTCAGGGGGGCATTATACATTTATGTTGTTGTATAAAGCTTCATCTTGTAATAAGATAATATATTACTGCTAGGTCAGTTTTATGGATCTTAACGTTAGATGAATTTTTTCTTGTAGCTTTGTACCAGCATATTGGATTTACGTGGCAAGATTCTGGTAGCAGGGGAGCTGCAGGGGTGGCCTCTGTGAGCAGAGCCCAGCAGCAGCCCCATGTCAGAGCAGAGCCAGCTCCAGCCGGCTCCAAAGGGACCTGCTGCTGGCCAGAGCTGAGCTAGTGAGAGATGCTGGGTGGGCCTCTGGGAGAGCAGATTTAAAGAAGCGAAGCAAAACCTGTCGTGCAGCTCGGAGACAGGAGTGAGAAAATGTGAGAGAACGAACCCTGCAGACCCCAAGGTCAGTGCAGCAGGAGGGCAGGAGGTGCTCCAGGCACACAGCAGCAGTTCCCCTGCGGCCTGTGGAGAGGCCCCTGGTGGAGCAGGCTGTCCCCTTGCAGCCCATGGGTCCCACAATGGAGCAGATCTCCACGCTGCAGCCCGTGGAGCAGGTGGATGTGGCCTGAGGAAGGCTGTGGCCCATGGAATCCCCAGCAGAGGCAGGCTTTGATCTGGAGCTGCAGCCTGGAGCAGGAGGTGGGAGCTGCTGCCTGTGGGGGACCCATGTTGGAGAAGTCCATTCCTGAACGATGGTGGACCCAGTAGTATGGACCCATATTGGAGCTGTTCTTGAAGAGCTGCTGCCTGTGGGAAGCCCATGCAGGATCAATTCAGGAAGGACGGCATTCTGTGGGAGGGACCCCATGTAGAGCAGGGGAAGAGTGTGAGGAGGAAGGGGCGGCACAGTCGAAAGCACTTTGGACTGACCTTAACCCCCATTCCCTGTTCCCCTGTGCCACTCATGGCAGGGATAAGGTAGAAGAAGTGAGATCAAAGTTGAGCCTGGGAAGATGAGGGTTAGGGGGAAAGAGTTTTTAGTTTGTTTGAAGTTCTCACTGCTCTAGACTGTTATTAATTGGCAATAAATTGAATTAATCTTCCCAAGCTAAGTCTATTTTGCCTTTGATGGTAATTGGTGAGTAATCTCCCTGTCTTTATCTCAATTCATGGTTTGTTTTTTCTTTTCATCATATTTTCTACCCCTGTCCTGCTGAGGAGGGGGAGTGAGAGAGCAGTTTGGTGGGCACCTGGTTGCCAGCCAAGGTCAACCTTACAAAATTAGATTGCAGACATAGATGTCTGAAAATACAAAGAACACAGTATACAATAATATATATTTCTTATGGTCGTGTAGCCACTGACATCTTTAGTTTCTTCCACCCCACTTTGTTTCCCATTTCCTCTCTAATATTCCATTGGACCTCTCTTTTCATGTTATTCACCATGCAATCTATGAAATGATATAAATAATTCTATTTTGGGTTTCATCTGCAATTCATCAGCACAGAGTTTTCAGTGGAATCTTGGAAAGCTCAATATAAAGGACATTTGTAAAAGGAATATCAGCAAGTAGCAAACTGACTGAAGTTAGCAGAATAAAACTCAAGTGCCATGTCAGTATTTAACATTATGTTTCATTGCAACAAATTTGTCAGTGCTATCAGTTTCAGTCTTATCAGTGACTCAAACTAACTGTGATGGATGTGTATTTCCATATTATGTATTTTTCATGCTTCAGGGTGACACCTTGGCTTAATTATTTCAATGCATGTTGCTGACAGAGCAAATTTTGCAAAGCAGCAAGTAGAGAGTTCCCCAGTCTGTATTATGCACCATTTTGAAACTTTTCTTCCAAATGCTTCTCTGTAGGCAAGCTAAGTGCTAGCCAGAATCTTCAAGAACTATTTATTTATTGAAGACTGTAAATATATAGAAGGCAAAAATATAAGTGTTAAAAACATATTTAAAAAAAGAAAATGTAACATACAATATTTGTCAAGGTCAGAAAATAAATAATGTATTTGTGCCTCTGCAATATGTTTTCATGTCTGACTTTCAGAAAATTAATATCCTCTGCCTGTTACTATTCTATAATTAACCAGTATGTAAGCAAGTGCTGTGCAAATAATAGACATTTTTTACAAATTGGAAAAACTGGACCATCAACACAAAAACTTTGGATACGAACAGTAAACATAAAGTAGCTGAATTGCCAAACTAAATGAATTTGTTTCTTTGCTTAATAACTATCTTATGTCAAGGGTGAGTAATTCACATAGATCCTTTGTTGCTTAGTTTCCTATTTAATACATTGCTAACCCATACTTTCCTGCCTCACAACAGTGTTTGTGGATAAATACATTTTAAAAGTATGACTTAGGAAGTTGTCTTGCAAGTGCCTGAGAGTAGTCTTTTCTAATGTGTGGGTAGATGGTGGTGACAATATAGTCAAAGGAGACAGAAGGAAAGGATGGCTGTTATAGGAAAAAAAATACAGAGAGATATACATGTACTGCTCCTTCATCTTTAGTGACAGAATGTGGAAATAGAGTTTCCATGAAATCGGAATCTTAGAGTTTCCTTCTGGAAACTCAAAAGTTTAGGGATGACTCCTAGTTTTTGTGTCAAAGATGGTTTCTTCCAATGACCTCTGGCTTAGCTATTATGTATGTGGTCTCAGTCTCATGAGCACTTACTGGAAATGTTTGGGAGAGATCATGCTGAGTTCCTGGCATGAAGATTTTAAGCACCACATGCAAAACTTTGTTTTGTCCAGGGAAGATACTAATGTGGGATGAAGAGAGAAAAGACACAAGTCTGAAAACAATTTCAGGCAACTGTTTCAGGAAATGAGCTTAAAAACAAATCAACATCCCCTCACTAAAAATGGGCAAAAGAGGACAGACACATCTGCTAACAAAAACTGTCTTTTCTCCCTGTATATGTAATTGGCTGTTATGCAGAGAGGTTATGAACTCTTTACAGAGAATTCATCTGGTGAGAGGCTGAGGACCATTGTGATTTAAACTGGTCACTGGTGTGAAACTGAAGACAGAGGGAGAAAGTCAGTAGGAGGATATTTAAATAAAAAGTATTTTTCTGAAGGTGTCATGACAGTGCTTTCTTCTGTTGAAGACACTTTCAGGCATTTAGGAACAGTTAACAGAATAAGTATTAAGTATTGTGATCTTATTTATAGATCTTTCTTCGCCCTAGGGAAGGAAGTTTCCTGGGAGAATCCCTGGTAAATAACATGAGTAACATGGCTTTGCCCACTAAAACCTAAAGCCTAAAGGTTTTTCCAGGTCAAAATATTTGTCCATCTACAAATATGTGCTGTGAGGAACTAAATATTACATTTATGTGGTAATGAAGATCAATCTGTCTTCCAAATGGCTGCTTCTTTATGGTTACCTCTGACATATTTTGCTTAACTTTGTTAGGTGTCCTGGATTAAAACAGTATCAGAAAAATTTAAAATAATTATAACCAGACAATATTGAGGAATCTTGTTTGCATTGTACAAAGGTGGCTGGAGGAGGGAAGTGTGAGGATGGAGAATTGTTGTCATGGTAAAGAGGGTTAGGAGGAAGACAGAGCTGGTTCTGGATCTACTGTGAAATGTTGGCATATGATATGTACACTAGATAGGAAATGAGAAGCTTTGTTTCAGCAAATAAGTGGACATACTCATCTGTGAAAGGCAGTATGTGAGAAACTGCTATCCGTATCCAGTAGAACCTAGAGAAAATGATTCAATTTTACAATGAGTAGTCATCCAAATATTCAAAATCTAAAATGTAACTGTTCTCCATGAGCTGTTTGTATGGCCTCCCCGAAGTTCTATTTCTCCACCGGGTCAAGTCAAGAGCCAAATTCTGAGTGGCTTTACTGGGAGCAGAATTAGGCTGATATTGAATTTTTGGAAAAATGTTAACATTGCTGTCAGCAATATTATGAGTTCTACCATCATGCTTTCCCCTGACAGCTGCCTGTTTCAAGGTATAAATGAACTAAGACACAAGGCACACTTGAGGAAATTTTTACATCTGCCTGTCTTGGCAGCCAAGAGAGATGTTGTAAAATACTGGAAGCCTGACAAACCCTGCAGCTTTCAAAAGTTGCAATCACAAATGTTTTCAGTTTAGCCTCATTAAAATAGAAGAATAGTAAAGGGAAGGCCAGAACTGAAATTTCTTTTTGATCCAAAACTCTGCAAGAAGACAGAACAGATACCTCCTCAGAAAACTTATAAAATGCTTGAAGTATATATTTATCTCTATTTACAAAGTGAAACTAAGGGCAAAAAGAGATTAAATGATCTATTTGTTGCTTGGTAAAAGTGTTCTTTCTTTCAAACAATAGTTTAAATGTGTGAAAATTTATTTTCCACTTTACAATCATTTTACAATTGATATTTTACTATTACTCCATAATTTCTAATATTCTGAGCCTTTATTTCTTATATCTGATTCTTATATTTTGTATGCAGACATAATAATTCTGTCCTGTATTGTTTGAATAATACGTAGCAGATGTTTGTTCTGTTTTTGCTGTTGTACAAATCAATATATTTTCTTAAAAGGAAAGGAGAAAAAAAAGGTCATTCTAGATGCTGTAGACAAACTGAGTTTGTGTAGTCTGAAATACAAATGAAACAAAACAAAACAAAACAAAAAAAACACCAACACCACAAGCCCATTTCCCCTGAATGATCAAAAAAGACAATTAAAAAAAAATACTTTAAATGTTTAACTTGCACTAATTTACAACTCACTTTAACAGCTTGTTCCAGACTTTCCAAAGGTAATCCATTCTCAACCACAAACAAGAATAAGCTATTGCTAAATTGGGCTGAGCTTTTGTTTTGTTCTCATCAGTGTTACCAACAGCATGTCATTAACATGCAAGGTGCTGTTACAAGTGAATAAAAGCTGTTTTTTAAATTTTGCTTTAAGGCCTAACAATCCAAAGATACCAAGTATTTCCTGTAAAATTACAAACTTCTTCACCTTCTTTGGGATTTGCAGTGAACAGGAATTGAGAGCATTAATTATCTCACAGGATGTACTGAACAGCTCTCAGGTCATGGGATGAAGCTTTTCCAAAATCTGTACTGTTACTGACTGTACTATGGCTGAAATATTCATATACACACTGTAGCATTTTCTTACCAAGATGATTTTCTGTTTCCATGGTAGCAGACAGTTTGGAAAAAATTCAAATGTGTATGTGATTTTTTTTGTTTTTATTTTTTTGTTTTTCTTAGCAAAAGGACTAATGAGAGCAGTGGGATTAAATTGCAGCATCACTGCTCTGTTTATTATAAAAAGCTGTGTTATTTGGCTATTCCTGTCAAGAAGATTAAAAACAAATGAGGTAGATACCCCGTAGAAAGGAAGTAGAGATGAAGAAATGAAGCACCTTGCCCGGGATCTTTCAATGTCAGTGTCTCATGGGCCATTACTAGTGTTTATTTGTGTTTATCTAGTGTTTACTTCTTATTGTTCTGTTTTATTTTTTGTTTGTTTGTCCATTTTATAATGCCAGTTTTCTTAAAGTGTGATACCTACAAACATAGTACAATGTACATATTATATTTAATGGTGATCTTCTTCACAGTTTTGTTTATCCAATTCTCTTTCGTTTCCATATTTCATACTGAACATGATTTTGGAAGACAGAAATGCACAACACAGATCAGTTGCTGCTGGTCCTGTTGCTTAATTTTCAATATGAAAAAGTTACATTAGTATCTAGTTAGAGTAGTATAGAGGCTGAACTGTTAGATATGATACTCTAAGATCAGTTGAAATTAAAGAAAGAAGGTGAAATTCTGAGTTTTTGTAGCTACATCTACCACAGTAGCTAACTATATGGGTTTATAATGTATTTTTGTTAATGGACTTAAACCCTACTCCATTTCAAAATGTGCATGTAGACTGTCTTGTGGAACAGAAATGAGAGTATTCAGACAGAAGATTGTGCATAGGTATTGCCTATGGAATAGGCCATATCTAAATACTGAGGATATGAGCACTCAGGAAGGAAGTAGGCTAATGTAGAGGTAATGTAAGATTATGGAGCCAACTAATGATATAATAAAAAAAGTAAGCTTTCATTCTTGTTTTCACTTCTCTTACATATGTTAATTCTCTTGGCATATTGCTTTTCTGATTGGCATCTCAGAAATGGCTCATAATCAATTTAAAAAGAAAGACAACTACAACAAAAATGTCAATATGTGAAATTCTACAGCTGCAGCCACATGCATTTTTACTTCAGGGAAGTCAAGGAGGGGAATGAGCTGAGGCATCTTAGGAGATGCTAATAAAGAATTGACAAAAACCACTGATGGAGTACTTCAGCACTTCATTGTGCATCTATGATGCTTCAGATGGCTATTATCCATAAGGTTTAAATATAGAACATAATTTTGCAAGAAAAACTGTTTCAGTATGGTAGTATAGTTGTTGAATGAGTATTTTCTGAAATTCTGTGATACCAGTACAGTAGGATTTGCATATTGCTAGAGCTAGTGGCCACAAAAGTATGTGGCATGGAGTCTCCTAAAGTTAAGAAGGCCAATGTCATCTGTCTGCTTTTCAAAGTCCTATTTCTATCTTTGCCCGAACCAACTGTGATCTGTTGCTGTTTAGGTATATTTCAATTTCATTCTTTTTATCAAGCTTCTTCAGACCAATGAATACAAGCTAGAGGAGGTCCAGGAATAAATACTGAGAGCTCAGACATGAAATAGTCACTGATTCTGTAGTTAATATGGTTATTTTTTTAGACTAAGGTTGAAATTTTTCCCTGTATCTTACAGAACTGGACAGTGCATCATTTCTTACATCCCTCAGAACTACTCTAATGATTCAGTTATTAATGATCCTGGAATAAGCGATGTTCTATTTTTAAAAAGGCCTTTTTATATTGTGCAAAATGGTAAGTTTCAATCTTCCATTCTGTGGGGAAGCTGCTCCTTCTCTTCTCCAACTACCAGTACATCTGCATGTTTAAGATCAGAATACGATACTCATTTTGATGTAGTTACAAAAGATGTAAATAACTTGCATTCACGGAGCATATTGCTTTTAGCACAAGCAAGATGGTATGCACAAGGATATGTGTACTTCCTGCTACCTGAACAAAAGCTAGGAGTCTGAGCAGTTAGCAGAAGATACTGGAACTTAAGCAAATCCTCCATGGATTTGGACATAGAACGACAGTAAGCATGGAGGCTAACTGTGTACTGGAATAAAAATTAATCAGTTTAAAATGTCTGACAGAAAAGTGGGGAGAAAATAACTTTGTATCAAAAAGACAGCTTCATGTTAAGGCAAGTTTTTGCAGTTTAGGCTGCTGGCAAGGATGACAAAACAGCTGCCTCAGTCACTAACAATAACTGTAACATGCTACCGTTAAAGTCAGCTGTGAATCACAAATACTGCTGTGTGGTTGCCCCAGTCTTCTACTGTAACTAAGAGCCAAAGTTAAGGTTTCATTTGAAGTTTGTATGTGTTAATTATTGGCAGATGTTTCTTAAGAAGACTAGATATATGCCAACTGATAGCAAATTTTAGAAACTTTCTCTTCTATTGAAAATTCTTTTTAGGGAACGGAAACCATATCAAGTTAGAGTTTCCTTTTCATGGAAAACTTTTGCTAATGGACCATGAAATGTAACAAGACATATAATTTTGGAATATTCATTTTTATTCTAAGTGCAAGGCTTTGGATTTTATACTTTCAGATTTTTGAATGGTAAAATAAGATTTTAATCTATTTATGTGCTTTAAATCTGTCATAAGGCAAAGAGCTGTGGTGATGGAGCACTGAGCACTGGAGACGGAGACTGCTTCTAAAATTTTCTGATGCCTTTTTGCCAAATTTAACACAATAGTTTAATCTGACTGAAACTAAGACTTGAAAATTCATAATGCTCTGAACATAGCTGGGTTCAACCAGTGTTCATGGTATATATTATTTTACATTTATTTTTAATTCAAATACTTAGTTTCATGCTAAATAAACATCCCATAAAGGTCTAAGGCTTGTTGAAAATCTGTATTAATGGCCCAGAAAACTACTTGATAAACTCTCTTAAAATTCTCATGTTAAAATGATTTGAACTACAATTTTTAAACTATTGAATTAAGCAAGTGCAGTGTCATCTGAAATTATTGACGAAGTGTAAAGTAATTATTATTCTATGTAATGCATTTGCCACCACATTATTTCCCAAATTCCAACGAGCAATATTTATTACATACTTCTATGCATTTCATGTTGCTGTTGACAGTTTTACCATTTGCCATTATTAGAATATATTTTCTTACATCTTCCAAAATTAACAGTCAGATATTTTATCTTTTGTCCTTCTGTTTCCCTAGTCTTTAATTTGTACTCACTGATATAAAATTCCAGACCTTCATTTGCTATATGCTAATTTTTATTATTTTTAATTTCTGTTCTTTATAATCCTCTGGAAACTTTTATAAGCCAATATAATCATTAATATTTCTTAATTACAGATTTTTGAAATATGTAATATAATAATTTTTAGTTGGAATTCACATTTTTCTATTCATATAATTTGGTGGTCCAACTTCTAACTTACTTTTAGACTTTTGAAAACACTATTTTTTAAACACCAAACATACATAAATCCTTTTTCTATCTTATTCTTTTTGCACATGGCAAATATATTCAAGACAAGAACACTCACAACTGAGTAATTTTAGCTCTGTGATTATAACGAAAGTAATTCTGAATTTCTCTTAAGTGTGTGAGAATGTTCCTAAGATGGGAAATCGACACACGTCATAAATTATGATGGAATCACTTTTATCAGGATGATGAAACTTAAAGCATGTTTCACTGAGACTAAAGGTTCCTGTGATTTTTTTTTTTTTTTTTTTTTACTTATGAGGTGACCGGAAGAGTTGATTTCAATATTCTCTGAAGGCTAATTATGCATTTGAATATTGATCCACAGTCTTTTCAAGGATCATTTGCTTGTCAGTTATGGGTAACTTAGAAGCAGCTAACACTGTTTTGTTAAGGATTGCTGCTTCAATTCCTATTTTGCTTTCTCTGTCCTTTTTAAATAACTAATATTGTATTCTTCAAGTTAAAAAAAAATCATTTTATGATTATGCTGCAATACCAATTCTATTGAATTTGTGTATGTAAACAAACAATTCTGATTCTTCTTATTTGTTACCCAAGCCCCTAGATCAATATTTTTATTGGCTTTTTGTTTTGGATATTTTTTCTAAAACGTAACCTGATTTAATTCTAAGCAAGTGCTCATTTCCTTCGGTCTTTATCTTTGTTAATACTTTAACACCTGAATAAGTAATGTCCTACGATGAAAGGCCGAGAACATTTGGGTTGTCTAGTCTGGAGAAAAGGAGGCTGAGGGGCAAACTCATTGCTTTCTACAGCTTCCTGAGGAGGGGAAGTAGAGAGGGAGGTGCCAGTCTCTTCTCCATGGTAGGATGCATGGGAATTGCACAAAGCTGCACCACAGGATATTCAGACTGGACATTAGGGAAACTTTCTTTGCAATGAGGATGGTCACACACTGGGACAGGCTTCCTGGAGAAGTGGTTGATGCTCCATGCCTGTCAGCGTTCAAGAGACATTTGGATAATGCCCTCAATAACATGCTTTAACATTTGTTTAGCTCTGAAGTGGTCAGAGTTGGACTAGTTGTGGAGAGAGTTGGACTGCATGACCTTTGAAGGTCCCTTCCAGCTGCACTATTCTACTCTATTCTACTCTATTCTACTCTATTCTATTCTATTCTATATAGCCTAGACACTAGACCAGAAATTAGATCAGCTTTATTTGAGAAGAATGGTGGCTACTAAGCACTGTACTTACCATTTTCTAAGAAGCAGAGATGCAGGGAACAGCAGTGTTTCTCAGCCATACATCCAAGGAAGCATCTGGGGAACTCTGGGAAATATTTGTACATCACTTTTTTTTTCTTTTTTTTTTTTTAACATACCGCAGTAGTGCTTGTACTAGAACATTGCTAGCTCCTAAATAGTAGCTATTAAAAAAAAAAAAGCCCACAAACTTGTTAGAGGTTATAAATAGTTTATAAATAATGTGAATCATTCTTGAATTGTATTTCTGCTCAACTTTTATTATATATTAAAGAATTAGTGATACAATAAAAAGAGAAATATTAGTATATTGAAGTTTTATGTGATAGCCTCGATGGCAAAACTAACTCCAACAGGTGTTCAGCAAGCTGTGAATCAGTATTATAGGTTTTTCTTGAATGCAGTATATAACAAAATGGCAAAAGCACTCAGACAGTGAGAGAAATTGCAGTTATCCCATGCGGAGCCATTCAGGGCTGCACTGACTTGAGGCAGAACTGAGCTTGCTTATTCCAGTATATCTAAAAAGCTTGATCATTCTGTCATACCTAATCATATCAGCTATGATGAGACCTCAAATGAACAGTACTGCAGCCATTTCTTGTAGTTTCATGTGGTACTATTATGGCATATATACCATTGAAAAGGGTTGTCCAGAGTTGTTTCAGATCTGGGAAACCTCTTCCAGCCTCTCATGACTCCTGCTGCTTCTGTGGTGCCACTCATCAACCACAACATCAGGTAGCACTGGCAATAATAAATAATAAGCTAGGAAATGGGGGTGAGGAAAGAGGTATGGAGGGTCATTTCTTAATTTCTTTCATCCCTCTGAGACGTTTACTGTTGCTGGAGTATGACGAAACTACTCTGATATCCGAATCACTTTATTTAGAGAAAAGGAGGACACCTTCATGGCCACATGTATGCATATATATATTTAATATTTGCCTAAGATTACACTTTTAAGCAGTGACTACATGTAGTTGTTTTCTCACATACTCGTGACATATCTTGAGGGGAAAACGAAAAAAGTTTTCTTATTAGCTTGAGACCACCAATTCTGTATCAACTAATAATTTTAGTAATGAAATTGTTAGCAAAAAAAAAACAACATATAAAACACTTTCAAGTCTTTTGACATCTTGAGGACAAGGGAACTTTAGAGTGCATATTAATTGCTCATGGAGTCCCAACTACTGAGTTTCCCACTTTGTTTAAGTGGGAAAAAATTTATTTTAATGTAAATAGAATGTATAATCTTCAGTGGAATAGAAATTATGTATTAGATAAACAATATATTATATGGTTGAAGGCAGTTTATAGTGTCTTGTTTTGGCTTAAAATGTTGAATTGGAAGTAATACAATTTTTAAGTAGGAGAACATAGCTTTCTGGTTTGGAATTTTAGAAAAAGGAATAAAAAGGATAAGACAATTTAGAGGATAAGACACTTGAAGATATGTACAGTATATCTGGCATCATTTTTTGTACCTTTGGCTTCTCATCGTAAATGATCTTATACCTGTGACTAGATGGTCTGTTTTTATAAGATTAAGTCACTGATCCTACTGTCAGCTAAAGACTTGAATGTCTTCTTTTATCAGTACATGAACTGCCAAAGCTTCTCTTCCTTCATCAATTATCCTGACTTCGTATTTTGCTTGTTATCAATGATGGACATATACTCCATCTGGGGATTTGGATGCTATCTAAAATACAAATTAGTGCTATAGAAGTATTTTCCACGCTATATCTACTCCTTTTGCTATAATTTTAATATTATAATCTTTCTTTTTTTTTTTTATTCTAAATCCATTTTCTGATTTAAATATCTCTCTACACTTGCCTCTGACATACCTCTCTTCTTTAGTTAGAAACAATTCTTCAAAGTGAATTCAATAGCAGAAAAAACTATAAAACATTTCCTCATCTTTTATCTTTATTTTTTTTTTGAAATAAATCGTGTTTGCTATTTAATAAATACTAGGATTAAAATTAATTACTTTTTTTTTTTTGCTTCTGTTAAAGATGAAAAACTTAACAAAAATGCCCTTCTCTCAGTAGACTTTTGTCACCATTTTGTTCTGAATGAAATCTAATGCATTCTTCAGCCTCAGCTCTGACGATCACCTTCATTGTGATCATTCAGGAATGGATTTTTATTTTTTATTTTTATTTTTGTATTTGAATCATGGTGAAGTATGGTAAATCAAATCATAATGGAGTAGGAACTGGTGCATAAAGCTAAAGCTAAAAATTATTTCACCTTAGCTACAAAAGAAATATTAGCAAATATATAGGAACATTTAAATAATATTTTACTTTCTGAAATCCTATGTATTGCTTACAAATTTTTTTGAGTTTTCAGAGTTCTGATGAGACAATTACCTAATCCAGCACATCAAACTATGTTCCTGTGCATCAGGACAAATGATAGGTATGTTACAATTACACCTGGTATATAGTAAAAGTGACAAATGCTTGTGATCAAAAAAATATTCTTTACCCAACATATCATCAATGAATTTAAAGTATGTCTCTGTGTGTTAGTCAGCCGTTGCTTTCTAGCCTGCTTCCCACAATTATATGATGAGCTAAATTTTAATTTCAGCATCTATATTATGGTAAGTTTATTAAAAATGCCTGGAAGATTGTGATTTTTTTTTCTACCCTCATAACCAATATGAACTTTTTTACTGTCAGTTTAAAAATGAAAAAATTAATCATTTGTTACCTGAATAAACTGGATAGAGAAATTATTCATATGAAAGAAACAAGGAACCCTACAATGTTATTTATGTTGCTGCTTTACTGAGTGCTTTTTAAAATGGTCTGTTTTTATTTAAAATGTATTTATTGGGTTATAAAACACCTCTGTACAACTAAAGCTGGGTGCATTAGGTAGTATACTACAAAACGTATTTCTGTATTTTGGTTTGTGAGACAACATCTACATTCATTACAGAAGCAAAGATTGAGCTGAATAAATTTAAAGCCCATTAAGTCAAACAGATGCAATACGTATCTACTGATGATAATAAGAAAAAATAGCTAGTGAAGTTCTGTTTATTTTATTTTACTATATTTACATATTTAAAATCCCTTGCTTTATGGAGCACTAATAAGATCATATGTGCAATCTTCCTGGGCCATTGGATTAAATTGTATTTGTGGAATACATGTGATGGCACCTGAAATGAGTTATGATTTTAGAGTTACAGGATGAACTATGAGGCTACAAAGGAGGATCTGAAAAATTTTTGTAGTGTTTCTCTCATCTGAAATCTAATAATGCAAATCCTTTGAGCTTCTCTGTAACACAGTGCTCTGGAGTTAGACACATTCTATTTAGATAAAGGAAACTTACTTGTGCAAACAAATCACACCTAGGACTGAAGACTCTAGGGAAAAGTAGATAGACCAGGCAAAGCTTACTGAAAAGTTTAGCAGGTGAATTCCTGGCAAAAAATTGGAAGAAAGATAGAGGGTAAACAATCTAGAGAACAGGAATATTCTTGGGAATGGTTTCAGATCAGCTGAAGTACCTTGCTTTTTTACATACTGATGTGGAAAGGAGAAGGATTGTTAGCCATCTAACAGCTCTGCTATGGACTTTTGCAGTCATCTGAAGACAATTGAACCTGGTTGATGATTTGCATTGGTACAATGTCTCCTGAGTATAGGTTTGCATTTATATAGCTATGCTAATTGCTAATCCACATTTGTAAATAATTTTATAGTATCATCTCCTGTCTCTCTTCCAGTTAAACAATACCAAGTACTAAATGTTCCTTAAACATCTTTACAGCAAATTTTCCAAATAACTCAATTGTAGATTAATAGGACTATATAGAAACTTTTTTTTTTTTTCCAGAATCCTGGATTCTGGAAATGTCTGGGATTGCTCCAACCCAGGTGCAGCACCTTGCACTTGGCCCTGTTGAACCTCATTGCGTTCACATGGGCCCACTTCTCAAGTTTGTCCACATCATGTTGAATGGCATCCCTTCCTTCTATCATATCAACTGCACCACTCAGCTTGGCGTCATCTGCAAAACTTGCTGAGGGTGCACTTGATCCCATTGTCTATGCCATTGATAAAGATATTAAACAGTACCAGTCCAAGGACACGCCCCTGAGGGACACCACTCATAATCAGCCTCCACTTGGACATAGAACCGTTGACCACCACTCTCTGGGTGCCGCCTTCAAACCAGTTCCTTATCCACTGAATGATCCACCCTTCAAATCCATATTTCTCCAATTTGGAGATCAGGATGTCACGTCAAAGGCCTTGCAGAAGTCCAGGTAGATGACATTGGTCAGTCTTCCCTTGTCAGTTGATGCAGTCAGTCAATCACAGAAGGCCACCAGACTGGTCAGGCATGATATGCCCTTGGTGAAGCAGTGCTGGCTGTCTCAGATAACCTCCTTGTCTTGCATGTGCCTTGACATCGCTTCCACGAGGATCTTTTCTGTGATCATTGAGGGAAAGAGGTGAGGCTCACCAGTCTGTAGTTCCTGAGGTCTTCCTTTCTACTCTTTTTAAAAATAAGAGTGATTTTTCCCTTTTTCCAGTCACCAGGGACTTTGCCTGACTACCAGAACTTTTTGAATATGATGTAGAGAGACTTGGCAACTACATAATCCAGGTCCTTCAGGACCCTGGGACACATGTCATCAGGCCCCATAGACTTGTACCTGTTCATTTTCACCAGGTGGTCTCAAACCTGCTCTTCACTTACAGTGGACTTTGCACCCCCAGCCCTTATTTTCAGCTTCTGGGAAACAAGAGACATGGGAAGCCTGACTGGCAGTGAAGGTTGAGGCACAGAAGTTGTTGAGTACCTCAGCCTTCTCTGTGTCTGTCGTTACCAGTTCACCCTTCTCATCCATCAGAGGGGGCACACTCTTCTTGGCCTTTCTTTTCTGAGCAATGTACCTATCGAATCCCTTCCTGTTATTCTTTGCATCCCTTGCCAAGCTCAGTTCCATCTGTGCCTTGATTTTCCTGATTCCATCCCTGCACATCCAGACAGCATCCCTGTACTCTTCCCAGGCCCCATGTCCCTGCTTCCACTGCCTGTGTGTTTCCTTCGTGCACCTCAGTTTGACAAGCAAGTCCTTGCTCAGCTATGTTGGTTCCCGGCCCTTCCTGCTTGCTTTCTTACACAGGGGGATGGAGAGTTCTTGCGCTCTAAGAAAAGTGTCCTTAAAGAGTTGACAGTTCTGATAAGCTCCTTTGTCCCTAAGGACAGTGTTCCAGGAGATCTTGTCCACTAGGTCTTTAAACAGCTGGAAGTTCACTCTTTGAAAGTTCAGGGTCCTGAACTTTTCTCTTTGCCAGGCCCATATTACTTGAGACCACAAACTCAACAAGGGTGTGGTCACTGTGGCCCAGACTTCCTCCGATCTTAACTTCTTTAATGACTTCATCTGTATTGGTAATAATAATAATACTGCACCAGGTCCAGTATTATTGCTTCTCCTCTGGTTGGTTTGTCTAATACCTGGACCAGGAAGTTATCCTCAATGCACTCCAGTAGTCTCCTGGATTGCTTACAGCCTGCTGTGTAGCTTTTCCAGCAGACGTCTGTGTGGTTGAAGACCTCCATCAGGATGAGAGCCTGTGAGTGCGATGCTTCTTGTAGTTGAAGCAAAGAGCTTAATCAACAGGCTCCCCTTGATCAGGCAGCCTGTAGTAGACCCCAACCACAAGATGACCTTTATTGGTCTGATCTTAACTTTTACCCACAAACTCTCAACCTGCTTCAGAGGCAGCTCTTTGCAATCAATCCATTCCCTAACATAGATCTGCATAGCATTCTGTATAATAACTGCAAGATCCACGACAAGTACATTATATAGTAATGGAATAAAGTCCACAGAGTTGTTTGCTGTTTCATTTGCTCACATGAAAAGCTGTTGTAATAGTGACTTTGTCCTTTATTTCCATGCTGCATATTCTTGACAATGATATTTTCCTTTATATCATTTTACTGGTTAGTATTCAGCCTAGTTGTCAACAGTCTCATTTAAATTATTTAACTTCTTTCACTTGCTTTTGAAATTTTTCAAATTCACTTTGATTCACTTGTTTTGATGCTTTTATGTATATATATATATCATTATTCACTTTGCATGCAATATATGATGTGGGTATTTGGCAATTCATTTCACAAGGCACTGTCACAAAATTAATGTGTTTCTAGACTTCTGAACATGCCTATTAAACTGGCAAACCTCAAACCCTTTTTCAATTTGAAAAAGGTTTTCTTCTACAGCAATACTTTATGCTTTGCTCGTCATCCAGTATTTTTATCCAGTAGCCTATTTTAACCCTTACTCTTTACTTCAACCACTAATCTCTAGTTTGGAACCTTGACAAATACTTTTGAAAATATGCGTATATTATATGCACTGAATTTCCCTTATCTCTTACAGCTGCAGTATCTTCAAAGAACTCCAACAGGCTAGATAAGCTTGACAGTTCCCTGTCAGAATTCTTGCTAGTTATCCTTAATCAAACTATGCTTCTCCAGGTGTTCTACCTACTGCAAAGGTCTGTGTGAAATAGTTTAAATGATTTTCTTCATGAGCTACCTACAGTTTGCTCTTAAGCCATTTTTGATTACTTCAAATTTAAGTCTACAGTTTTGGAATTTTGCTTGGCTGTTTTCTTTTTACTGACATATAGGCTATGCCTTTTTTTTTTTGTTTTTCCCTCATGCTTTAACATTATTGTGGACAGATGACTACTGTCTGATTTTTATTCAGTCTAATCATATATGTTACCGTGAGCTGTGATTGCAACTTAAAGACAAACTTGAAAAGTAGTTCTGCTGTCCCCTAAGCAGACAAATTGTTGTGTTAACAAATTGCAAAGTAAATTTATTATATTGTCCTAGGAATTTTTGTGACAATTTATATTCATTTTTCTCAGTTTTGGACATCAATTTTTGGCCACTCCTAAATTCATACCAAATGATGTCTTAATTGCTCAATTCTGGAAAAAAAAAAAAATATATATATAAATTATATTTATATTAATATAATATATAATTTTTATTAATATAATATATAATTTATATTAATATAATATATTATAATTAATGTAATTATATTTATATTATATATATATTTTTTTTTTTCAGTGAGAGATTCTCCTTCTCCTTCTCCTTCTCCTTCTCCTTCTCCTTCTCTTCTTTCTCCCTCGTTCTTCCTCTTCCTCTTCCTCCTCTCCTTCCTCTCCTTCCTCTCCTCCTCCTCCTCCTCCTCCTCCTTCTTTTCTTCTTCTTTTCTTCTTCTTCTTCTTTTCTTCTTCTTCATACATTTATGTACAAAATCAAGACTCCCGTTGTCACAATCTGTAGCTTTTGCCTCTTATTCCTTCATATGCCGTCCTGAGAACTCAAATAACCAAGTGCAAAAATCATCCATATATTTTCTTATTTTCAAATAAAGTCTTTTATGTACAGGTATATGTCTCCATTGGTAGATATATACGTATGTGATAAGAAATATACCAATACATATAACTTTTGGGGAGGTTCTTCCCCTTCCCCTTCCCCTTCCCCTTCCCCTTCCCCTTCCCCTTCCCCTTCCCCTTCCCCTTCCCCTTCCCCTTCCCCTTCCCCTTCCCCTTCCCCTTCCCCTTCCCCTTTCCCCATCCTTTTTCCGTTTCCTCAGATTTAGAGGAGTTACGCTACTGCTAAATTTGAATTCTTGTGAGTCATTCTATGGCATCAATCTGTAAACATTTCTTTTGACTCTGATTGTTTTCCTTATTTAGTCTGAGATTTCTGTACCTTCTTGAGGAGTCAGTAAACCACGTATCAAACCTGTGCTTCTATGTAACAGAGCAGAAATACCGTACAGGCTCTTCAGCAGTACCTGTGAACGTATCACAAATGAACGGCTTAGGAGATTCACTACCTCACCAGAGCAGCCTGGGGTACAACGGGGTGTGCGTGGCATAATATGATTTGCTTGCCCTATTGATGCACTATTCCTCCATTGCTGACTGTGTTGGGGTGAGGTTGTCATTTACCACCTGACTGCTGGATTATTTTTTTTTTTCTCACAGGACCATGACACCATGTCAGATTGATCTTCTTTATTCGTAACACACTTCCCTCAGGGTTGTTGGTTACAATTTATTCCTTGTTAGACCGGCATTATTTAATGCTTGGTGCCAATAGAAGTGCAAATACTCCTTCATTCTGTCCTTTCATCCTTCCGTCTTTTCTTCCATCCTTCCTTTGTTCTACAGTGTTCTGTTAAAGTTTTCTACTTGCTACAGAATTCAATAGACTAATCACCTTAGCCATTACAGCTGAAGGAAGTGTGTTATGGGCTTGTTTCTCAAACAACCGATATAACTTTTATTAAGCCTACAACTCTGAAGAATTTATTTTTCAGTCACTCCAGAGGGACTGAGTCTCCTGTGCATAAAAGAGACACGTAAACTGTCTCTTCAAAATGGAAGATATCCTTGCCCTCACGCTGCCTCCATCTTCTGAGTTGCTGTGATTTTAGACTAAATCTGCTACAGCTGTTCAATGGCTCTTTTTGCGTCTGACATGCTTTATTGTTGCTCTAGATTGAGATAACACTATGTAACTCTGCTATAAGAAGAAGCCTGAAAATCAACAAGTGGGGTGCAATTTCTCTTGCTTAACAGTGACGCCTAAATTGCTATTTGCTTTCAGCAGTGCTTAACTGATGATTTGATAGTGGGAATATTTTTTTTTTTATGATTCTCTCTCACCACACTTTAGCTCAAAAATTTGCAGGCAAATAATAATTGCTCTGACTTTGGAAACTGGTTATAAGGAATGATTTATATTTGCAATACTTTGATGGACCTGTTTGAAGTGATTTAATAGAAAATTGCCCTGACAATTGAAGTTGTACTACCTACAACAAAGTTACAGTAGGTAACTTTTTAAGGAAAAAAATATTTTGATGAGGTTGTAAGAGTATGGCTATCATTCATTTGATCTGAATTACAACAAAATATTTTAAATATAATAATTAGGAAAAAATATTGAGGGTTTGAGGAGTACTTCTATAAAATTACGTATTGAATTTTATTGCAATTTTCTCTGTAATTCCTGTTTATGACTGTAACTTTTATTGAGAGGAAAGTGTCCATTTTTTTGTAGCAGAGGTTGGACATGTTATTTGTTTGGTCTTCTCATGCCTCAGGCTGGATGCATCAGCTTAGTATCTTGTGTTATTGCTCTGTATTCTGTTGTGTTTGAGTGAAAAAGTTTGGACTGGCTTGGGGCACCAGCAAGACCTAACAAAGCTGGGTAGGGCTGTCCATATTAGGCCCACAAGGTTTCTCAATATGTAACCAACGGGAGTTCATACATTTCTAGCACTTTGTAGATGCATGTTGTGGCTGAGAAATGGGTCTGAGCACTCAGTGAATCAACTTGCAATGCAATATTGGTGCTGTGTGAGTGTTTTCCATAGTCAAGAAATATACTTTCCAGGTTATGTAGTGCATTCTCTGCCATAGTCTTTGGTGGTTATAACTAAAATGTGGCAATGCAGTCTTAGGGAAGGCGTCTGGACTATCAGATGTTAAAGGTGCTATATAGCATTTCATTCTGAA
Organism: Cygnus atratus; assembly: GCF_013377495.2. Classification (NCBI taxonomy): domain Eukaryota; kingdom Metazoa; phylum Chordata; class Aves; order Anseriformes; family Anatidae; genus Cygnus; species Cygnus atratus. The sequence continues at coordinate 44,678,429 of NC_066364.1, forward strand.
TGTAGGCTGGCAGGCTTCAGAGTCAAACACCCTCTGTTAAAGAGTAGCTGTATCTGAAATCTGTTCAGATTTTCTACAGAGAAATCCTTTATAATAAGTACCCAGTTGATGGTTATTTTTAACTCTTGGAAAGTGAGAGTTGAGTCAATTTAAAAAGTTTTGACAAACAGAAAATCATTTTCTGAAAATAAAGATACTTGTCTTTATTTATACTGTAAAGTTGTGCTTATAGGAAAATTATATTGCAAGGTTGAGGGTTATTTTGGAAGAATTCTCTCCTTAGTGTCAACCTCCATTAACTAGAATGGATGAAGTGGGAGTCCATGGCAGAGAAGTATGTCTGCTTAAAGGCGTGGCTTCACATGCCTCACAGCACATGGACACACGATTAGACTCCTCCTTCTTCCAGAAACCTAAGCTGGTAAACATTTTATTCATCATTTTGAAAGCATTTTCTCTGAAAGGCAGGGTGAGAATAGGAAGACCTCCGAAGAGGAGGATTCTTTGGTACATTCACTTTCATAAATAAAATATCTCCCTTTCTTAAGCTCAATCAATTAAATAGAGACAATCTCTCTGGCATGCTAAGAAAGCTTATTCCATGAAATTCATAAAACAGTGATACATACATGGCTTAAAAAGAATTACCCTTACAGTATTGTCTCAAAAAATTTGATCAATAAGAACATAATGATATTGCCTTCTTCTTATCAGTCACATATAGTTTATTTGTGATGTTTTTTACAATATTGTCTTTATTATCCTGCTTGTAGGACTATTCTCTCCACCCTTACTGTATTTGAACTTGATCAGGGATGAAAATTCTTCCTCCAGCCCTCATCTGCATTTAATTTTCAGTACAGTTATTTTAACTTGGATCTATTTGCTTTTCAATGTGTGGACCAACAGATAGTTATATTTGGAAAAGCAAAGGAGCAGCACAGATGTGGAAACAAGCATAATGCAGAGAGAAGACAAGTTCTACTTGAACTTGTACTGCTGCAGAGAGAAATGTCTGTAGACACGCAGCCTTAGTTAAACATTTTTTGGGGGGATATGTGGATATACTGTACACATATCTAGGATCAGTGCATTTTTTCTTTCATAAAGCACTTGTCATCAATCTTCTGCAAGCTGTAAGTGAAAATGGAAGCTGTCATCTACACCATGGTATTTGCCCACACCCTGCAGGCAGCAAATTTAAGCTCAGTTCTCTTAAGCACCAGGCCTTTCTATTTTGTTTTTTGATAGCCAAAAGATTTGATTTATCTGTCATACACTCCAACATACTGGAGTGTGTGAATCTGTTAGATTTTTTTTCTTCCTTTCCTTTAAGGAACAAAATAACCATTAAGAGTATTTGTCTCAGAGAATGCCCCTCTTTCATCCCAGCTGTGTGTGGTACCTTCTAGGCATAGAAAGACAACTATAGCTGGATAGCAGTCAGGAAAACTATATTCAGAAAATAAAGATCTGATTTAACATAATATACAAAGCAAAATACAATAGAACTAAAGAAAACAAAAACACCAGTGAAACATATGGCTTGACTCTGTAATCTTGCAGAGAATAAAAATTTTGCCTCAAGAATTATGGGCACAGGCTTTCAATCTTTCTTTGCTTGAGACAAGTGCATGGTATTAGGCATTGTGTTCTTCAGCATCTGGATATAATGATACGCATTAAGGAGAGTGTCATTCTTGATATTCTGCCATAGCTCTAAATTGTTTATTCTGTACCAGTTTGCATTACAAACGTGTTTCTTTGCCTAAAGTAACATTAAAAAATACATATTCCTTCTCGTTAAAAAACTCTCCAGTAGTCTGTGTGGTTTACAGTATTATGCTCCAAATTATCAAATGAGTATATAACAATCTTCGTGGGTTATTGAGGAAATAATAAAGATCGTGTCATGTTCACCAGATAAACACAAAATGAGAGATTTTACAAGAGAGTTCTGATTTCTGCTCTGAATTCTAACAGCCTCAAAGCAATCAGGACCTGATAAATCATGACAGCTATTTTTAATCTCTTGTGTAACAGACTACTTTGTTGCTTTTAGAAACTTCTAGTTCATAAATTGCCTTGATGATCTGCACTACTTTTATGGAGCTGTTAAAATCTGTTAAGTATATAACTTTAAGAAGTATAGTAGATTTACTTTTTATTTGTTAATTTATAATAATATATTTCCAGATTTCAAGTCTTCAGTATAAACAAATGAAATATGAACATTAAGAAGAGAAGACTGAGATACAGGTTTGGGACTAATATGAATGTTATACTAAATGTATGGTACAGAGGGAACTGTAGTGGGTTTACATGGCAAGGCTTTGGTAGCAGGGGGCCATAGGGGTGGATTCTGTGAGAAGAATCTAGAAGCTGCCCCATGTTAGGTAAGGGCCCCACTGCTGTCCAGAGCCGAGCCAATAAGCGATGTTGTTTTGCGCCTCTGTGAGAGCATATTTAAGACAGAGATAAAAAAAACGCTGCGCCACACAGCAGCTGGGAGAGTGAGAGGAGTGAGGAATAGCCTTGCAGGCGCCAAGGTCAGTGAGGAAGGAGGAGGAGAGGTGCTCCAGGCGCCGGAGCAGAAGTCCCCTGCGGCCTGTGGTGAGGACCATGGTGAAGCAGGCTGTCCCCCTGCAGCCCATGGAGTACCACGGTGGAGCAGGGTTCCACGCTGCAGCCCGTGGAGGAGACCACGGTGGAGCAGGTGGACCTGCACCGACGGAGACTGCGGCCTGTGGAAGACCCCTGCTGGAGCAGATTCCGGGCCGGACCTGTAGCCCGTGGAGAGGAGACCATGCAGGAGCAGGTGACCTGGCAGGAGCTGCTGCCCGTGGGGGATCCAGGTTGGAGCAGTTCGCTCCTGAGGGATGGACCCCATGGTACGGACCCACATTTGGAGCAGTTCTTGAAGAGCTGCTGCCTGTGGGCAGCCCACGCTGGATCAGTTCACCAAGGACTGCATCCCGTGGGAGGGACCCCACAGCACAGGGGACAAGAGTGACCGAGAAGGAGCGGTGGAGAAGTGCTATAGACTGACCATAACCCCCATTCCCCCGTTCCCCTGCGCCGCTTGGGGGGAGGAGGTGGAAGAGGGTTGATGGGGGGGAAGGTGCATTTGGTTTCTTTCCTTTGTTTCTCACTTCTCTAGCTTGTTAGTAATTAGCAATAAATCCCACTATCTCCCTATGCTGAGTCTGTTTTGCCCATCACAATAACTGCTGTGCGATCTCTCTGTCCTTATCTCAACCCTTGAGCCCTTTTCATCGTATTTTCTCCCTGTTCCTCTTTGAGGAGGGGGAGTGAGAGAGCAGTTGTGGTGGAGCTCAGCTGCCCACCTGAGTAAAACTACCACAGGAACATAAATACTGATTGGGATAGGAATGGCAATCCATGTTTACTAGTAGTCCCTGAATGTACCGTATAAGATGCTGCAAAGACAGATGTAGGAAAGCTTCCAGTGGACAAATTCGTACAGCAGGATAGGGTGGCTGTAAGTGAGCAAAACAATCCATGGCAATATGTCACTTTGTTTACAACAAAAACATTTAAAAAAATTTTTGATTGTTTTTGCACAATACATTGATGTTTTAAATTGAGTGATTCACACAGACTATTATGAATAAAATTGGTGAAATGCTTCTGAAGTGACTGAAAGGTCTTGTGCTTTCAGAAAAAATGCTTGGATACATAATTCTCATTGAAATTCATGAATATTGTCAATTCAAAATTCTGTTCCATGATGCAGTGTTTATGCTGGAAAATTATAGTGGCAAATACAAGATCATTCAATGGTATTGAGCCTAACTGGCACAGGACAACTTGCATACATGATAAATATTCATTTACTTTTCTAAACACAGTGGCCATGTGTGAAGTACCTATTAGTAACTACTTGTTCTTTGCTAAAACCAAAAACATGTCTAGAAATTGTCTGAAAGGCTGATACTTGGTCCAGGTCAAAATGGTGTTGGGGACCATTTTAAATGTTTTATGGATTAAATGATTTTATTCCAGTGCCTGGGAATTTTCCATGGTACTGTTTAATTTCCTGGTGTAAGTACAGCCTGTATTATTGCAGATTACAAATCTAGCCAATACAGACAGTGGTTTCATAAAGATATATTTCAGGATATGGCATTTTCAAAAGTACCTACAATTTGCCTGGCATTTTCAAAGAAAAGTCTGACTGAAATGTATTACATTCTGTTAAATATGAAAAACAACCTATACTGACAAAGTTTTAAAAGCCTAAAATCATAGTTAAAGATGAGACAAGAACAGGTTAGATGAAATCACTCTTCAACTTTATAGTATAAAATTTTGTCTAAACTACTCAAATTACATAGAAGTAAACTTTACAAGTTTTGTGCAATAGCACAGATCTTTTTCTTGCTCTTTTTGGTGTTAGCCATATAAATAAATTATGGTATTATTTTCTTAAAGACCATTCATTATCCAATGTAAATTTTACTTGCTCTCTTGCTACTCCATCTGAGTCTTCCTAGTCATCCTAGTCATCCCAATTTTCTGGAAAAATTATTTCATGTTTGCCTACTAAGTAACTTCCTTTAAACGAAATGTCACCAAGCAACATTAATTGATTAAAAATACAGGTTTCACTGTTTATCCTTCTCTTTTATAGCATATATATGAGTTTCTTTAACAACTAAAACTTAAATGATAATTTTATAGCCTAGACTGAGTGTACAAGTGTAGAATATAATCCTGCTGAAAAAAATATGGTACATAATGTAGCATTGACCTCATACTTTCTTGAGGTTCATTTGATAAAGAGCCTCAGCAATTTCTTCTCAGTAGTATGTTAACTCCACTAATCAGAAATGTTAACAAATTGAAAACTTAAGATGGGACACAGCTGAAAATAAATTCAATTTCCATGAAAATAATATAGCTACTCTAGTAATAAAATCTATTTTATGTTTAAAGCATGTATTTATAGCTGGGTATAATTTTTTCTTCAAGTTCATCTTGCCATAAAATACATGCCCTCAGAGCTAGTTTTAAAAGCATGACACCAGAATTTTAATGGGGGATAATAGGAAGACCAGTGTAATTATTTAGTAATTCACAGGTAAAAAACAAAATGGTCTTTACTTAAAAATTACATTCTGTCAAAAATTAAAAAAAAATACAAAGTTTATTTTATAAGGTGCTTTAATGCTCAGTTTCTTCTTCCTCCTCCTCTTTTTTTATTTTTAATCATTTTCTTTTGTCCCATCTTACTCTCGAGGAAAAAGAAGAGGATATGTGATGGGAGGCGATGTGGAAAAATCATGGGACAGATATAAGAAAGCTTTTCCATCATGTCACTTCCATAGGACAAAAAGTAGAAAGAAAAGAAAAAAAAGTAGAAAAAAAGTGTATCTTTTAAAGACATTGAAATGCCAGTTTTCCTAAGTTGTTGATACTTCTGTGAAAATATATAGGAGAAATCCACATCAAAAACATCTTAAGGTCTTCTCTTAAACATTTAACACAGCTCTGTGAAATGTAATGATCACAAATATGTGCTTCCTACAGGAAAATATTTGGATAGGGAGTTGCAGTTTATTTCCAGAGGGAACTGCAATCTGCTTCCAGAGGAATGAGCACATATTGGATGTTATGCTATTTTATTGAGGCTGATGAAATAGAGAAATTTTTTGAACCCTGAGAATTTGAATTCTTTTTCTGAAACACTTAAACTCACTTCTACTAGTTTTTTTTCCAGAATGGTTAAATATATTCCCTATCCATGCTTAATTTTAACATAAGCAAGAGCTTATCTTTTGGAAAGCTGTTTGTGAAGGAGATTTTGCAAAGTCATGAAGGTGATGGATGAGGTAAATGCAGAATCATTACTTGCAAAACACTATTGTACTGTACACTATTGTATTGTACAAGAACTAGCCAAAACTAGTAGATCAGTTTGAAATAAATTTGCTTAAAGTATGTTTTTTTAAAGTAGCAAGCAGTGAAATGCTGGAATTTGTTGCCCCGGAACATTGTAAGTAGACAATAACAACAGATAAAAAAATTGATTAGATAAATTTGGGCACTATAAATAGATATAGAAGGGCTAGAAAGTGATGTACCTCCCAAGACCCTTAATCGAGCAGCAGTGGTTACCAGGGGAATATCCACTTTGACCTGAGGGTAGTCAGGCTCGTGTGCCTTTTATGAATAGCATCTCCTATGGTCACTTAGCTATTGACCAGACCACCTGTGTGATGCTGTTAGGGCATTTCTAATGCTCTTATGTCTGTCATTGGACATTTGTTCACTTCCCCCCCCCCCCCCCCCCCCCCAAATCGGAAGGAAAAACAAACACAAGATTGCTTTCTATGCTATTTCCCTTGTCCTCCATTCACTCACACCTATTACACCTTAGTAATATTCGATTAGAATGTGGCTTTGAAATATCAGAAAGATTTCAACTTGATAACTAACTACATCACACTTTTTTTGGGGTTGGGGGGGGCAGTGGTGTGGTGTGAGGGGGATGCAATAGTTCAAGCTATTAGACATCACTGGTTTAGTCTGCTCTACTGTTTTATTTCAGGTTCATCTTTTAGGACATAATTGCAGTTCCAACAATAGTGTAGAGACAAGGAGGTACACAATAAACATCGGAACTGAACTGATCAGTGACTGAAATTCCTGCTTTTTGTATATATCTATGACTGCAGCTTCTCCACAGAGGAAATTCTCTTTCCACAATGACAGTTAATGTTGGTGAATAGTTAGAAAATGGCTTGGATGATGCATGTGATAATGTTACTTTACAGTAATTTACAATGGCACAATAGTCCCACTAACAAGTGATTCACATGAGCTGGAAGCATTTTATTATATTTACAACACAATAGAGCTCTGCTTCTCTTAAAATAACAATGTTCATTACAAATCATTGTGCTAGTTTTTTTGTTTTTGTTTTTTGTTTGTTTTGTTTTTAATGCTTTAAGTTTCTCCTTTATTAAGTTTCTCTTTCCATGGTGGCCCTTTCACATCTTGTCTGATGCTATGAAATTATCTGTTGCTGACAGTGGCTGTTAAAAGCAGCTGCAGCCAACCTGGTGCAGCAATGACTGTAGTGCAATTGTGGACAAGGACCATGTTCAGTGATTTTTTTTCTTTTTTCAGGAAGCCCTCATTGATTTTTATCCTATTCTGCAGTTGTGGTTAATAGCTAACTGTGTCTGTGCCCGAAACTCAATCTTCTGTAGAATACAATACAATATGTAATGCTGATAAAAAAAGAAATAATTTCTGTAGTTTGTAGACAACTTCAGTAAAACATCATGTTTTTTTTTTCTTTTTCTCTTTTTCCTTAAAGGGGTTGCTGGTGACCATGACATGCACTTTTACATCCTAAAAATTAGAGCCCTGTGACTTAGCCTATGTTACATTTGGAAAAACATTAATTTCATTACAGAGTAAGGGTGTGTACTTCTCTGTTAATTTAATGAGGAAATCAATCCCCTGCACCTTGAGAGGAACAACCACTAAGACATGCAGAGAGGGCCAAAAGTTGGAAAGCATCTTTGCAGAAAAAGGTCTGGGGGTCCTGGTGGACACCAAGTTGTATATGAGTCAGCAGTGTGCCCTTGCACTAAGGCTAACGGTGTTCTTGGCTGCATTAGGCAAAGTATTGCCAGCAGGTTGAAGGAGGTGATCCTTCCTCTCTACTCAGCATTGGTGAGGCTGCACCTGGAGTGCTGTGTCCAGTTCTGGGGTTCCCAGTACAAGAGATTTATGGCGACTGGAAAGAGTCCAATATAGGGCCACGAAGATGATGAAGGGACTGGAACATCGCTCCTGTGAGGAAAGGCTGAGAGAGCTGGGACTGCTCAGCTTAGAAAACAGAAGGTTCAGAGGGAGATCTTATTAATGTGTAGAAAATATCTGAAGGGAGGGTGCACTGAAGATGGAGCCAGGCTCTTTTCAGTAGTGTCCAGTGCCAGGACAAGAAGCAGTGGGCACAAACAGTAACACAGGAGGTGTCATCTGAGTATCACGAGGCACTTTGTCACTTTGTGGGTAACTGAGCACTGGTGCATGTTGCCCAGAGAGGTTTTGCAGTCTCCCTCCTTGGAGATATTCAAAAGCAACCTGGGCTTGGTCCTGGGCATGTGGCTCTAGGTGTCCCTTCTTGAGCAGGATGTTGTATGAGATAACTTCCAGATGTCCCTTTTATCCTCAAGCATTCTGTGATTCTGTGATTTTGAAGGATATACAATTATATAACAGAATCACAGAATAGTTGAGGCTGGAAGAGACCTCCAGAGATCAACTAGTCCAACCCCTCTGCTCAAGCAGGGTCACCTAGAGCATGTTACACAGGATCACATCCAGGCAGGTTTTGAATGTCTCCAAAGAAGGAGACTCCACAACCTCTCTGTGTAGCCTGTTCCAGTGCTCTGTCACCCAAACCATAAAGAAGTTCTCCCTCATACGGCGATGAAACCTCCCATGGTTCAATTTATACCCATTACCCCTTGTCCTATCACTGGCCACCACTGAGAAGAGTTTGGCCCCATCCTCTTTACCTCGTCCCTACAAGTATTTCTAGAGGTTGATAAGATCCCTTCTCAATCTCTTCTTCTCTGGGCTAAACAGGCCCTGCTCACTTAGTTTTTGCTCATAAGACAGATACTCCAATCCCTTAATCATCTCCCTGGCTGTACGCTGTACCCTCTTTAGAAGTTAGATGTCCCTCTTGAACTGGGGAGCCCAGAACTGCACACAATATTCCAGGTGTGGCCTCACCAGGGCTGAGTAGAGAGGGAGGATCACCTCTCTCTACTTGCTGTCTACACTCCTCCTGATGCATGCTAGGATCCCATTGGCCTTCTTGGCCACAAGGGCACACTGCTGGCTCATGATTAACTTGTTGTCCACCAGGACCGCCAGGTCCCTCTCTGCAGAGCTGCTCTCCAGCAGGTCAGCCCCCAACCTGTACTGGTGCCTGGGGTTGTTCCTCCCCAGGTGCAGGACCCTGCACTTGCCCTTGTTGAACCTCATGAGGTTCCTCTCTGCCCATCTCTCCAGCCTGTCCAGGTCCCACTGAATGGCCACACAGGCCATATATCAGAGAAGAAAAAGAAAATATAAATTTATTCAAAGCTGTAATACTGGAAGGAGAATAAAATATTGAGAAAAAAAATATCTTGAATGGTATTTTACACTTATGTGCATTGCTTAAAATCGTGTAGCTCATTGGCTGCAATAAGCGGTTTGTTTAAAAACTAATATACAGTTAATTGCCAAAATAATGTTTAAGATGTACCAGCTGTCTGTTCTGTTTCTGATTATGCCATTGGATTGTTCTTGACCTTGCATAACTGATATTGAGTTAGATGCTTACCTGACCATTAAATTGCATGACCCCTGACCAGTTAGTCAAAATCACTCATATCTCTTGCAGTTTTTTATCTGTTAAGCGGGTTTAATGTCCTACATTACTCCTTAATGTGACTCTACTAGACAGAAAGTCATGTTTTATTATTAGAAGCCTGATTTTAAATCCTCAGTATGTATACACGTATACAGCATACATATATGAATGACTACTAATTCTCTCCTATAGAAAAATCTTCCCACAGTTTAAAGGTCTTGAATAAATCTTTACCTAAAATACAGGACTTTGGAAAAAAAGATTGAAACTCTCTAGTCATAAAGCTAAAATAAATGCTTGATACAGAAATTTCCGTTTGATTTTCTTCAAATATAAAAACTAGTGTGCATGGAATTGTGGTCAGTTTTAGAGCACAAAAGGAAAAAAAAATTGGAAAAGACACATTTTTCTTTAAGAGAAATACTTTAACCATTAAGAACTATCAATATTTCTCTCTGAATACAAAATGTTATAAACATCCTGTTCTCTTCTGCTAAATAATTTGACTCCAGTTTAATGCAGAATTTTGGACTAGGTGGTAATTTAACCCATTTTAATGACTACCGTAATGGCAGACATTGGTAATACTCAGCTACTTCAAAGAACATGAATGAATTTTTCCTGTGCTCTTCTGTGAGCCTGTAGCTGTGCCATGATTGCCTTGCATCACCAGAAGAACAAACATTTATGAAAGCTGTTATACTACTGGCACTGGAATACGACAGAGCACAGTGTTGTGCCTCTACCTCCAAACCAGGCTTTAGTCACTGGACTCTAATATTTTTTCTCACACTTCCTTTACATACTTTTATGCCTACTCCTTCATGAATGAACTCTCAGTTCATTCTAGAATCCTCATTCCTTGAATTTGTCATGCCATGTATCCATAAATACCAAATCCTTCTCATATATGTCTCTCTCTTATCTCCAGATGACCCAACTCAAAGCCCAGTAACCTAAAATCACCTGCCTGTTAACACCATATCTCTTCTCATCTTGCAACTTGATATTGGCTTTACTGTTGTGTCCTATTGACCACTGCATTCAGCTACACTAAGGTCTGACTCCTGTAAAAAAACTTGATGTAGGCTGCAATCATTAGAAAAATTAATTGTGCTAACTCAGCAACAGCCACATTTCATCCCTGACAACTGGTCAGATGAAAACATCTCACTAAGAGACCAGGATGTACATAGGGTAAGCATGCCAATGTGACATATGTAGGACTTTACCAGTGTGCCACTTTTTTGGTTTAAAACAAAATGACAAAAAGGTATGAGACTTACTGTTTTTATTTCTTCTAAAAGGTCAAGAAAATTGATGTGTTTCACCTGGAAAAGACTGGAAAAATTACACTTCCTTTTCTTGGTAGTTTCAGGTATCAGCTATTTATTTCATTTACTGCAAAAAGAATCCCAAACCTTCCATTTATTTTCCCCAAAGAATGTACAAATATGCCAAGTCAGAATTTCTACTTATTTTTCCCATGCCAATAACTTTAATGTGATTCTTTCTGTTTAAAAGCACACATCCTATATTGGAGACCTGCAATTATATTTTTAATTCAAAATTTTAATTTTAATGTATTTGTCAAGTGGATCTTCCCAAGTCAATGTAGCATATAAGACGTGACTCTTAGAAATGAAAACTTGAGAAATACATGCTGTACCTAATTACAAAAACAGGGCTTGTACCCTTGTAACCCAAGAACATTCCTTCTTTAGGCATGAAAGTAGGCTTTGATTTATGAGCTCTGGTCTTGCATCAGAGTGGATTGATAGCTATATCTGATAGTTAAAGGTTATCATCTGTAGCTTTTCATCCCTTCTCTTCTGCCTGAGGTTACTACCCCTGGAACAGTAAAATTGTGAACGATCAGGTTGTCAACCCTTTAGCTGGAGGAATTCATAGCTTGGAGTATTACAGTCAGTCGTCATTGAATTTGTCAGTTTAATACACCTGACTGCGAAAGGCAGCAGTTCAGAGCCCTTGTTACAATACATGTTGGTTTAAACTGCCACCACTGAGGTAACTGCCAGTTTCCAGCGTAGATAGGAACATTCCTGTCTGTGACAACAGAACCACTAAGATTATCAAAGCACCAAAGACACTTATGAAACTGTAGGAATGTAACTGCTGGGATTCAGCAGCAAGGCTGGACCAAAAGGTAAAGAAAATACTTAAGAGATTTGGGAATTAATGAAATCTTCTGGGGGTGTGATGTACTCACTTGTAGAGTTTTTCATACAAGGCTACATATGAATTGCCAAAGTATTGTGTTAGAATGCTTCACTGTTTTAGATTCATTCACACACTTTTGCATCTCTTTCCTCAGGATTCGGTAAATCGGTGTCAATCATTTGGATGCTGGTACCTGTCAGGTGCCACGACATCAAAATTATATACGGCAAAATCTTCCATCAGAAAGTCCAGCACTGTGGCATATGCCTTGTATGAGTATCTCACATGCCAGTGTTACAGTAGTCTTATTTGTGCTTGATCTGAGCCTGGGGATTAAGAAGTAGGGAGAATTAGCATTGATGTGATCCTAGAAGTACAGCTCTGGGGTGGTTTTATCCTGCTGGGCAGCTGAACTCTACCACAACCACTCTCTCACTACCACTCCTCAAAGGAAAAAGGGGAGAAAATATGATGAAAAGGACTCAAGGGTTGAGATAAGGACAGGGAGATCACTAAACAATTATCATTATGGGCAAAAGAGATTCAGCGTAGAGAGTTTAATATAATTTATTGCCTATCATTATTGGACTAGAACAGCAAGAAACTTAAAGCAAACTAAAAACACCTTCCTTCCCATCCATCCTCTTCTAACTTCTCCCCGAGTGGCACAGAGGAATGGGTGATGGGAGCTGCAGTCAGTCCATAACATTTCGGCTCCTTCAAGGTCACTCTCTGCCCCTGCTCCAACATGGCATCCCTCCTATGTGGGCTTCCTACAGGCAGCAGCTCTTCAAGAGCTGCTCCAACATGGGTCCATACCACAGGGTTCATCCATCCGTCAGGAGCAAACTGCTCCAGCACGGGTCCCCCACGGGCGGCAGCTCCCCCCAGACCCCGCTCCTGCGTGGGCTTCTCTCCTGGCCCGGGGCCTGCTCCACCGGGGGCTCCTCCACGGGCTGCAGCGTGGAGATCTGCTCCATGTGGGACCTATGGGCTGCAGGGGGACAGCCTGCTCCACCAGGGGCCTCTCCACAGGCCGCAGGGGAACTGCTGCTGTGTGCCTGGAGCACCTCCTGCCCTCCTGCTGCACTGACCTTGGGGTCTGCAGAGTTGGTTCTCTCACATTTTCTCACTCCTCTCTCTCAGCTGCTGTGGCACAGCATTTTTTTTTCCCTTCCTTAAACCTGCTCTCCCAGAGGCCCGTGCAGCATCACTCACTGGCTCAGCTCTAGCCAGCAGCAGATCCCTTTTGTAGCTGGCTGGAGCTGGCTCTAATTTGTCATGGTCAATTTCTAGGCTCTGCTCACAGAGGCCACCCCTGCTGGCCCCCTGCTGCCAAACCCTTTCCACTTAAGCCCAATATGAGGCTCATCTCAGACACAGTTTTAGTGGTTTATCTTCCGTTATCTCTATGTGAAGTGTTTGTGTAGAATTCTCTTGGAGGTATTTAAATGCAAAGCTATAATATGCCTATATTTCCATGAAAGTGAAAAACCCCACCAAAACCATTCAGTTGATCTTAGGTCTACACACTGTAAAAGTGATGGTAATTTAGGGCTGAGGAGTAAGAAGATAGGCAGATAGAACAGAGGCACAGGGCTGATTTAATCGAATCAATTTCTTCACCTAAGAAATACAAAATCAAAACAGTACCACCTATAAGATGAGCTCAGTTCAAAAAAGAGACATAGATAAAGGCTGAATTCAGCCTCAGGTTCTCTATAGTCCCATTTTTCAATTCTGTCTAGTGCTCATGGCACTGATATGCCACAATTTTTTGTTGATGTGCATTAAAGCTCTGGCAGTGATAAATAAGCATGTGTTTTCCTGTTATTCTTGTATGACAGCTATGAGACATGCTATCAGATATTGCAGGTAGTCCATTCTGGCTTCCTCACAATATGTCAGCATTTGTAGCAATCTTTGCAGAGACTCAGTCTTCTAGATGAGTATTGTGATGGAGCTAGATAATTTTGTAGCAGTGTGGAGCATCTGCACCATTTGACTCCAAACTTTGCTTGAGATCAGATCTTATATAAAAGTTAACACTGTTCTAATTCTGTAGAAGAGTACACAATACAGAGTACTTTTACATGCCTTAAAGGACTTATGTCCATTTTGATCACACAACATTTGTTAAACTTCATTACATATTTAAGGATTTTCTGTTTGCATAAGCATTTAACTCAGTCTTTTCTGATACCTCAGTTTGGATCTTTGATGGATGCCCCAAGTTTGTTTTTAGGGAATGTTTGTTACCTCGCGGAATTTCTCTTCTCCTCTCCTCTCCTCACCTCGCCTCGCGTCAACTCACCTCTCTTTGCCTCTCCTGTCCTATCCTTGCAAACTGACATCACTTCTTTACGTAACTTGGGTTACATGGTAAATACAGCCATTTCTCCATTGAAGTTTGCTACTAGCCTTAAGGTGTGAAAATCTTAAGTTTTTACAAGCTTAAGTATTTGTAGGGTTTCTGTAGAAACAAGATTTTTTGGTTAGCCAAATGACAAAGAGAATGTGGGATCACACCCTTATCTGATATAAACTAGTGTTTGTTGTTGTTAAGCTTTTTTTTTTTTTTTTTTTTAAACAGATTTAATTATTCACAGTTTTAAGGAAGTGAGATTTTGACCAGTGGAATTTAAGGAAATCTGACTCAGAAAATGAACTCACTTTGTCCACTTAGTCAACAAACAAAAGGTAATCGTTCAGAGCTACAAATCATCACATTGATTTCTTTGGGATGTCTTATTTTTCTGCCTCCAGAAACACAAGTGGCTTTTGGACAATTACGTCTTGATTCTCACGTTTATTTGAGATCCATTTTGAAATTAAAGTTGGCCTATTTTGCAAGGGAAGAGTAGAGGGTTAGAATATGTTTGAAGAGGCTTTTCTACAGCAAAAGCTTACCAGCTGCAGCTGCTCTAAAATTCTAGCTGTGCCTATCTATATTTACCATCTCTTCTTGTAGCCAAACATTGTACAGCTCAGTGGTGGTTATTTTAGAGTTGGACAGTCAATGGCTGTTGTGGATTAACCCTGTCTGGCAGCTCAGCACCACACAGCCACTTACTAACTGGAAAAGCAAAACTGCGAGAACACATGGCTTTTGATAAAGACAGTTTACTAGGTAAAGGAAAAGCTGTGTGTGCACGCAAAGCAAAACAAGGTATTCATTCACTACTTCTCATCATCAGGCAGGTGTTCATCCACCTCCAGGAGAGCAGGGCTCACCATGGGTAACAATCTGTTGGGAAGACAAACACCATCACTCTCAACACTTCCCCCTCCTCCTTCTTTACTCCTGTTTTATTGCTGAGGATGACACCACATAGTTTGAGATATCCCTTTGGTCAGCCTGGGCCAGCTGTCTTGGCCATGTCCCCTCCCCGCTTCTAGGGCACCCCCAGCCTCCTCACTGGAAGGTAAGCAGCAGGAGCAGGAAAGGCCTTGGCTCTGTGTGAGCACTGCTCTGCAACAACTAAGACATCAGTGTGTCATCACCATTATTTTCATGAAAAATCCAAAGCACAACATCATGCAAGCTTCTATAAAGAAAATTAACTCCATCACAGCCAAAAGCATGACAATAACATTAAGCAGAAGGTAATTGGGGGTAAGAGTGGTGAGGATGGAGTGATTTGGTGAGAAAGAAAGGGGGAAGAAGAATAGGATAGAAGGAGAGCTTGTCATATAGCATACTTTCTTACTAATCCAGACAACTCTAACTTGGTTGGGGCATTCTTATGATATTCATGACTTGCTCCTTGCTTCAGAACTACCACTGTGCAGGGCTGTTGGGCTCTCTGTCTCTTCCAATAATTTTCATTTTGCTATAAGCTCCAAGTTTAAAGGTAGATACATGTGATGTCTGGAAGTCAGGGCTTTTCAGATTGCTACATCTACAAATTCCCAGAGGGTGCTTTTAGAAGATTACTCATTTACTTTGTTTTCTTACTCCTTTTGGTCAAATAAATGTATTTCTAGGCTGGCTGCTGTACACAAGGACTCTGTTTTAAAATAGCATAAATTATTGTCAATTTCTGTAGCCATTGACACTTCTGAAATAAAAGGATAGTATGTGTTGTGCATTTTGGACTGTACTTGCTTGACGTGACTTAGCATTTTTCAGGAACTGCTGTCACAAAAGTATGGGTTTGATATTTGTGTAATCCTTTAGTGAAAGAAAAATCATTCTTAGTATGATTTATGAGTGCATGTGTTTCAAAGTGATTACTTTAGGCAGTATATCTGTGTTTTCGCTTAAGTCTGCACTAGAAATGCAAAAGACAACAAGAATGGACAGGAATTTCTATCTTATTTCCTTCAAAGGAAGGAAATACTTCATAATAAAAAATTATAGGTAGCTTTGGGAAAACAGATTTAGAAATCTGATAGAAAATTTCATCATTCATCATAAGAGAGAACTACTTCTGTCTAGTGAAGTATTCTTCCTTCAAATCAGGACAGGCTTACTACATGTCATCTTAATTATGGTCAGGTAATGATGTGAAAATGTACATTCCTGAACTAATATAGAAGAGCTATCATAAGCCAGCAAATGGAAACATACTTACATTAAAAAAAAAAAAAAAAAAAAACTGATTTGGTTTAGTTAGTTTATAGTGGTGGTGGTCTTGACATAATAGTATAGTGGTAAAGACATACTGAGGACTAGCGGAGTTAAATTAGAAGTGAAATTACCAATAACTCTTGAGACATCACTAGGCAATAAATAGTCCTTCGTGAGGGAGCTTAAGTCCACACACAGTCTTAATTATCATGTCTGAGGGTACTGTAGGAGTATAACCTCTCTAAATGCTTTTTAACCTAAGCTCTTTGGTTAGGTGGCATAAAATCGACCCACAGAAATTTATCATTCCAGTGTGTGGAAATGCCTGGTAATTCCTGGCAAACAAATATCCAAATAGCATCAAGCTGGTGGAGTGAACCCCTACCACTGTGTAAATGAGAATACTCAACTCATCTGCAAATAGATACAACTTATTTTCAGTGAGAGGTACATATTTATTTAGTTTTGTTCCCTCCCTAGACTGGAGATGAGCAATGCAGAAAGATGAATACAGCTTTTGTATAAGCTAATCAAGAGACCAGTCCTTGAGTCTATTATTTAAATTGCATGAAAATGAGTGTGAAAGCACTGGAAAAAGAGAAGCCAGAAACCTTTAGCTGAAAATGAACCAAATTTATAAGCAAGATAAATTAAATGGTACATTTGTATTCCCAAATACAAAATAGTGAAATTGCCCATATTTGGTTAAGGTGCTTACATTTGTATGATTCTGTTTTTTTTTCAATAGATGTAGGATAGGTTCAAACCTCTAAATGGCTAAAAAAGCTGAGATTGTGATTGCATGAATTGAAAAAGGTGAGGGATACATTGAACCTTTCTCCTCATGATAGAATTGTGTGGATAGTGCTGGTACAACCTGCTTTTTCAGTTTCTTCTGTTGGAAAGCATTAACTGGAACAGTTAGTCCTGAGGAATTTGCTGAATCTGGAATTTCCAGCAGAGGGTTGTGTTGAGTATTTAAGAACTGAATTGTTTTTCATCCAAAAAATTCCTAGCCAGCAGGAATATATTGGCAGTGTGATAGATCAAGAGTAGGTCTGAATGGATAGTCACAGTCTTTGTGTCCAGTGGGGAATTCACAGTGTGAAAACAAAACAAAACAAAACAAAACAAAAACACCGCCCTACTGTGCTGATCATCTCTATCATTGCTTGGTGCAGGTGATTATAACAAGTGATTCAATCATTCTTTTCTGTTTGTTTGTTTTTTAACACTTTAGCTTAGACTAATGACTTTCTCAGTGGCTATTTGACCAATATGATAGGTGAAAAATGTGTATGTCCTGCATCAAGCACTGTTGGCCTGACTAGTACAACTTTTTTGAGGATATTGCTGTCATGGCACTTTCCCATATGGATGCATAAGAAGACCACTAAATGGGTGGCAATACTATGTAAACATTGGTATTTGACCATTCTGTGACTAAATTAAGATTGTTTAAGACAAAGAGGAAATGTTTTATATTTTTATTTTCTTAGGAAAGAAGTTCCCAGACTGCTGTGTAAAAACTATGTGAAGTAGTACTACTACTAGTATGTGAATTCTGCTGAAATGTGGGGTGAGGTTCTTCACATAGTCAGCTGCCAATCCAAGTAACTGAATGCAGCCCGGATGGGCTCCTTGTTGCAGGTGGTTTGCTGATAACTGCCAGGACTGGCATGAGAGAAGGCACTTGCTAAGGTGGCAAGGGATGGGAATTGGCATTTTACACTGGGAGTACAAGCGACAGGAAGGTGAGGTTGTAAAACTGAAGTACTGCTTTGGCAGGCAGGAGAGAATGAAAGGATGACAACCATTATGCTTGAGCCTGACACGAGACCAAGATGCAAGCTGTTGAGGTACTGTCAATGGTGGCAACCACTTGTTTTAACTGAAGGGAGAAAGCATGTTCTTTCAGAGTGTTTGTGAGTTTTTTTGACAGAGAAATTATCTTTCCACTTTGTAGTGGAAGTTACTACAATGGTTTGTATGTTGCAGCTTGAACTGTATTTTCCGTGATTTGCACAGCCCTAGACTCCTGTAATAGATGTCTACTCTTAGTGGAAGAGAAATTAATGAGTAACAATATAAGTTGTTCAAAGGAGCAATGTTTCCAAATTGAAATATGTCAACTTAATCAGAAAAAAAAATATCTTAGCTTCTGTATATTTGATCAATCCTGCTATAATTGTGTTCTGCAACTACATCAATATATTCTAGTCTGTCATAGAAATAAATAAGAAAAACTAAATAAACTATGAAACAGAAGACTGAAGTCTACTTTGTAAGTGTTTCTCTAGGGAACAGCTGGCAACATATAGTACATAGGGTGGCTCATTAGGGAAAATCTCTTCCTCAGATCTGGCAGGTGGAAAGCTGAAGAGCTATGCATTTGCTTACAATAGAGACAATATCGGGAACAATTAATCCAAAAATCAAGTTCCGATGGACTTGACAAAAAAGAAGAAAAAAGACTGATGCTTTTGCTGTGCCTAATGCACATTTGAAACATGCTGCAAAACTTAATTCATTGTTCATGAAGTGCTTTGACATCATAATTTTTAAAAACTTCGAGAAGTATTAGTGGTTGGTTTTGCTCATAAAAATACATTATGGTTTACTACTGCACAATCTTTTTCAGTGAAATGAAGTAACAGTAATTTTTTTTTTTATTATAATTACTCGTTATAATTATTTAGGATGTTCAGTACCTTAGCAAGAGTTGCTTTATAATTAGTTACCATTTGTACTGCCACAGATGATAAAATACCAGTGTAAGAGTCATATACTGAAGGAGAATGGGCTGAAAGTTGAATGAAACACTTATCATTCAATACACAAGAATGATCTGCAGAGTAGAAAAGATGCTGATATATTGTCTCAAGCATATTTGCATATCGTTATATTGTCCTTTTGTAAAGTCAAAGGACTTTACAACTCAGTAAGTTAAAGGATCAAAGAATGCATCCTTTCATTGGAATAAAGAATCTTATACTACTCTAAGACACTTTAGCATAAGCTTAGTTATTAACTCAGTAGAAGCTCTGATACTCTTGAATGTAAGCATAATCATGTGCAAATTTCTTTGGAACTAATGGTGGAATAGAGCAGCTCTTACTGGAAATAATGTCGAAGTGTAGCTCTGAATTTATTTGGTTTATTGTAGTCTTGAGATGTTCACAATTTGATTTAAACTCTTAAATCATCCTGTTTGTAAGTGACATTGGATATATTTCACTTTACCTTACTTCTGTGTACAATCTTAAACTTCCTTCTAAATCTTATTTATTGTTGCATTTGAGATGAAGCTACTGAAGAGAACATTAGACCTGGGAACTGTAATGTAAAAATCTAATATTCCTCTGGATGCTTATATTTTTGGACTTGGTGCTAAATGACATCGAGATACTTAAAGATCAGTTTGGTCAGGCAGGTTTTTATTTTAAGTGCTTCTGTGAATTTGGTTTTCAGTTTCCAGAGCACAAATGTACATATATGTAGAAGTGCAATGTTCCTAGCTCTTGCAGTTCTTCCAAAATTTCCCATGAAAACTCCCATGAAAACTATTTCCTACCATTGGTCTTCATCCTGTTCACATTTTTTTATTTCTCTCCTGTCTGCTTCACTCCCCTCATATCTAATCTAAACTAGGATCTAGGATTCCTCTGTAATGAAATGAAAATTATGAGCACCCTCAGAGCTCATTTCATATTATCTGCATAAAACATTAAGTTTAAAATGGGACTGTACCAGCAACCAGTTTAGACACACAAAATCAGGGTGGATATATCCCAGCCCTTTGTGAAATATTTTCACAATTTAATGGTGTTTATTACAATGCAACATTATGAACAGCTACTTCATGATTTCATATGTAACAGTAAAATAGATTTCCATCAAAATAAATGTTTTGGATATCTCATTTAAAACCATTATACAATGTTCCTTTATTTTGTGAAAACATTAACACTGTCAGTTACTTTGCAGAATGACTGATTTCACATTGCAAGTTGAAAATATATCTGTATCAAGTATCTAATATATATTTTACTGTAATTAATAATTATAATTAACTTTTATCAGGTGAATGTAAAGAATTCTTGATATTCGTTTTTTTCCCTATCAGTTGTAGATTAAAATAATCAATAGTATCATTGGGTTTGCCACCATCATATCCCATATCTTTGCTTACAACAAACTATTGGAGAGGGCGTATTAAAATCCATGAAGAAATTTCATCTAGAATCGACCATGTGAGTTCACCTATATCTTTGTACTTCAATCATATGATGAAACTGGCCCTTGTTCCCTTGCCCATTACATTAAATCTGCAAGAGTTTCACCTACTCATTTTCCTCAGTACACGCTTCTGTCACATAATTTCTCATTACCTTTCCTTGGTCAGTTAAAATTTCTCAAACCTCTTGCACTCATAATGATTCCATTGCCCTAAAGAATTATGGGAAATGCCTGGAAACTACTTAGAGTTTATGGCATATGCAAATGGGGGAAAAACAAGAAAACATGCAAAGTGTGATGGATGGGGAAAAAAAAACCCACATGGAATACTTGTAGTGAGAGGTAACATTGCTTCATTCACGAGAAACTGGGAAACATGATCAGCAAATAACTGTGTTTGAGTTAATGTTTAAAAACTGTTGTAATAGATGGTTACAGGCTCTGCAGGTGAGATAGGCAGAGAAGGAGAGGAAAAGGGATAGCTCTGTATGTTATGGAATGCTTTGACTCCATGGAGCTGGGCGATGATGATGAAAGGGTTGAGTGTCTCTGATTAAGAGTCAAGGGAAAGGCCAGTAAGGCAGATATTAGGGTAGAAGTCTGTTACTGACCACCCAACTAGGATGAAGAGACATATTAAATACTCTATAAGCAACTATTAGAAGCGTCATGATCTTGTTCTCATGAGGGACTTCAACTTTCCAAATATCTGCTCTCCAGACAGGATACAATACAGCAGACAGGAAACAGTCTAGGAGGTTCTTGGAGTGTGTGGAGCAAAACTTCCTGACACAGATGGTGAGTGATCCAGCTAGGGAAGGTACACCATTTCACCTGTTTGCAAACAGAGAAGGACTTGTGGGTGATGTGATGGTTAGAGGCTGTCTTGGGCACAGCAATCATGAAATTATAGAGAATTATATATTATAGAAAATATAGATAATTATATATATTATATATAATTCACCTTTGGTGAAGACCAAAAACTTTGGTGACCACACCTCAAATATTGTGTCCAGTTTTGAGTCCCTCACAAGAAGGGTGTGAAGGATTGCTGGAGTGAGTGCAGAGAAGAGCAATGAAGATGCTGAAAACAAGAATTATGAGGAGCAACTGAAGTAATTGGGGTGGTTTACTCTGAAGAAGAGGAGGCTTAGGGGAAACCATATTGCTTTCTACAATTAACTCAAAGGAGGTTGCAGCAAGGAGGGTTTTGGTCTCTTTTCCCAGATGACAACTGATAGGACATGAAGAAACCATCTCAAGTTGTATCAGGGGAGGTTAAAACTGCGTATTAGGAAGAACTTCTTCACAGAGAGGGCAGTCAAGCACTGGAACAGGCTGCCCAGGGAACTGGTGGATTCTCTATCCCTGGAGGTATTTAAGAGATATGTTGACATGGCACTAAAGGACATGGTTTAGTGATGGAACTTGGTAGGTCAGATTGATAGTTGGACTTAGTGATTCTGAAGGTTTTTTCCAAACTAGATGATTCTATGATCTCAAATAAACATACAAGTAAGGTTTAATCATATTAACTTTGGCATTAATAGACCAGAGCTCATTCTTCCTGAAGGACATTTTTATTTCTATTAAAGAACCTACCATTTGCATTACTGATAGATTCCACTCCCTTGAAAGAAGTGTCCCACTTATCTATGCTGAAGCCAACTCACTTCTCTACTAACAAAGTGGTTATTTTTGCAATTATATAGCAAACTTCAGAATAGATTTTGCCTTTAGGTATTGGATGGATCTTTTCCATTTTTTTCTTCCTTCTTGAGGATTATAGGAAATTATTTGCACCCATAATTGGTACAAATGTTGTATTTCATTTTGTTTGTTTCTAAATTTTTCATTCAAATTTTGTGTTTTCTCCCTCTTTTTGAAATTATTTTTGTCTGCATGATGACAACATATCTAACTCTGAAGCCATAAAATCTGAAGAGATCTCAAGGATTATTCTGTGCTTCTCTACTTTGGAACAACTTTGACAACGGATTTACCTAAGAAAGCGCCTCAGAAGGATGTGATGTTCCTTTTGAGTTGATACCAATAGTCTGAGTACCAGGCATGCTTCACAGTCATGAGGACTCAGATGTTCAGAGGAAAAAGGGTGTTGTCATGAATGGGCACACTTGCTTTTGACGACATCAAGCAAACCAACCAACTAACAATGGTAGTGGTATGTAAACTATGATTTTTATTTTTTAGTTTTATCTTTGGGTTTTAGAAAGTATTAAAGTTGTTTTGGTTACCGATAATAAATAAAAACTCAAATTATTTGCTTACAATGGTGCAATGCCATACATTAGCTTCAATGGAATAGAGGAAAAGTCTTGCTCAGTAAGATTATAGCTTCCAAGTTCTCGTAAACTTTTTTTTTCCAGTCCTTCATGCTAACCATATGCTAAAGCATCTCTGCACAACTAGCCATCTGTTAAGTCCTAAATCTTCTCTAGTGCTGTGCATGTGTATATATTTTTTCAAGAATATTTAAGTTTTTTGTTTCAGCTAGTATTTTACCCACAAATATAAATGCATTATTCTTACCATGAAAACTCTTGCAGTATGCATACTGCAGATGGATACCTTTTAATACATCAGACACCATTCACAGGCAAATGTCCCATCAGATATGAGATAGAAAACAGAACATTATGTTATCCATTATATAATTCAAAACATAAACTCTTTTATCTTGTGTTACCTAAGATTAATTACTCACGATTAATAAATAGCTTTTCCTGTGTTTAACAGTGTTAGAACTAATTTAGTAAGGTTTACTTCTCTCGCTCATGTAATGCATAGAAAACTTGGAAACAAAACAAACAAAAGAAAAACACATTAAACTAAAAAATAAAAAAAAAGTTCTGAGCATTTGAAAAAGACCACTCTGTAATCTCACTTGTGCTATTTGTAAATATACTGTATTGCCTGTATTGAACTTCTTAAAGGTTTTGCAGTTGGTTGTACTATGAGGAAACTAGTTTATTGTTCTATTCTATTATTCTCTAGTTGGAGAGATGCAAAATTGTTGTTGATTTACAAGACATACATTTTTATGGTAACTCCAAATATAATTATCATTTGTAATTACTAAGAAAAATAATGACAATTATTCAGTTCTGTATAAAATTACCAA
This sequence comes from Cygnus atratus, assembly GCF_013377495.2. Classification (NCBI taxonomy): domain Eukaryota; kingdom Metazoa; phylum Chordata; class Aves; order Anseriformes; family Anatidae; genus Cygnus; species Cygnus atratus. The sequence continues at coordinate 44,701,976 of NC_066364.1, forward strand.
GAAGTTATCGGCTTAATCACACTAGTATTTTATTACACTGTATAATAATAACACTATATTGTAAAATAAATTACTTTCTAAAACTACAACTAGTCAGCAAAGCACAGTAAATGTAAGAAACAAGGCTAATTTCAGTCAAGTGAGCTTTTGATGATAAAAAACACTACAGAAAGTGAAAATCTTCAATGATTTTGTTTTGGCAATAATAATGATCATTTGTTTCATTCAATGGACAAGTTAATGTCATAACTGGTAGCATGTTCTCACATAACATAAAGCAGGCATGATTTAAAAAAATAATAGTAAAAATCTAGTGATCAGATCTCATAGAAACATCACAAATCTTCTAAGAGACCCTGATGTATAAAAGCGTTTAAGTATTTGCTTAATGTTATCCATGTGCTTAAAGGCTTTGCTTTTCTCTACTGGATTGAATCAGTTTTACTAGCATATTAAAATGGCTTTTGAATCATTCTAATGTTTATAGAGACTTATTTTAGATGCTGGTATAAAGATGGCATTTACCATACTAACCAACTTCAACAATATGTTCCCGTTAATAGCCAAGAGGCAGAATCTGACTGTGGGTGGGAGAAGTCCTTATTGCCCATGTAGTGAACCAAAGCCAGACTGAGTGTCCTAATTCAGGCACATAAACTGGATACTCAGACCTCAGTGCTGTGCTGTGACTTATTCTTTGTCACCAGGACCTTTGTATTAAACTCTTACCTCTGAATTCTTTCAGCAAATACCAGACACTCCCAATTTGAGGACTAGGCCTGCATATGTGTATGGTGTTCAGGCTCATCAGTCACATGAGATGGCATCTTCCTCATGAGGTGGTGATGATACCTGGAAAAGTCCTGTCTTTGCAGAGGAATAGAAAGGAGTTCTCACTTTTTCTACTTTCAGAAGAAAGTAGGTTTTATTTTACGGAATTTAAGATGACAGCATTCTTACCCCACACCTGTTCCACTGGCTGTTCAACTGCATTCCCCTGTCACATAAAGAAGCTTTTAAAATTTTTTAGTTGCTCTGATAGCTGGTTGGACAGATGTTTAGCACAAATGTAGTATATGAGTCTCATTTATGAATATCCAGAAACTTCAGCTAATGGATATATCACTTCTGATTTAGTGACACTTCTTACATGGAGCACATTTCATTTCTGCTTGCTACTCTGCTTTGAAGTACCATTTCATAGGAACCTTTTCTATATATACTTCTGATTCTGACAGCGTCTTTTTCTGTACTTACAAAATAAATATGAGTTCTCCCATTGATTACAAACCTCTGACAGTTCACTAGTACAGTCCTGATGGTAATCTGAATGACAATAATTGCAAGATTTAGATAGTGAGATTATAGGCAAGATTCCCGGGAATGTCTAACTGGATTTTGACTGCTGCGTTCTGTAAAAGCCCCATACATTTCCTTTAGGGGAGAATTCGCGTTACATTCAGTTCATAGTCTTCTGCTTTGGAAGCCAGAAGATGAGTTTTCCTATTGCATATAGGAGCAATTATTTCAGAATTTATTTATTTATTTATTTTTAAATTTCTTTTTACTGTTAGGCTTGCATGCGTACTGTAGGCATTCTACTCTCCTTTACATTTGTGGGATATTTTAGATCAAGTAGTAGGTAACATGTTTAAATTTCCAAGTCATTCTTATTGTTAGAAGAAGTAACAATCTGACAGTAAAAGATACTACATTTACCTCCACATCTTTCCTCATATTGCTCCAGTTTTCTATCACGTGTGTATACTGTGAATAACCTGGCTCTTGCAGATGGTTAATGAAATGCAACAATGTAAGATGCTATTCATAGTTTATTCCAATAGCATTTACAGGGTCAGTATTTTTGCAATTTTTAGTGAAATTGTTTAGCCTCTGCAATGTACAGCATAAGAAAATTTGGCCCCAGTAAAAGTAATTGTGAATGATGTAACTTTCTTAAATGCAGAAAGGTCTAGCAATCTCGGAAGTGGTTGCTAATAAAAGTGAAGAAAGACTAAGATAAAATAAGGACAGGGCATATTTATATAGTAAAATACTTAAACTTCTAAATTCTCCAAGTATCTCTTTCACTAGTGTTTTTTGTTTGTTTGTTTTTTCCCCAGCTAAAGACATAGTATGCTTTTCCCTCAGCCTGGAAATTACTACAGTTTGCATACACATCACTGACATTTCACTTAACTTACTGTTTCTGTGGTGTTCAAAGTTGGCCTTTAAGCTGAACCCATTTCAGTCTTGGTGAGAAATTTGTATATTTTACACAAATATCTTGCAGAGAAACTGAATGATATATATTTTTCAGCAAGACTTACGCTATGAAAATGCATGATAAAATGACTGCTAAGGACCTGTTGTGCAAGGTTATGTATGGGTGGTGCCTCTGACCTTCTACATTAAACCCAAGCTGAGTGTTTAATGAACAACTATTTTTGGAGTATCTTACCAAAATCAGATAAATGACCCATTTAGTTCCCCACAGTCCAATGACAGCTAACCGTATCTTTCATGGTGTCACATACTAGATCCCTACAGTGAGCATCTGTATACTGAATCTGCTTGATGAAAAGTAAGACTCCCCTCTCAGCTGGTCAAAACATACTTTTCGTATACTCATTGCCAAGGAAGGGAACATAGTTTACATGCCATGTACATGCACACAGTATGAATACACACCCATGACAGCTAAGTCTATTTAGAACAGTGGTTAGAGTATTTGATCAGATACTCTCAAAGACTGGAAAGTCAGTTCCTCTCTCACCAAGACTGAGAATGTAGTAATGGGTAAGAGCGAGTTTCTTGGTTACCAAACGAGTAAACAAACAACCTTAATAAATTGCTATAAAAGAAAAAAATGCTTTAACAGCTTTGTAAATGCTAACCTTGATTAATTAACTCATTGCCTGTTAAGCTAATGTCCAATAAAGGCAAGAACAAAGGGACAACAGCCACTTTTAATGGTATGAGATTAAGTTGCTGTATTTTCACATTAGCCAAGATTCTTTTCTTTCAAGTGTTACCCTCAGTTTCTACCAGCTGAAGAAACAAAAAGATAAGCCTGAAGTGTGCTAGATGGCACAGCAGCTGAAAACCAAAGGAACAGGATCACTCTGCTATCTTCAGTGCATTATGCTTCTCTAGTGATAGAAAGGGAACATATGGATCTGTTCTTTGTCAGTTAGCTTCAGGTTTGTAGTTGCTTTATTTCCAGAGTGCAAAGAATTTAGACAAAGCTGATGAATCCGTCAACAGATCTGTAAACATTTGCATACTTCCATATAACAGATGGATACCATAATGATATTATTGTGGGAAGAAGAAAAGATCTGCATGGGAATTGCGGGACATAGTCAATGTCTTCTTATGACATGCAAGCAGCAATGCTGTTTATGTACTACTTTGTTGTAGACTCTTGATCTACTCAGTGGTTGTCCCCACTTCCTCCCTGAATGCTCTCCAGGGCCCTCGGTCTTCCTCAACTATCTATTTCTTCTTCTCTGATGAACTGTCATTCCTGTTTCTCTTCCGTGATTGTATCTTTAGTCTCCAAAGAAAACTCTGGAGACTGGTTTCCACAGTGATTTTAACCTGGCTGAAAGCTGGTGTAGATTTTTAACTCTCCCCATCATAGCAAATGTTCTTAGAAGATTTTGCTATAGACTTCCCTTAAAAATAAGTGGACAGCCCCACCCCAATAAAAACCTTAGCATGAGAGTACATCACAAAACAAAAGAAACAAACAAACAGAAAACAAATCAAAACAAAAAACACAAACAGCAAAAAACATTTTCAAGCCAAAAGTACCAATAAGGAACACAAACTTTCTAAATGACTGTGTAGCATCTAGACTGTAATAATGCCTTGTATTGCAGGAGCGTAGGTGACACTGGCCAGAAGCTGATGATCATAGTGGCCAGTTGAGATAAATTTGCACTAGTGTATTAAAATGAATATCACAGAAGAAAGTACAATAACCTCCTTATTTCTTAAATATTTCTTAAATGTCAGAAATGTCAATTTAACCTCCTTATTTCTTAAATGTCAGAAATGTCAATTTAAACAGAAGAGGCTAGAAAGATAAACCCACATGTAAAATCAACTACCTCTGATACCTTATTTATTATACAAATGTATAGTAATGTAGGTGTGTATTAAACATAAATGAACAAGGGCTGAAGTCAAGCACAGTAAACATCCTGCAGGCTGCTGCTTAGCAGGCCAGAACAGAATCAATAGCAAAGCTGCAGAAAGCCCAGTGACTTATTTTCAAACAGTGACCTAACCAATTGCAACCTAGAAGAGGAAGAATTGGTTTAGAGGAACTGGAAATTGGTTTATCTCAGCTGATAATCTGTTTCCAATGTCTTGGAAGAAATTAGACTTCACCACTTCATGTGTATCTGTGTGAAACTTTTTTTCTTCACAACAGGTGAAAGAAGTAGTGTCTTAATCCAAGGGTTTCCTGAGACACTATGATTTTTAACTTACCTACTGTGATTACAGATTCTCAGGTGGCCTGTTGACTTTTTGTTTGGTCCAATACTGCAAATTAAGTGCAGCACTGTGGGATTCCAGACACTGTACTTCTAACCAGTGTAGCTGCTGGCTGATAAGGACCCTCCTTTCCAAGAATCAAGGTGATCTGGATGACCCCGTTACCTGTCAGTCCTTGTCTGTTGGTATAACACACAGGACAGAGGCATCTCTAAAAGTGAAAAAGATTTGATTGGTGAATTTGATTGGATGAACTTCTGAAATATTTTCCAATTTTATATTTCCTATGATTATGTGACTTTATGTTCTCAGATAGTATGTCCAAACGGTCTATGGCATGATGCGACGGAAAAAAACAGTAGTGAGATAATTCTGAAGACTATGGCTAGACCTCTGACATTATGGTTGCCACTGTGTTGAAAAAATAAACTTGTCTCCAAATAAACAGAAAAAGATGAATCCATGTGCGCAAAATTGACAAGATATTGGCATCTTCCTGATTGTATTGTTACTACTGAAACTTAATTTTAGCACAGGCCTACTTGATGCTTTGCTATTCTGCAGACCTCCAAATATGAAAATATCTCAGTGCAACCTGGCAATTTTCTTGTATCTTTCCACTGATTTACACTGGTTTGAATTTCATTGGCCTCTCTTGAAATCGATAAAAGAAAACCTTTATAATTAGTGACTTGTATTATACATCCCAGATGTTTTGCTATTTGCAACTTTGTTGGTCAAAAAAACCCTACCCCAGTTATGATTTCTTTGTTTAAGACCAGCTAACATAATGACCATTCCAAGTCTGAACTAAGGCAAGACATCTGTTACTTCCACATACTTTCTTTATATCAATCAAGTGTTCAAGAGCAGGCAAATGTATCTGTATTATTCTTCTAGTTCAATCTCAGAAAAGTAACTTAATTCTCTATCCCTAAGCCTGCTTCTATTCAGATACACCTGAAACTTCATCTGTGTCACTGCAAACTCTTATTCAATGATGAATTCATCACCTTGGTGGCAATACTAGCTCTTCTCCAGCTATCCTTGAGTAGCCCTTTGTGATCATGATGATTAAGTCTCTTTGATAGATGCTAAGAGATTTTTAGCACAGATACTGTAATACATATTTTAATGATGGATATGTCCAAAGCCAGATGCACAGTAATGATATGTTTTGAAGCCCTATTTTGAGATCATTATCCTTCTGATCTTTGAAGGTCTGATTATAAAGAACTCTTATTTCCATGATAAATAGGTGCTAAATTATTCCCAGCTTCCCAAAGACTCATGGCATCCACTCCATGTAATTCAGGATGAATGAACAAGAGACTTAATAGTTATTACAGATGTTTTGCTCATAGAATTGCAAGCAAGTAGCAGAAAAGTGGGGATAATTTTCCAGAGAGAAGAGCACCAGATAACAAAGATTAAGTAAGAGAACGGAGGTGCTTTCTTTTTGGGGATTTGAGGCTGGAAGGTTTAGAGATATGCTTGAGATGGAGGTAGAACTGTTGACATATGATGTGCTGTGTCTTAGAGCAATCAGTGTTGGAACATGTAAATTCTGGCTAATGTAGGGGCTGAATTTATCTATGCTTAACCTGGCCTTTCTCAGGTTATGCTGGATGGAGTTCAACACCTTGCATACAGGGTGATGGATGGTGCACACTTAGCAAAAAAGAAAAATATATTAGTTTTGGAATAAAAATGTTGTGTATTGCTGCAATACATTAGGGAAATTAATGTATCTCCAACAAAATAAAGACCCTTCACTTCAGAATATCAAATAAATAAATCACATGATGTGGCACCACAAATTTCCATTGCTTATATACACAGAGAAGATCTCCAAGACATATGAATCTCTCCAAAACAACATGCTCATTGGCTTTCTTCTTTATGATTTATTTATTTGATAGCCTACAGGTGATCACAGAATCATAGAATCATTTAGGCTAGAAAAGACCTCTAAGATCATCAAGTCCAATTGTTAACCTAGCACTGCTAAATCTACCACTAAACAGTGTTCCAAAGCACTGCATCTATACATCTTTTAAATACCTCTAGGGATGCAGACTCAACTACTTTCCTGGGCAACTTGTTCCAATGCTTCACTACACTTTTAGAAGCATTTTTATTGTCTTTTACTGCACAAGCCAAATTGAGTTCTAGTTGGGTTTTAGACCTTCTAATTTTCTCCCTGCATAGCCTCATGACATCTTTGTAGTCCTCCTGAGTGGCTTGCTCCTTCTTCCAAAGTTCATAAACTCTTTTGTTTTCCTGAGTTCCAACCAAAGATCTCTGTTCAGCCAGGATGGTTTTATTTGTTTTTGGCTCATCTTTCAGCACACGGGGATGGCCTTCTCCCCCACCTTTAAGATTTCCTTCTTGAAGAGCATTCAGACTTCCTAGACTCCTTCGCCCTGTCAACCAGCATCCTGAAAAGGCCAAAGTCTACCCTCCGGAAATCCAAAGTTGCAGTTGTGCTAACGCCATTCCTTACTTTTCCAAGAATCAAACCCTACTATTTTGTGATTGCTATGCTCAAGACAGTCTCCAGCCTTCACTTGTACTTTGTGGGTACAAATCCTTCTCTGTTTGCAAGCAAAAGGTCCAGAGGGGTGCGTTCCCTTGTTGTGTTTCCTCACCACCTGTGTCACCTTCCACACATTCCAGGAACCTCTTAGACTGTTTCCTCTCTGCTGTATTGTATCGAGCAGATATCTGGTGAGGTGAAGTCCTCGATGAGAACAAGGGCTAGTGATTGTGAGACCCCTCCCAGCTGTTTATAGAGTATTTAATATGCCTCCTCATCCTGGTTGGGCAGTCTGTAACAAAATCCCACCATGACATCTGCCCTGTTGGCTTTCCCCCTGATTCTTACCCATATACTCTCAACCCTATCTTTGCCATCATTAAGCTCAAGACAATCAACATACAAGGCTACCCCACCACCTTTCCTTCCTATACTATCCCTTCTGAAGAGTTTATAGCCATCTATTGCAGCAGTCCAATTATATTGATATTCGTAAATATATATGTATTCTGTATTAGGTTACTTGGATTTTTTTCACAGCAGGAGACAACACTGAGGTTGCCTCCAATCAAATTGTTGATATGCTTAAGCTTTCCTAAAAGAGGGGTGGTATATTTGCTTCCCCTTTCATGCTATTGTAACTGCTTACACAGTATGTGAATTGACAGTTCATTGTCATTTTAAAAAAAAATTCTGCCTTGTATTAAGTATATATGCCAGAAATGTATTTTGCTTTTCATCAAACACTCACAAAGCTTCCTTAATAGCTTTATGTATTAGCTAAATGTGTTAGACTTTATCAAAAGGCTTTAACAGAAGCTTCTTCAATTAGTTGATGTTAATGGAGCACTTTGAAGATAAAAAAAAAGACAGAATAAGTGTCCTGTAGTGTAGTTATATTAAAAAGTTCTTTTAGTAACCATTTTGAAAATGGTTTCATTTAAAATATTTATTTTATTAATATCTTTAGAAAAATATTGTTTACATTCGGAATATTCAGGATTATATCCTGACCCAATGGTTAAATCAAATTAAGAAACCAATATTTAAAAATGTAACAAGAAAGATTTTAAAAGCTGAAATTTCTTCATTCTTTTACTGCATGAATTCCTTTATGTACTTCATATTCTTCTTTCCTGTCTCAAATTCTTGGCCCTTTGCTTGGCCGAACAATAGCTCTTTGCTGTCAACCAAGCTAATAGCTTCCTTCTGTGTTTATGTGTATATACATACTAACTAAACAAGACTGGCTATTTTTACTTCATGCTTAAAATAGTACCTAATTGTTAATCTTCTAATCAAACTTATTCTCTTCCTAATATCTTGTTTTCTGATTTAAAGGAAGTAGTACAACATAACTTCTTTAGATGCTTTTATCTGGGGATTTCTTTGCTTGGAGAAGAGATATTATCATTTTATATCTGATCTAAAAGTGTTTGGGCTTGCTGCCAAAATGTCGTCCTCTTAATTATCCTGAATCTTTGATGAGATAATGGATAGAGTATTGCATGTATACACGGAAATGTATATTGAGCCTTACAATCTACTACAATTGTACTAACTATATAGGTTAGCATGGCTTGGTGCTACATTTTTGGTCTTTCTTAAATGACTCCTTAGTTTATCATGCAGATGAGTTAAGGACATAATTTTAGAAATATTTAATAGTTTTCAATGCTGTAACAACCAGAAATATCTGTGTTTGCATAATCACCTTGTGACATTTCTATACATTAGATTATTCCGATTGTTGTCTCTCAAAACTAATCTCTATTAATTTGTGGGGGTGTCACAGGTCATTTATCTCAGCTAAGCAAAATGAAATTTCGGATAAATGAAATCAAAAGGCTTACTGGACTTACAACTCAGTAAATAAGATTAAATGGGCATCTCAGGCTGAGCAACCTCATCCTTAGACCTACAGAGAGAAAGAGGGACAAAGTGTCATCACCTTTTGTCTTCCTCTGCTACCCTGATATCTGAGAAGTTGTACATCTCCAGAGCCAAAGGCTACTGCCTCCTTTGGTTTCCCAGTTCAGGTGCTTGTGGTCCATATAAACCAGATTAGCATGGATATATTATTTAATTTTTTTAAGCAATCCTGCTTTGTTGTGACTAAAAAGGCCTCCGACATGTCAGGTCAGAGACATAACAGTTGCCTCTGGGGCTGGAGCCAGTAATTTTTCAGCCAGTATAACTGCAGCCAAGAGAAGATTGTGTCTATGTTAATGATATGACTGTAAAGACTTAGCTCTAGGTTACCTTAATGCATAAATGGATTCATGTGTACAGATTAGAGTCCTTGTTAAATCTGTACATTGTTAGGCCTTAGGCTGTGACTAGGACTTGCAGTGTCAACATTTTACAGTGGAACATCCTAATTGAAACTGCAGTGGTCATAGGGAATTAATTTGATACAAGTCTTCTCACAGATTCTTTTTTGCTAATGTCTCAACTTTTTTGATCACGGATTTACTAGGGAAGGATGGGGGGAACATAAAGCTACGAAGAGGAAGCACCCTCTAATACCTCTGCTGCACTGCATCCTCCTGTGTTATGTGATGTGGCTGCAGCCATGTGGCTCAGCCCTTCTCATTCAAAGGAGGCATTATTTGCTTTAATTTGTTGTGACAATGGTAGCTTATAGAAGTTGCATTATTTAAAATGTGTTGGTTTTCTGCATAAATACAGATATTATTGCCCATTTAGTGGGCAAAATGGTTTCTTCATCACCTTATCACTGTGTTTGTATGTTGTATGTTGTATGTTTGAATGTTTTGTCATTAATTTACTCTTTAGAAAACCATAACGTTCTCTGTTATGTTGTAAAGGAGAGATGTAAAAGAATTAAATGTTCTGAAGTGATAACACCCACCAAGGTAAAACTGTAATTCTGAAAAATCTCACTTAGCTACTGTATAAAGACAGCCCATCCTTTAGGAATGTCTTTATTGTATCTGTGTTGTGAATCTCCCAAATTGTCCCGGTTTCACGTAGGTTGGTTGCTGCCCCTGACTAGGTCCAGTCAGGACGTTGAATTTCAGTATTTCAGTTCAGTCTCATCAGAAACCTCAGGAGAGAGTATTCTCAGACAAACTGATGGACAGTATATGGACAGTATTCTGAGACAAGCTGACAGAACTAAATTTTAAGGCAGTGGAGCTCCAGTGGAATTAGAGTTGCTTCTTTCCATAAAAGCACGGAGAAAAGAGGAGGCTGTGGTTGTATTTTCTAAAATATTTTGTGACAGAACACTTTCAAAGGAAGATAGGAGGCCCAAGTTTGGACATCCTTTTCTTCCGGAGTAGATTCAAACTCACTTCTCCAATGAATGTAGTCTAATTAGTAGGTTTTTGAGTAGAGAAGACATGAAAAGGAAACCAGAAAGCCTAAACGACAGATTCAGCAGTGGGAAGCAGGGGTTGCTGTGCCGAGCAACACAAAACCACAATCTGATCATCTCTTTTTCTTTCGTGGTAAAAAGGACTTGAGCACCTGTCCTGTGAGAACAGGCTGAGAGAATTGGGCCAGTTTAGCCTGGAAAAGAGAGGGGAGACCTCAGTAATGTATATAAATATCTGAGGGGAGGGTGTCGAGAGGATGGAGCTGGTCTCTCTTCAGTTGTGCCCTGCAACAAGATGAGAGACAATGGGCACAAAGTGAAGAACAGGGAGTTCCGGATGAATATGAGGGGGCACTTCTTTACTGTGAAGGTGAGAGAGCACTGGAATAGGTTGCCCAGAGAGGCTGTGGAGTCTCCTTCTCTGGAGATATTCAAACCCTGCCTGTATGCCATCCTTCACAATGTGCTCTAGGTGATCCTGCTCTGCAGGGGGGTTCGACTAGATGATCTTCAGAGGTCCTTTCCAACCCTGCCCATTCTCTGATTCTGTGATCATTCTAACAAAGAGAGAACAAATAAGATCCAGTGGCTATAAAAGAAAGTTAGCTCATTCAGAAAAGAAATGAAATGCAAGGCACGGTGAGAAGAATAACCTCTGGAAAAAATTGTATTTAAGGACACACCATGAGGTCTGTAAATCAAAATCTATGTGTCTCCAAAAGAGAAACAGTTGTCTATGAAAAAGTTAGAGGGTTAGAAAAAAGTTAGAGCCTTAGAAAAACTAAGCAAAACAAAACAAAACCTAATACTGCATGCAGTATGTTATGTGGGATTTTGGAAAATGGTCTTCATAGATGTGAGCACATGAAAAACCAAACTTTCTTTAAAACCTCAAAAGAGCCCAGCCCTGAGTACAGACGGCAGAAGTGAGGACTTCAATACTTAAGAAGCTGATCCAAAATTCTGGTCTATTTTGTGCTATTATGTGCTGTTTTTCATCTCTCCTTTTATAGTTCCAAAGCACAACTTCTTAAGAGAGATCAGTATTTTCAATTGTTTTCTTTCTAATGGGCAAATTTTTTATTCACATATTCAATTTCGCACAAGAGTTGATGTTGATCAGGACAGTGCCCAGGAGAATGCACTATACTTTCTGTAAGACAAATCTGGACTGTTTTGCTAGGATGGGTCAGCTCTTCATGGATTCCTGAAAATATGTTGCTTCAGGTGCCTTTCTTGAGTTCTGTTTTCTAGCTTTCTTGAGCACAATAGTAAGTACTAATTAGGTAACTCTCCTGCCTTCAAAGTGGAAGCGTTAATTTACATGACATGATCCAGAGCCATGTCCTTGTTATAGAATTTAATTATCATGATAAAAGTGTAGCTTACCCATATTTTGATTAGTTGACTTGGACTTAGTTACAGCTTTAATTATATATTTGACAAGAAAAATCTGAGTTTTGCTTATGGACTCACATAGGTTACTGTGCCCTCATTTTACAGAATGTATATATAGACTGCTTGCTATCATCCCAATTCTGTAGGCATTATGAAGAATTGAATTTTTGCCATCAAAGCCTCAGCAGTGGTAGATTGGATCCCATATTGTATTTACTTGAGTGGTATCGATCTTTCACTTTCTATTTCATTAGATAGAACTCATTATTCACAGAGGCTCTCAATGTAATGATAAGCCTAATATAGTACTCACCGGCTTGTTATTATTTTGTGAGTGAGAATCTTTATTTTTAAAATACCCCAAAGCAAGCAAGAGAGAGAGAAAAAAAATAACAATCACAATAGCAGATCTTGGTAACATAAAGGCAGAGTTTTTCACTACATAATCATCCATTTGTCATCTGCATTGCCACTGGAGATTCATGTTAATTATGCTCATTCATCTGAACCAGCCCGAGGGGAAGTTCTCTAAACAGCTTAAGGCAGTCTGACTGCAGAAGACACTCCCTGTATTCCTATTTGCACATTGTGTTGCTCACTTAACTTGCTGCTACTTGAGCAGTCAAAAGACTAGCACCTGCAAAATCAAATGGTAAACTAAATATGGTAACAAGACGTGTATGCATTAAAAATGTCAAAATCTAGAGGACCTTTAAATGTGCAAGGTCTAAGATAAAAAATAATCTGTAATTTTAATTAAATGCTTGTATAGGAGCAAACATTAAAAGAATCTTAATGTTGTGCTGTCAAATGCCCAAAACTTAGGAAATGTCACATTCCTAAGATATTATCTTCAGTTACATCGTCATGTTATGTTTTCTTTCAAAAAACCTTAATTCAGTTCTTAGTATAAACAATATTTTTATATGGTCAAAACAACAATGCCTTCATTCTAGTTGAAATGGATGAACTGTTTTTCATGAAATTTCATTTATAACCCCCAACACAATGATACGGAAAATGTCACCCTCACACCTAGTAAAGCTGTAACCAAGTGGATGCAAGATCTTGTGAAAAAAAACACTGGGCAACCTTTAGAATTAGATAAAGGTTAGGCAGCCTTTTGAATACTTAGAAATTTGTGGCAAAAATGAACTTAACTTATGCAACCTTCAGTTATTCTTTTCTTTGTATGTGCTTGTGCTGCATATCTTAGGGAGCAGGAGCTACATAAATTGTAAGGGTTAACATCTGAATTAACAGTAATCATCTTACTGCGACAAACAGAACTTTCTTCCTGCAAGCAGGGGTAAAATCCACATTTTTCTTCTTATAAAATACAATATTCAAAGGAACTGCATCAGGTAAGACAAAGTCATTCAAATAAATTCACTTGAGAATATCCAGCAGAGTAGACAGTAACTTACAACCCCAAAGACAAAATAAATAAATAAATTAATTAAAGTTTAACTATTTTTGGCTTATTGTCCTGGAAAATGTTAACACAGTATTGATTGTAGTTAAAAAAGTAGTAAAAAATACATATTTTCTAAAGATAAATATGTCTTAAGCTATTTTTTTCACACGCCTGACAGGTTGTCTTTGATCTTACTGATAAAACTGTCTTCACATTAGCGCTGATATCTTGTACATCAAGGACATCAACCACAAAAAAGTGCTTTTTTGGGCTCATCAAAGACAGTTTAAAAAAAGAAATGCTGTGGAAATGTTACTAAATCAGACAGCACTCCAGAGGAGGAGCCCCAACTCTGTCTATATGAGACAACAGGCAAACTGGTGTCCTGGAGACAGGGCAGACACCTGCCTACTTTGCCACAGCCTTACAGATGTCTGACTGTCCCAGCTTCACACCCTAGGGCTGGCCTGACCACTCTGCTCTGTCTTTTCAATGCATTGTCTGCATGAGGGCCTCAGACTGCTGACTCCAGTGCCACTAAAATCAGAAGACATCCTCAGGAGCCACAGTCTTAGAGCCAAGACAATGGGAAAATGTATTAAGTTCACGGATGGTGAACTGTCTAGCAAATGGTGAACCTGGGTAAGGCAGAGAGTGCGCTCTGGGCAAAGGCAAATGTATTTTCAGATATTATAGCTTCTCTGTAGATATTTTGACTGAAAGAGAACATTTCTGCTTTTCAGTTTAGTCCATAATTTTGGAAGTTCTGCATAATTTTTCACTACATAGTGTTTTCTGTCATCTTAGGCCACCTGGCAGAATATATACAGGTTTGTATAGCTCTGTACATTTATGCAGATGGGGAAAGAAGCTAGTCCTGTGATTAGTTTTTCATAACAGCTCTATGAGGTGCCATAGGTACATGGCAAATGATGTCTTGGATGTCAACAATATTCAAAATAATTTAGGATTCTGTAGCTCCTCTTTTCATTAACACAGTGAGTGCTTTGTAACTTTAGATGCCACATCCAAAATATCTAAAATATTTCTGAGAGCTTTTTTAATGACAACCATGGAAGGTAATTTTGCTCTGTGGGTATAATGGTGCAATATAATACAGTATAATGCAACAACTATAAAGATAATCGTTGATGGGGTTGAATTTTCCTGATGGCACGATCAAAGTCTGTGAAATCTGGCCGTGTAAATCATACGCATTTCAACCTTCAATTAAAAATATGTTTAAACTTGATTTTTCTTTAATACAAACCACAGGCAAATGTGTTCTTACTGACCTATTTCTTCAACATAATTGTCCTTGAGAAGCAAGCAACAAGCTATTCGGACGGAATAAGCTCCACAGCACTTCTTCCATTTTGCAGAATATGGAAGTGAATTGGGTGCAGGTGCCCAAGATGCTGGCAGGGGGTAACAGGGGTCCTCTGTGGGGAGAAGCCAGGGCTGCCCCATGCCAGATAGAGCTGGTTCCAGCTGGCTCCAGCAGCCCCACCACAGGGCATGGCTGGGCCCAGTGTATACAGTGGTGGTACCTCAGAAAACCAGCTTGAGGAAGAATCACAGAATCACAGAATGTCCTGAGCTGGAAGGGACCCATAGGGATCATCATGTCCAACTCCTGGCTCCACACAGGACCACCTAAAAATCAATTTCTGTGTCTCTGAGCATTGTCCAAATGCTTCTTGAACTCCACCAGGCTCAGTACTGTGACCACTTCAGAAGAGGAGGAGAAGGAGGAAAAGCTCCATGGCAAAACAGATATTCCCTGCAGCCCATGGAGGACCAGTGCTGGAGCAGAGGAAATAAGGAAGGAACACAGAGAGGAACCACTGAGAGCTGACCACAAGCCCTGCACTGCCTGTGGCCTCTCTGAATGGACTGAGTGTAACCTGCAGTGATAACAAGATGGAAAAGGGGAGTCTGGAGTGAAGTCAAGTCTATGGGAAGGGGAGAAAAGGTGTATTCGATGCATGTGTAAATGTTTCTTCTTCTTTTTTGTTTCCTAACACCCGATTCAGTAATTATATTAAATGGCAATGAATTAAGTTTATTTTTCCAATTTCCAGTCTTGTTTTGCCCACGATGGTAATTGGTAAGCAATCTACCTGTCTCTGTCTCAACCCATGAGCTTCCTCATTCCTTTTCTTCCTATATTGTCCCCTGTCCTGGTGAGGCAGAAGGTGGAACAAGTGACAGGGTAGAAGTTTTGCTGCCACCCTGTACCAACCCACCAGAAAAAGTCAACATAGACTTGTTATCTGTAGGTTTCTGCCTGGTGTGCTTCACAAGTAAGTGCAGAGAGTTGGAATCAGCATGAAGATCTTTTAATTAAATCATTCTATAATTCTGCAGAATCAGGTGCTTGGTGATCTTTTGCAAAGCAAGCACACCTCTGGCTTGAATCACCATTATTTATATATGGCTAACTTGTGAAACTCTTTCTCTGGCTACTTTTGATTGGTTGTTTTAGCTCGCCTAACTTATCTTTATAGAGCCTGCGCATTACAGAGTACCAGTGGAGGGGGAACACCAAATCCCACATTTGAATATATTAACATATTAAAAAACACACCCGTCAGACTCATGGAGAAAAATGTTGTAGTAGTGTGCAGAAAAAAAAGTGTTAGCAAAATACAGATATTGCTGTGAAGAATGTGGGTGAATAAACTCCAAAATATCCTTGTGTGTTGGAAAACACAGAATCAAATACCTGTGTGCCAGATGTTTGTGTAGCTGTGGACTCCATCTGTAGCACACACTTTCACGCCATATGCTACTTTATATCAAATGGTGGTATGATTACACAATAAATTTATGGAAAGACAGGTGTGTTGCCATCTTTCACTGCTCTTCTTTATTCTCTCATCTCTTTGTCATTACTGAAAAATAAATTCTATGGACAACTATCTTTCCACAAACTGTATTTTCCATCTCCCCCCAGTGAGAGGGCCACTAAAGAGTTGGGCTCTAAGAAGTTAATGTCCAGTTATTAACCACTAATTATTCTAATAATTCTACCAATCACTGTTCTACATCTGCATGGTGTTTCATTTTAGGGGACTAGCATTAGTGTTATAACTATACTTTCACGCGTTTTAATTCTGCAGTTTAGAACAAAACTACATTTAACTTTATAAATATGTTACATGTAAACAGAAGTTTTGATTTCATATTTGCTTTAAGGAGACAAAGTAGTGACAAAAATTCAGCAGTAGTAAGTGTGCTCTTTCTTTTTTTTTAATTTATTTATTTACAAGACAGTGGAAACAATGATATTGCAAAATTTCATCATTTGTGTTAGTTGAATTGCATACCTGTTTTCTTATGACAGTCCTCACAGCCTGGCCATCTTTTCATTACAGAGACAAACTAGTTTAACTAGACAAGCTAGTTAAAAAATAATTAAAAAAAAAAGTTGACAAATTATACAAATTTTGCAGTTATTTTGAGTGCAGACTGTGGTTTCTCTCATTGTCAGGTTTCACTCGTCATTATACCTTCTTTGTGATCTCTTAGTTCTGACTGGAATTGTTTGGATCAAATATAACTGAGAACACCAGGATTTCGCTAATGTCATCAGTGTTTTGGGATTGTCCCTACATACAATTTTGACACATCTGAGATCTCAAAATCACCATTTAGACCTGAAATTTAGCTCTCCTTCCTCCCACATGGTCCTGGAGCATCCTCATATTCATGGCTGAGGTGAGCATACGTTGACTTTCATTCCTGAAGTCCCCTTGTCCTCATTTGGTGTCTTACTGTTCTGTAGCAATGGCAATGTTGAGTCAAAGTGGTTTGCTTTGTGCAAAGCAGAAGCTGGCATTTAATACAATTCTTTGTCTTTCATAAAGCCTCCTAATATTCCTGGAATATTGATTTGATTCTTGTTCTTTTACTTCATAAACTGGATAACCTCATTTAAGTCAGTTTACGTATAGTGCAATAAAAACAGTGTAAGTGAGAAAAGAACACAGCTGCTGGGTTATTATTTCAGCTATCCTTTCAAAGAAGGCCAAGGGATAAAGTCTATATACCTTTTAATTTAAGTTTAGTTCACATCACTCTTCAGAACTTTCTTTGGCTAAGAATTGCAGAACACAGGAGCAACATATTCTATCAAATTGCATGTCAGTCACATTTCTTTGTGAAAAAAGGAATTATTATTCTTTATTTATTATTCTTTTTAAAAAGATATTATGTATACCTGGTCTCTTGAGAGTCTTACAGAAACCTGAACACAGTCCAGACCATGAACAATGGTGACTGGAAAGGTTTAGGACCTTACCAAATAAAATAAGGATGAAATTAGCCACAGGCACAATTCAGGTTTTTATTGTGTTAAATTCAAGTATATTATTTTAGACATGAATAATATTCTGAGTGTGATGGGGAGGACTGCCTCCCTCCCCCTGAAAACCCTGATTACCTTCAATAGGCTTCTACATGCCTTTCCATCATTCTGCCTGTCAGCCTCCTCTAGCATGTCTGGTTCCCTTCTTTTCCTTTGATTCTGCCCATTAAGAGATTGATTTTAAGGGAAAAAAATAAAAATAATAAAAAAAAAAGTTCAACCTGTCATCTTAATATCTGTTGACTGATAACAAGTGGAGACAATATTAGTCTCCCAATGGGAAAAAAAAAACACAACAACAACACAAACAACAACAAAAACAAACAACAACAACAGTGTCTGTAAACTAGTATTTAAATTTTTCTCTATTTTGTAGTGCAAGATCCTCCAGCACTTTATTTCTGTCACTATATAGGGGTAAATGGATCCACATGCCAACAACACTCAGATGTCTGTATGTAGATGATACAATTCGAGACATTTCAGATTTTCTTTTCTGAATGTAGAAACAAGACAACAGATTCAATTATAGTGAGAATTACAGTGACCAAGAAAATACTATGAAAATACTCTCTCAATGTAAATGTTCTCAGAAAACAGATCTAAAAATAAAAAAAAAAAAAAGAATTGCAGCTTCTCATCTTCAAGTACCTTAAGTGCCTTGCTTGTTCACTAAGACCCTCATCCAGTCATACCTCATTGTACCGTACCAGGTACTAGTTTACCATCCTTAGGCTTTTGGCAAATGTTTTAAGATATGCCTCTTGACTCTGTTGGGCAGTGTCTACGGTGTTAGGCTATGTACAGAAATGTTGCTGTTTCACAGAGCTTCTGTTTAGTTTAAATCAACTGCTGTTCTGTCCTTGTTTTGAAATGCCCAGCTTGAGTCTTGTCTCCCATATGGCTTCTGGAAACATTTTCCCAGAACCACAATAAACAGTCTGAGACATCTGATGTAGAAACTGCTGTTATCTTTGATATGAGTAACTTTATGTCTTCAACACTCTGAATGGCACAAATTTAGATATAGCTTCAAAAAAAATTTTATATGCCTGTGTGGAATTTTAATTTCTTCAATATAGCTCTTTAAAGTCTTAGAAGAATCTTGTCTCCTTGGTTAATTCAACAGTACTCCTTTCCCATGTAACTATATCACTTTTAGTACAAATACTTGTGTGTGTATATTTCAATTTATATTGATGCAGGACTGGCAGCTGGAAGACTATCACTGACTTTAATGGGAATTGATTAGTTCCTGCTGGCACTTATGCAAGTGAAATTCAATTGCTTGAATGTGTGCAGAAAATGATCATAAACATGATGCAAGTGTAGCAGAAAGGCGTTCATTTTTTAATCTGAGTTGATGTTTGTGGAAATAAACATACCACACTCGCTGCATCCTGCAGAAGATATGGGAGGTAGAGGTTACTGTGTAAATCTGTTTGGAGAAAATTTTAAAGATAGCCTTTGAGTTTACTAGGAGGAAGCATCACTTGAATATTTGTTCAAATTCATTATCATTTGGTATTGTCATTTGCTATGTATTATTGACTGTGTTGAAGGATAGTGCATTGTCCACTTTCTCCATTGAATCTCATTGTGCTTATTGGAACAGACTCAAAACTTACATTTACACTGGCATGGAATTGCATTGGAGATTGTTGCCTGGCCACAGGAGAGCTATAGCTTTTGGACAGCATGGATACTTTGAGCTCAATTATCTTAATTTGCTCTGCTGGCAAGGGAACTAATAAGAGCTGTTAATTCCTTATTTGATATATTCCATGTTACATTGTGTGCTTTTCTGATAAAGATTGCCCCTCTGCAGCAATTTGAGACACTTCTAGAATGAGTGAAAGAGAATTCAACTTGTCATATTTTTAACCAAATTATATGTTCTTTTCTGCAAGTTAGCACTTCAGTGTAAATAAGCGGATAGGATGGCATGACTCACTAGCCTCAGGATTCATTACTTAAATCCGTTTGTGTACTTTTATAATGTAGTGTAATTTCTGAAATGCTTATAGCTTTTTTAGCTTTATGCTTAAAAAAGATGCTTATATAATTCAAATTAAAATGAGAGACCACATAAAAAGAAAGGTTAAAACAGCACTATCAAAAGACTGTATCTTGCAATCCTTCCCATACTCATCATGGTTGTTTTCTCTGAGTAAGATTTAAGAAAAAAGCTTCTTAACTTCCCTCTGAGCCATTACCACTATAAATAACTGAGCATAATCTCTTGGGTCTTGCATCTCTTTCTTTATTTTTCCCAAATATCTTGGCTTCATTTTGCCCAAATATCTTGGCACTATATTTTGTCCCCTATTATTTGTTTTTCATTGCAGAAAACACTGGTAGTCTAAAGCTATATTCTTTACACATACCAATATGCTTGGGGAAGTCTGTAAAGCAAGTGGAACATGTGAGGGATATATCACAGGACCTAACATTTATTCCTCTTTTACTGAGGTTATAGCCCTGACCACAGTCAAATAAAGGGAGCTTTGCTTCTGACTTCATTGAGGCCAAGACTTTCTTCTCCAGGGTGTCTCAAGAGTGCTATAGTAGTCATGAGATTGTGTTACCTTTGTTTGGCAGGTGTACTATCTTTAGATTAGAAAGAACATCTACATCGGCCAAGAATGGGAATTTTGCTATGTATTGCTGCAGTGGGGGATCACACTTGGTGTTCATTCCCATAGGCATTTTGTTTGTTCCTGCTGATATTTTTCTTATTTAAGAAGGTCCCATTTTGGGTGGTAAATACAAAATGAAATGAACACTAAAAAAAAGGAAATATTACATGTTTTGGCTTAGTATGTATGGTATACCTTTGAGAGAAAGTGAGTGGTTCTCTATTACTAATCTAAGAAAAGTGGCATTGTGGGTGTGATGTTTTTAAGAATACATAAATTAATTTCTGTTTTGACCTGGTGAGTGGGTCATAGCTTGAACACACGAATTCCTGACTTCCGAATACAGCCAGCTCTACATACTTCTATTGCTGAAATTATTACACATGACAGTTTTGAACTAGATATATACTTTGCTACAAAGAATAACCTGGAGTCAGTTTGCATGCACATTTCTATTGAAGGCTAATGAAAAAGCTGTTAACTAATTTAGTCTAATTGTAGCTTTGTTGTGTTAAAACTAACAATTCAGCTTCTGCCCTGAGTCTTTTAAATTATAATTTCACCCCTACTGAGTAAGAGTATAATTAAAAGCTTTTAGTTTCTCATTGTGCATGCTGCTAAGTGATGTTGTTCAGTTTATCAGGACTCAGTTTTCACTTGATTTAAATAGAAAAAAGGGAAAACAGAACAACATATTTTCACTTGCTTTTTTATGCCACTTGTCTTGAAAATTATTCTGAGTATTAATTTGATTATAAATTAAACCCTATGAAAATCAGAAATACAGAAAGATTTTCTTATAACTTTAATGGTGGTTTTTTATGTTTAAAAAAAAAGAAATGAAAATATAAACAATGCATTTTCAAACAACATGACTTGTAAAATTGTACATAGGGTCCTGCATCCCATACATACCCATTGTCTGAAGAGTTGAGAATAGGTCGATATCATTTTGGATTTTTGATGTTGTTGTTTTGCTTTGTTTTTCTGATTTTTTTTTTTAGTAGTGCCATTTTTGTTGTTGCTTTATTGTGGTATTTATTTATTTGTTTGTTATGGCTGACAGTGGATGAAAATTGGAACTTAATATAGAAGACTTCTTAAACAGCTTGTAAAAAGGAAAACCACATCTTCATATTTAGTACTGTCCAAAAGGCCTTGCAAAATGCTTCTGGTGTCCTTCCAGCCTTGCTCTGTTATCTCCAACTTCATTCTGTTAGGAATGCTAACAGACATCTCAGTAAGTTTAGAAAGTCTGTGAAGGGGAACTAGGAAACTTATTTGTGAGCCTTGCCAGTCAGAGAAGTGTTAATTTTTCCTGTCTTTTGCCTAGCTACAGGTAGGGATTATTTACTGCTAATTTTAAGCTGCTTGCTAACACTTAAATTAAAACTCTGCAGAGACTTTGTTTTTTTTGTGCTTGAATAGTCATTTGACAACTCATGAAGTGTCAGATGAATACTGGCAATACTGAAGACTAGGTGTTGTCCAAGGGTGATTGCAATTGACAGGGAAATCAAGCAAATTTGCAACCAAAACAGCTGGCCATGACACGCTGTACTTAAAGTAAATGAGCCTTAGGGTGGCTTATTCTGATGGTATGAGGAGCCAAGTGCAAACTTGCTCCGAGAGTAATGCCACACTTTTCTCTGGAGAGGAATAGGGGAAAACGGAAGGGAGGGTAGAGGTAAGAGGAGAAAAGGACGCAGGGTCTCAGAAGCCAGGGGTTTGAAAAATCAATGGCCTGATTTTCAAACTTGAAGAGTACATCTATGCTAATAAAACAAACAGTGTCAGGGAACGGGAATGAACACTGGGATGCTGTTGTCTATAGTGTTGCATTTTTAGCATGGTCCTTGACTTGAACTTGGAGTGGGCTAATTAGCGTTCTTCCAAACAATTCCTAGGCCTGATCTGGAAGTTAACATATGCCAAAATCTACTTGGATGGACCATCCTGTTTTGAATTTGAGAGTTTAATTATATGGATATGGGCTGTTCTGTGCCAGTTGTCCTTAGGTCAGCTAATAGGTTCAGACACCTTGTGTATTATTCATGTAGGAACAGCCTAAGAATCTAAATGGAAGCTGATTCAGGGATTTGAACTGGAATTTTCAACTTCGGCATAACACACAGTAAGTAAGATATTATGCATGCTTATCCAGTGTAGGTATACACATTTCAGGTAATAATGCTAGATTTGCTTGTAGTCAAATGGAGGCATGTTTAAATGGCTTGGATGAGCTATCCAGTTTTAGATAACTTAAATGATTAACTATCAATCTGTTGTTAGTCCCAGGCTACCTCTGGGATGCTCCTAGAATTAGCGATGAGAGTGTTTGATTTTCTTTTTTTTTTTTTTTTTTTTTTTTTTACCATCTACTGTAATCCTGTCACAGTGAGGATAAATGAAATGCTGTGGAGTACCCGAATGATTTGTTATAATCTATCAGTATTCTAGTTATCTGGGATCACACAAACACCCCTTTTACACTGTGGATTACCATCCAGGTCTATCACCCTACATTCTGACATCTCTTCCCTATCTATGTAACAGACTTCCAGAGGTAAGCAATGTCCTGTCTAATTCAGCCATTGAGGGTGGTTGTTTATCAGTAGCCCAGATACTCTTGCCTTTCATCTTCTGTTGTTTCCTGTGTGATTTTGCTGTGTTGTCTTCAGCATTTCTTTCCCCATCCAGCAACAATCTTTTGTCTGCAGCTTCAGCCTGACATTCATATACTCAGATGTGGGCCTGCCTCATCCCTGGTTTCTCTAACTATCCCCCCCCCATCTAGTTTGTCATCTTTCAATGAGCACTTCTCATGACTTTTCTTTGTGCTGACTGATGATGACAGCCTCTTCTCTGTCACTTCCTTTCTTTTCTTCTCTAGGCTCCAGATTGATTTTGGACACAGGCCAGTGACAGAGTTAAAAACAAAAGATGCTTCATAAATTTCTGTGCCTATTTACACTTACATATAATTCAGCTTTTCCACTGGGTCAGTGGAACTGGCACTGATATGTTAGCAGCAAGCAACACAGGTTGTCTTGCTGTCAAGGCAGTTATAAGGGTGAGTTTACAGAGCCTGGAACTGTAAAGAAAACATCTTTTTACTTGACACTTAAGCAAAACTGAGTTGGAGTAGTTGAGACATAACGAACATAGAACCTCCGCAAGATGCCATTTTTAGAGCTACTTTCCAAAATAAAAGTATGCTTTAAATCCATGGCTCTGTTATTGTCTGCATTTAGACTCTGCTCTCTCAAAGGTAGTTTTACAAGCTGCAATAAAGCACTTCCCAGCATGTAACATTACTGTTCAAGTGTAGCTGTTACTTTTTATTTTTCAAGTGGAGTTGAATGATTAGTAAAGGACCAGGAATTTAAATTGCCTCATCTCTAGTAAATGTTACCACATGCCTCATATGGCTCTCTCAGAAAGTCTGCATTATCTGGCAAGTGAACTGTATGTATACATATAATTATGTCAACACATTTTCCCCAGTGTGATTCATGGAGATTTAGTGCAATCACTGAAAGTTTTTTTGATGACTATCCTCACTGTGAGTTGCTTAAACATCCGCCCATCTAGTTGTGAGTCAAATTCAGCGGCTATATAAGGATGTGCAGTCCTATGCATGGTAAAAGTTTACTAAAATACTCATTGTATGAGCTGGTCACCTCTCGCTTCTGTCTTATATTGTATGCTTTTTCTGACTGTAGCCATGACTTGTATCTTCAGAAATATTTATTCCTTCATTTCTATCTATTTGTGGTAAGAGTTCTAAAGAGATGGCTATTATATTATACTCGGGTATGCTTTAAACCATATGAATGGCTCAATGCAGCTGACATTTCATCGTTAACACTTAAATGTACAGTCAGTATGCTGCAAGTCATGGCTATCTCCATGCTTGTCTTTCTGGAACTGCCCTTGTGGGCAGCACTCTTATCTTAAATCTATGGAGTTTTTTCTGCACTGTCATTACATAAGAAAGTTTTTCTACATAAACCTTTCAAAAGCCATGCTAGCTTTGCAGATTTAAAAGACACCTTTTTTTCCAGCACTGTAGTTGGGGCTGTTCATAACAACTCTGTATTGAGCAAATTGTTGCTTGATTGAAAATTTATTTCTGCAGGAGCTATGGAAAAGGTAATAGTATCTTCCAAAAATTGTGTATGAGGAGTTGAACTGAGCTCAGTTCTGTAGCATATGCAGGAACCTCTGGGGGTCTTGACAAAGGTTTCATGAGAAGCCTATTGCTTCTCATACACTTGATACAAACATTCTCCCAGCATTCAGGTGTGCATTCATTTGTGAGACTGCCTGTGGCAGCCAATGGAATCAACAAAGAGCTGGGTATAACTTTTTGTAAGTGTTTTGTTCTGTCTTTCCACCTACTTACTCACTTAAACCCATGCCTGCATCCATCTAGCCAAAAATTTTGCTTTACCTGTACTACCAGTAGCTAAAGTACAACAGAGTTCTAATCTAAATGCATTTCAGCTTGTTTCATAATGAAAAGGAACACGCTGTATGTTAACTTAATAATACTGCTCTATCCGTTTCAAAGAAAATATTGCACAGATAAACTCTTTCAATCAGAGTTAGGAAGGTAGGGATTTTTTTTCATAAAGTATATTGACAATATGTTGCTGCATGTACCTCAGAATCTCAAAACCTCACAATCTTTTCATCACAAAGTGTTAAAAAAAAAAAGTGAAGAAGTGAGGAAACTACACAGTTTTAACATGTACTGTTTGGGGTTACAACATCTAATATACGTATATATTATATATATATAAATATTATATATATAAAAATACATATAATTATATATATAAATACCCTGTACATATTGCTCTCCAAAAGTCCAGCAAATGTTGTCAAATTTCTGTATGTTCATGTGCACACTAATCTTTCACAGGATGTTGAGTTAATGATAATTATCAGATTAAACTGCAATGATCACAAGCAGCTGAGTTTGCTAAAGGCAGAGCTAATCAGCCATGAATTAAAAAAAATAATAACATTTTCAGATGAGGAAAACTAGTAAAATAGCAAATAGGAATGAGTAAACATGATATAATAACAAAAGCTGAATAAAGATGACACAGGCAAAATATGATTAGTTGTGTCCATTGCCACACTTCTGCATCTAGAAATAATGAATTAAATCTTTACCAGTGGAACTGCAAAATGGTGACTCTGAGATCACTCAGGAGTTGTAGTGAACAAAAGAATTTCAAAATAAACCGCTTGTGAAATTTATTTCCTGTTGGATATAGAAAGAATATCCCACTCATGCCAGCTGAACACCAGAGCAGGCAAAGGATACTCAGAGTCCAGAAAAGGAATCAAGCTTAACAGGAGAGCTACCATAGGCCCACATGGATGAGCTACAGCTGCCCCATCTAGAAAGGCGGGTGCCTTGGGAGCCCAACTCATGCCTGTATGTAAATGCACTCAACATGGGAAATAAACAAGGGGAACTGGAGGTGTGCGTACAGTTGAAGGGCTATGATCTCATTGCAGTTACTGAGACAGGGTGGGACAGCTCTCATGACTGGAATGTGGCCATGGATGGCTTTGTGCTTTTTAGAAAAGACAGGCCAGGAAGGTGAGGTGGTGGAGTTGCTCTTTACGTGAGTGAGCAACTGGAACGTATGGAGCTCTGCCTAGGGGCAGACAAAGTGTGGATCGAGAGCCTATGGATGAGGATTAAGGGGCAGGCCAACAGGGGTGATGTTGTGGTGGGTGTTTACTACAGGCCAGTGGATCAGGAAGAGAAAGGGGACGAGGCCTTCTCCAGGCAGCTGCAAGTTGCCTCATGTTTGCAGGTCCTGGTTCTTATGGGGGACTTTAACTACCCCAATATTTGCTGGGAAGACAACACAGCTCAGAACAGTCTAGGAGGTTACTGCAGAACACTGAGGATAACTTCTTGACACAGGTGGTTGATGAGCCAACAAGGAGAGGTGTGCTGCTGGACCTAGTACAAACAAACAGAGATGGTCTAGTTGGAAACATTAAGATTGAGGGCAGTCTCAGCTGCAGTGATCATGAGATGGAGTTCAAGATCCTGTGAGGAGGAAGTAGGGCAAGAGTAGGACAGCAACCCTGGATTTCAAGAGAGATAACTTTGACCTCTTCAGGGACCTAAATGGAGGAATCCCCTGGGCCAGGGCCCTAGAGGTAAAGAGGGTCCAGGAGAGTTGGCTAATATTCAAGCACCACTTCCTCCAAGCTCAGGATCAGTGCATCCTGATGAGAAAGAAGTTGAGCAAGGGGGGCAGGAGACCTGCGTGGGTGGGCAAGGAGCTCTTGAGGAAACGTAAACAGAAGAAGAAAGCATACATGATGTGGAAGAAGGGGCAGACCACTTGGGTAGAATATAGGAACATTGTCAGAGAATGCAGGGATGCAAAGAGAAAGGCCAAGGCCCTGTTAGAATTAAATTTAGCGAGAGACATCAAGCATAACAAGAAGGGCTTCTTCAAATACATCAGCAGCAAAAGGAAGACTAAGGAATAAAATAATAAATAATAATTAATTATAAATAATAAATAAATTGAACCACAGAAGGTTCCATCGTCATATGAGGGAGAACTTCTTTATGGTTTGGGTGACAGAGCACTGGAACAGGCGGCCCAGAGTGGTTGTAGAGTCTCCTTCTTTGGAGATATTCAAAACCCACCTGGATGTGATCCTGTGTAACATGCTCTAGCTGACCCTGCTTGAGCAGAGGGGTTGGACTAGTTGATCTCTGGAGGTCTCTTCCAGTCTCAACGTTTCTGTGATTCTGTAATAGCAAGGATATCAGGGTACAGTTTAAAATAAACATACAAGATTGATACTGAAATTCTGCATGTAATTATAGCTACATCTGAAGGAGTATAATTTAAGTAAATAGCAAGGATAAGGCTGGAAACAAAGCCTCAGAAAAGAGAAGTCGAACTTTATCACAGATGATAAGCATATGAGGTAATTACTGTACGTATACATAGCCTAATAAAAGGAAATTAGTGAGCTCTAAACAAGAATCAAAGCTGGAATGCGAAGGAAAACAATTAGAGTAGAAAACTAGTTATACACTTCTTTTTACAGAGAGGTGATAATCACTGGAAAGAACTCCAAAGTGTTTTGTGTCTTGGTGAATTCAGCTGAAGACAAACTGCTTTTTAGAAAAGATTGCATTAGCTACAACACATGCTTTTGTCAAGTAGAAATTGCTAAACTAAGGAATCCACTGCACTTGTTTTATTGAAGGGGGGGTTGAGGTAGTTTGTTTCCACATTCTTAATGTCCTAAATGTGCTTATGGAAGGTGGACAGAGAGACCCTTAAGTCAGGGAGTTTGTTTCTTGAGTATGGGATAGGACAGTGCAACAAACTGGCACTTGGCTGTTCTGAAGTGAAAGCTCCAGTCAAAATTTGGCATTAGCTATAAACTGGAGTTTCTTTCTCTTTTTTTGGTAGGTTCTTCCTTTCTTGTGAGGTTACAGATATTGTAATGCATTGGTACATAAGCTAATACTAAAAATACATCTCATACACTGGCGCAGCTAGTGAGGACCTAAGGTATGCAATAACCATGTCTCTCTCCATTTCTGCAATGAGATTATCTGTACCTTTTTGGACTTAACTTTGTAAGGCAATATCTTCTGAATAACAGTTGGTAAAGTGGGTGCTCCTAAGGCATGAGGGTGGTCCAGGAGAAAACAGTAGAATGTTAATATTAAATAATTTATATAATATTAAGTACCCATATTGGCCTATACTGTCCGGCAGCATCCCAAAGTCTATAATAGTTTTATGAATGGCTAAGCAATGACTGTGGTATGTATGATTAAATGCATCTTTGAGGGTAGCGTCTGGAGGCTGTTTGCTTGGCCTTTACTTGTCAGTGGTTTATTACCCCAAGTAAAGAAGTTATGATTGAAGCTGAAAATTATTCTTTGCTGATTGAACTAACAGAGAGAAAAGCAAGGCAGGCACATACACTGAGGCTGACTATGACTCACCTGAGGGCACATTAGTTGGCATGAGTCTTCACAGAAGCAACATACATGTCACTCTACAATACCAGTGAAACAAGCCCAGAAGCCATAATTTATACTACCATAAATTATGATTTCTGAATTTGGTTCTATGTGCGTTCCTTCTATAAGAACAGAAATATGAAGGCCATGATCTTTCATTTTATTACTAGTGAGCTCATTCAACAAGCAATTTCTATTAATTTCTCAAGGTATAAGAAATACAAGCACACAGCGTTGCACAGGCTTATTTTTAATGTGATACATAGTAGATATGAAAATTAGACAGTCTGTTTTCTTTTTGCAAAATGTGGACATCCCCAAAACAAAATTTGGCCTTCACAGGTAAGGTCTGTAAAGATGCCAGATTTTTCCTGCCACCTGTTTGTGAAATTGGAGACTACTAATTACATCCCTCTAACACTTTGTATTTCAGTTCACCTGAAAGATCAAGGTTCTCTTCATCTCTTCACATAGCTGATAATTAGAAAGATAAATAGAATACCTCTGCTCATCACCCCTCCACCTCTGTTAAATATTCTGTCACTTTTTAGACCTCCATCTCTGAATCAGGATTTCTTAGCATTAAACATGAATGCCAAATGCCTTCATGCAAACTTATCTACAGAAGAACCAGAACAACTACTGCCAAAAGATTAAAGTGAAGGTGAAACCATCATATCAAACTAATTCCAGTAATGTCCCTTGGTAATAGCATCTAGTGACCAAGGACTTAGCCATTCCAAATATCAAATGAAAAATAATTGTTCACCTGTTACTGAAATATTAATCTTGATATTCTTCTTATTACAACACTTCTGAAAGCAATATCCAAGAGTAAAATATCCATATACATTTAATATTTGTTTTATAAGTTGATAAAATATGAAACTAAAGTATAAAGACATTAAAAATTAGCATATTTATTGCAGTTTTTATGAGACATGCTGCTGCAAAACACATAAAATCCTCTAGGATAAATCTACATCTGGTGCTGTCTTGATAACTGTTGAATTTACAATGGTGTAATATTTATACAGGCTCTTTTAAAGAAATGGTTAAAGTGTAGAGGTTTTATTTTTGTATGAGATGTACTCTGTCATTTGCTGCTGGAAGCTACTGGTGCAGTGCATCAGTGTGAAAGTAAAATATGTCTATGCCTGCAAGAGCGTTAATTTTTAGAAATGAAATATCTCATTCCTATCATTCATTTTCTACTTCAGTTTATTTTTTTACCAGTCGAACAAACTTAAATTGAATATTTTTAATTGGCCCCAAGCACCAAACATTTTGCTGCTCATATACATCAACCCTACCTTAAAATATTCAGTCTTTTTTTTTTTTCTTCTTGAGTCTCTTTTACTGTTTTAAACAAAAGGATATTTTTGGACTATGATAAAATTGTCAAAGTTTTGGGATCTTATTATTACTTTAATTCCCAGTAAAACCTCAAGTTTTGCTAGAAATTGGTACGTAGCACCATATCTCAACAGTCTTTCCTCACCTCAGTCAGTCCAAGGATGGTCGGTTTGTGGCTACTAGGACACACTTGCTCACGTGTAGCAGGGCAGTGCATAACAGTGTCTTGTGTCCTGCTGTGGCGATGATCTGATGTCAGGAAGCTGAATAATCCTAATGTAGCTTTTTGAAAACACCAAGTCCTACTGTGAATGTCATTGCAAGGTAATCCAGATGCCTTGCTTTATTATCCTCTCCTGTTTTCTAGTATGGAGATCCTTCTCTCCTCAGACCTCTGGAAAGTGTCCTGCATGTCTTGGTCATAAATGATATAGACCATATGAGCCAGAATTTCTGGCCATATTTTTCTCGTCAATAGTGATAATAACTTAAAATAGTAATTAGGTATGGATCCCATAGTGACACACTAGATTATCAGTTGGTGTTAAGTTGTGGAACTAAGTTGTAGTTTCACTAATGTCAGTGGATTGATAAAAGTTTATTTTGGGACTTGCTCTGCATATGATTTGTTTCACAGAAAGAAAAAAAAAAAAACATGATTTCACTGTTTTTCTGACTAGTTGCAAAGGAGTCTCTTCTGTCAATGTAAAAACTAATTTCCTTGACTACCAAAGTATTCTATGGATCAGAGAGCTGAGATTTAAGCTTATATTCAGTGGATTTTTATAAAGAACATCAAATACTTTTCTTAACCTTCTGAAAGACAAGAAGATGGAGAAAATTAATAGAATGGATATTTTTTGTTGATGGCCAGAGGAAGCTGGGTGAGAGCCATATGAAGATTAACTAAAGAGAATGAGACCAGGATTCTTTAAAGAGTGACCACTTGGCATATGATGGATGTTAAATATTATTGTAACTTTGGCTCTTCTCTTATGTCTGAGACCAGGAAATAAAGGGTAATCACTTACTAGAATATTCACCTTATTTTTGCACTAAAGCTTTAAGCTAAAACATATTCAAGTAAGCCTCTAAAATTTAGAATGCAAATCACTGCTGAACTTTTAAACCTTTGAATTTTGCCAATAACTAATCTCGACAGTGCTATTATAAAGAGGGGAACCATACCAGATTTGTTTACACAGTTCCTCTGTGATCTACTGACTTTGAATGTAATTATCATTTCAGAATTAATATCTTGTCACTGTGTATATGACTCTCACCCTGTTGCTTTCTTTGGTCTAATGAACCCAGTGTACTTCTCAAAAGCTTTTCTTTTACACAGGAAGTCCAAAGGGACCTACTACTTGTTCTTTTGTATTAATTTTAATTCTTTATCAATTGAACTTACAAAATTAATATGCCTATCTATTCATAATGTAATATCTTGAATAACATCCAGTTAGTCAGGTTTTCCACTTTGGCTTCTGTATAGTTATTAGCAATGAACACTGAATAACAACCCCATACTGACCTATGTATACTGTGCTCTTAAACCAGCTGCCTGTCTTTCAAGCTTATATAGAATCACAGCTGGAGCCCATTTTGAAAAGAGAATGCTTCAAAATTGCACCAAATGTGCATACTGCTTCTGTTTCAAATATATTTATATATATATATATATTTACTTGAGATGTTCAATCAGCTGTTTTACTCTAACCATACTGAAGACTATGCATTTTTATTTTCACGAACTGATTTTCACCTATAGTGGACTATGCCTGCAGAAGTTCTAACATGGAATAATATTAGAATTTTGATAAGTATTTCAAGGATAAATTCAGGAGCTTTCAGACTTGTCAAGAATGTGGGCCATGTACTATTTTGTTCCTCTTTTTTTTTTAATTTTGTTTTTAATTTATTTTAGCTGTATTGTAATTTGGTAAGCTAGCTTCACATCTTGTTATTGAACAATATTTTCCACTTACTTTTTTTTTTTAATCCTGCCTTGTTGTCTACTTGTTTCATATTCATGTGACATTTAGATTTTTTCATGCCCCCTTAGCATTATTAAAGACTTTGTTGATCTTTTCTATATTCTTACTTCAACAATGTTCATTAAAATGAGTTGAAGATAGATGTAGATCAGCACCTCTTTTTTATACTGATATCTCATGTGGTTTGACAATATATTTTCATCTCTCAATAGCTGTGATTTTAGTTTGTTAATGATTTGGCTTCCAGATACAGTTTTGAAGTCTACCTGAAACTCGCTGAGAAAGTCTTTCATATACATGTTTCTTAGAGATTCCCCAGTTTTTCCAAATCTTATTTACAATTATTTTATAGAAATTGCAACAGTTCTTTAGCCAGCCCTATACACTACAACAATGAAACATTTCTAAACACACATAAAGACCAACACACGTTTGCAGATGTTATTCAAGAACTTGTTTTTAGCTAAAAAAAAAAAAATTAGAAAAGTAGCTCGAAGTATAAAAGTGCTGAGATTCATCTGTTTACCGTACATTAAAATGTTGTTAGAACAGAATTCATCAGTTATCTGCCTAATTTTCTCCAAGTCCTTACAGTTTCATGGATCATTTACAATTATACAGTACAGATTCTGTGTTGCTTGGGAAATCCTCACAACAACATATTTTTGACAATTACAGAAAAAAAAATCATCAGATATTATAGCAGGATGGAGATGGTAGCAAGTCAAACCAATAGTGATTTTGGATTATGAGTAGCATTACTGCAGAGCAGTTAGCCTGTTATCTCCAAAGTTGTAAGATTCATTAATAAATAATAATAAAAAGTATACTGAAATAGAAGAGCAATTGTTTTACCCTGAGCATGATCTTGTCACTTATCCTTTCAACATGAGAATCCATCTTCAAAAACTCTTCTCAGCTCTATAGCACCATTAAAGCAATCCTGAGAAGTAGTGAAAACAAAAATAACTGATGAGGCCCTTCAGTATTATGGCTTTAAAACACTTAAAAAGAATGAGCATCAGCAAAATGATTACTTCAGCCAAGCAGATTCCCATTGTGTCACATATAGACAGTTTCTGTAGATACAATCAGACTTTGAGTTACCTGTGACTATTTCTGTTGAAGGTTCAGTGAATGCAGTGAAACAGGAGGTCAGATTCCCTGAAACTGTTTTCTTCTTGGACAGAAAATAAAGCCGAAAGATTCATCAAGGTGTTATTGTTTGTTTGAAGGAAAAGTGACTGTAAATGATTTAAAAAAAAAATGAAAAAATAACTGGTTTCAGCACAGTTCTTTGTACTATAGCCCTTAGACATTAATATTTTTAGGATTATTTATCTTGTGAAGGAAAGTTTGAAAGTGAAATTTCAGCCAAAGTTTATGTGTCTGATTAAATTTATAAAGTTATTGTAGCTATAACCTCTGTAATCAATCAAATATCATTAAATTAAAAAAAAAAAAGAAAAAAAGGCAATTTAGCAACGGACAAAATTCTAAAGAAAGTAGAATCTGGACCTCACTGGAGAGTTAAGGGTGATGCCCACTGTCTTCCCACAGGAGTTGTTGGTAATTCCTTATTAAACACCACTAAAGAGTTTGTCAATAAACCAGAATAATGTGGTGCTATTCTCATGTAGTAAAGCATTAGCAAACATGAAATAAGAGGTAACCCTGTACTAGTGGAAAGCTGGATGAGTTGACAATAATTTTCTTTCATTCCTGTTACCTGTGAATATACTTTTTGGCTAAAATTGTGACTGTAGTCCTAATAAAAAGTAGTTGCATTGCTGATACTCCTCAAAATGGTTAATGCTTTTTCTGTAGTATAAAATGTTATACAGCTATGTTTCACAGTGTGATAAGCTTAATAATGGAATAGCTCCAAAAGCAGAATGACTCTCTGGTTTAAACCATACCTTTAACATTTTGGTTGTGAGCAGGTTACCCATTTTGCTCACTATATTATGAGTATTAATCTAATGGACCATTTATAAAAGCGTACCCTTAAAAAGGAAAGAACTTGGTTTGCAATCTGTGTTGTGGTAGTTCTTGTTACTTACAAATACAGTGCAGCAACCTAAAAATAGATTGTGAGAGTACTAGAGAATGTAATTCTATTGTTCCTTTAGAAGGATCAAGGTTAGTTCTGTAATAGATGTTAGTTCACTTAGGTCTGTCAGCAAGATCTATGCAACCACACAAGATAAATATTTAATCACAGGACTTTAATAAAATAAAATGAAAGTTAAACAAAATACCCTTATCTGAACAAATTAATGCATTTGCATTGCAAGTAAGAGAATCTTTTGGTCTTTTAACTAAGGGAAGAACTATAGGTTCAAAACTCAAAGAAAAATAGAAGTCAACTATTTCAAGGAGTAAAGAAAGTTAAGATTGTCTTTCTAAATTCAGCAGGATTTTTTTCTTTTTCAAGGTTTGTGGAAGAGTGTGGAGCAGTTTTCTGATTTCAAATCAGACATAAACTTGTATAAACTACAAGCTTCTTGTTCTCACTGTGCATTGCAAGATGTTAAAGACTTTTCTTTAGCTGTTTCATTTATAACTCAGTCACTCAAATTTTATTAGATGTGATAATCTAGGAATAATGTCCATTACCAATAGCGCAATGTTTCCTTTTTAATAATTGGTCATAATAACTATGGCATTTATGTTAGTACAATGTTCCCATTTTCTAAGCTTTCAGAAATAATATTTTTTCTAAATTTATTTCCATTACATTTTTCTGTTATAACACCATTGTGTGAAAAAAATATTTTTTGTATTGTTCATATTAAAAAATTACCCTTTAAAAATACTATAGCTTGCATTGGTATGTCTGTGCTGAGGTAGTACAAGCAAAACCACAAGCAAGTTTTAGATGTACAGTGAGCTTAATTTTGTAATTGTTTTATAAACAGTTTTGTATGTATTGCACCATTTTAAATATTTTATAGAACTTCTCTCAAATAACAGATACTGGAAAAAAGTTTCATGTCATTACACTGAGTATAATTTAAAAATTCTAGAAAAAAAAATCCTTACAAAGAAAACAAGGAATAAAAAAGATGATGCATAAGACAGAAGTAAATTATTCTGATGACATTTATATGAAAAGAAGTATTTTCTATACCCTGTTCCAGGGTACAATTTGTAATGTATTTCCAATGTTACACTGCCCTTTTAAGGATTAAATATGAAGGAAGTAAATATGTCCTATCTTACTGTCCTTCTTTTACATGTTACAGTGTAGAGTTACGTACAGTACTTATACATACATATATATGCACCAATAGGATGGCTGACCTACTTAGGAAGACTTCAAAATAAGAATGGTCAGAGAGGGAGAGAATAACCAGCAGCCCTGTGAGGGAGTGACAGACAGGATCAATGAGCAAAGGCCATGGACTGATGTAACAGGGAGGGATCACAAAATCAACAAAACAGGGCCCAAGCAGGCTCACCTCCAGCACTTGCATGCAAGCAAGTAATTGCCAACAAGGCACCATAATGGAGAAATCCTCCAAAACTTTTGTAGGAACTCAGCATGCTGAGCTGCCTCTCTGAAGTGTCTGTATGCTAATGCATGTAGTATGGGGAATAAGCATAATGAGTTAGAGATCTGTTTGCTGTTGCAGGGCTATGATCTTGTTGGGACCACAGTGACCTGATGGGATGGCTCCCATGACTGGAGTGTTGCAAGGAAAGAATACAGGGTCTTTTGGAAGGACAATGTATGAAGACAAAGAGGCAGTGTTGGCCTTTATTTGAAAGAGAATCCAGAGTGCATGTAGCTCTGCCTGGGGATGGATGCAGAGCTGACAGAAAGTTTATGAATTAGGGGGACATTTATTAAAAGGAGGACACGTAAAGGTGACATTATAGTGGATGTCTGCTGCAGGCCACCTGATCAGGAAGAACAATAAAATGAAGCCCTCTACAGACAGATGAGAGCATCCTCACATTCACAGGTTCTCATCCTCCCTGGGGACTTCAGCCACCCCAATGTCTGCTGGTGGAACAACACAACAGAGTATAAACAATCTAGAAAGTTCCTGGAATGCACTGATGATAACTTCCAAGTGATGGAGCAAACAAAGAGAGGTGCTCTGCTGGACCTCATACTCAAAAAAGAAGGACTTGTTGAGAATGAAGGTCAAAGGCAGTCTTGGCTGCAGTAAGCATGAGATGGTGAAGTTCATGATCCTGAGGGGAAGGAACAGGGCAAAAAGCAAGATCACAACCTTGGACTTGGAGAGCAGACTTTTGCCTTTTCGAGGATCGGCTTGGAAGAGTACCATGGGAGGAAGTCCTGGAGATAAATTAGACCCCAAAAAAAGATGGTTAATATTCAATGATCACCTCTTCTAAGCTCAAATGAGCAGAGAGTCAGGCAAAAAATGTCAGGATGCCAGAGTGGATGGACAAGTACCTCCTGGCCAAATTCAAACACAAAAAGGAAGCATACACAGGGTGGAAGCAAGGATGGGTAACCTGGGAGAAATACAGAGAGATTGATCAGAGAGGAAAGTTAAAGCACAAATAGAATTGAATCTGGCCAAGGATGTCAAAGACTACAAGAAGGGCTTCTTGTCACTTCTACAATGAAATGACCGGCCTGGTAGGTGAAGGGAGAGCAGTGGCTATTGTCTTACTAGACTTCAGTAAGCCTTTCAACAGTGGCTCTCCTGTAAGATTCTCACACAGACGTTGATGAAGTATGGGCTTGTTGAGCAGACAGTGAGGTGGACTGAAACCTGGCTGATGGTCAAATGCAGAGGGTGGTGATCAGTGGCATAAAGTCTAGTTGGAGGCCAATAATGAGCAGTGTACTCTGGGGTTCAGTACTGAATCCAATCCTGTTCAACATCTTCATTGCTGATGTGGATGATGGGGCAGAGTGTACTCTCTGCAAGTTTACACATGACACAAAACAGGGATGAGAGGCTGATACACCAGAGGGTTGTGCTGCCATCCAGAGGGAGATGGACAGGCTGGAGAAATGGCAATTCAGGAACCTCATGAATTTTCACAAGGAGAAATACAAAGTCCTGCAAGGAGTGAGGAACAACCCCAGACACCAGTATGTGCTGGGGGACACCCAGTTGGAAAGCATCTTTGCAGAAAAGGACCTGTCAGTCCTGGTGGACACCAAGTTGACCGTGAGCCACTAATGTGCCCTTGCTGCAAAGAAAACTAATGGTATCCTTGGCTGCATTAGGCAGAACATTACCAGCAAGTTGGGGGAGGTAACCTTTCCGTTGTACTCAGCATTGGTGAGGCCAAACCTGGAGTGTCCAGTTCTGGGCTCTCAAGGACAAGACGGACATACTGGAGAGAGTCAAAAGCAGAGCCATGAAGATGATGAAGGTATTGAAGCATCTCTCCTATGAGGAAGGGCTGAGAGAGCTAGGACTATTTCACTTAGAAAAGAGAAGGCTCAGGGGAGATCTTATCAGTATATATAAATACCTAAAGGGAGATTGTAAAGAAGATGGAGCCAGGCTCTTTTCAGTGGTTCCCAGTGTCAGGACAAGAGGCAATTGGCACAAACTAAAACACAGGAGCTTCCATCTAAATATCTGGAAGCACTTTGTCATTGTGCAGGTGGTGGAGCACTGGCACAGATTGCCCAGAGAGATGGTGGAGTCTTGCTCCTTGGAGATCGCCAAAAGTCACCTGCATGTGGTGCTGAGCAATCTGTTCTGAGAGTCCCTGCTTGAGCAGGAGGGCTGGACCAGATGACCTCCAGAGGTCTCTTCCAACCTCAAACATTTTGTGATTCTGTGATGTGTATATATATATATGTGATATATATACATTTATTTGAGTGTAAAATGTAGAATCAGGAAACCACAACAAACTATCTCTCATTCCTCCATTTAAATTTCCATTTAAAATTAAAAACACACTGTTAATTAATAATTCAAAAAAGCAGAAAATTTTATTGCAGACAGTCTTTACTTGAAGACTATTTTGGTAAGTTAAATTACCTCATCCTACACTATTTAATTAAATGGGTCAGATCTATCTTACTGTAAGAAAGCCTACTCTTTGTGACTGACTGTACAGCAGTCTAGACAAATATTTTGGATGATGTTGTCTAAATTTGGACAGAGAAATCCTATTTCAGAGCTTCAGTTCAAAGTGATTTACAAAAACCTAACCACTGTGAAAGAATGAGACTGTTTTTTCTCTGTTATTGTCCTTGTGAAAATCACTGAACTATGACCAAGTTATAAATCTTTGAAATATTCTTGTGTTTTAATAAGAGATTGAGACACTAACAGCTAAAATATCTGAAGCTTGGCACACTAAGAAGGTTTAAGGCTTTTTAGAGAGGAGATTGGGCTATTAGTGTTGGACCCATCCCACTTTGGATGCCTAAAAATTAAACCTTTAAATTTGTGTTTATAGTTCTGTGTTCCCATCAAATGTGTCTCTACTGGATAACTAGAAAGTATTATTTTTGTTCCACTGACTATACAAAGAGACTAGCTGACCAGCTCAGGTTGTAAATGTAATTTATAAACAGGTGCCACTTTATTTCATGATAAGCATAAAAGGACTGGGTGAAAAGTGAAGGGGAAATGGAAGGCAAAAACTCTGGTTTTGAACTACATTGACATGAATTATAGGCAGACTGTAACAAGAGATTTCCATCTTAAGGGCCTAATGCTGAAGAACTGTAGCTCAGAGTGTCAGATTATAAATGTTCAGTTTTGGAAGAACCTACTTCACTGGTTTAGCTAGCTTTGCTAATGTACAGATTGCAGCATTAGTAAAACCAATTTTTAGCAAATAGGAGTCAGTAGTGCTCTTTCATAATGTAATAGTAAAACATTTTCAATGCTATGATATCAACAGACATGATTTATAATGTGAACAAATTCTTCTTAAAAGTATATCTGCATTCTGATTATCTATAACTGGAGGTACTTCGAATTCTTATTTCGTTGTAGAGGAATATCCTATATGTATGGTTTTCCTAAACTAAAATTTTAGGAAAAAAAATAATAAAAAATTTAAATATGCCTTTTCTAAACTTGCAGTTGTCATCAAATAATACATAATATTGCCTATCTGCAAAGGAGAAAGTGTATAACAAATTGTAAACAAATCAATTGGTGCTACAGTTAATTGACTGGGCAGGTTCCCATATTAGTTACAGACTTGTGGGTGCCTTACATTTCAGATACCATCTAGGTGATTTAATCCAGTTTTATTCTGTTCCTTTGGGTGTAATAAACCAACTGGTTAGAGTGTTTCAAGACATTTTTGCCTGCCATAGAGAAATCTAAACAAAATTAATAATTCCATTCTTTTGTCTGTGAGACCTGGGGAAAAACCTGCTGCTCAAAGTTCTGAACTTTATTGAATCATCTGACTCACAGTGCTATCCACTGTAGAATACAGAGAGTTACATGAAAATGTTCTTATGATCTGTGTAAATGCTCCCACCTCTCCTTGTAAGTGGAAGAGTAGGAGTTACTACATTTGTTCATAGGCGTTCTAGGTATTTAAGAATAAATGTGTATAAGAAATTACTGTTGGTAAGAGCTAGTTTTCACTTGATTTTGTTTGTGCTTTGTCTCAATTCCATCTTCAGTAATTTATAGAATTGTCTCTGTCCTTTTTTGTTTTCTTGTTTTCCAGTTCTAAGAGACTTGTTAATAAAACATAAAAGACGGGAGTATCATTACTTCTAGTTCTCCCTTCTTGGAAGTGTGTCAAGACTGAAAGAAGAAACAAAAACAGCAAAGCACTTGACTTCAAATTAAGTCTTGATTCAATGTGCTTGTCTCCTCCTTCTCATTCTTATTAAATTAGTCCTGTTGAGATGAGAATTTTCATTTCATTTAGATATTCTTCCTGAAGGACTTCCAAAAGTGAATGCTGCATTTGGAGATGGATATGTATTTCTTTTACTTTGTATCAAAAGTTAACAAATTTGTTCCTCTTATCTGCTAGGAGAAAAAAATACATGCTGAAATAAGAGGGATCGCACTTTTCTTGTTTGTTTATTTGTTTTAAGTAAATCTAGAATATTAGAAAGTTTCTGTTTCTCCTTGGACTGGACATTAGTT
Organism: Cygnus atratus; assembly: GCF_013377495.2. Taxonomy (NCBI): domain Eukaryota; kingdom Metazoa; phylum Chordata; class Aves; order Anseriformes; family Anatidae; genus Cygnus; species Cygnus atratus. The sequence goes on from NC_066364.1 coordinate 44,741,677, forward strand.
TTGATAAGAATGACTGTGAGTCTGACCCTCTGTGTTCTCAAGGCCTTCTTGTTCACCATTTATAGACATAAAACCAGGCCAAATTGGGAATATGATGCTAACTAGTTACAATGATTGCAGACTGAGTTAAAACTCTTCCATAAAGTTGCTGTGCATGGTACATACTGAGAAAGAGAATCAAGCTCTCCTAAGCTATCCAAGAATAGTCTGTGTGGCTCTTTTCATCTTCAGCAAGACTTCACTACTTCTGGCACTTGTTTCAACATTGTGTCTTCTCTCAGCTTTCAAGCAATTTCAGTACATTTAAAATATTTTATTTCCTTTCAGATACTTATCTTCCATTCTCCTTTCCTCCCAGCGAGGGGCCTGTCAACTTCGGAACAGTTTTTGATTTCTCTTATCCTTCCTGATTTTCAGTTTCTGTTTCAGTTTTAGTTTCAAGTTGTGCTCTTTACAGCACCGGATTCATCATCTCTTCCTTGTCCTGATCTTTCTCGCAGAATAGTATGTCCAAGAGCCATCTTTTCCCTCAACAACTTTAAAATTCCAGGTTCACCAATCTCAAATAATGAAAAATAAGCCCACTCTTTGTCCTTTTCACTTCTAGAAGGTTTTCTTCTGAACAACAGATTTTTACAACATACTGAAATTAAGCTATCAAGTTAATTGTCAGGGCTATATGAAACTGGGATGTTAAGCAGACAGTTTTCATCACTGAAATGTGACTCTCATTTGGGTAGTCTGTGTACGGGTACTAATGTGTTCTCCAGAGAAAGAAGGTCCTTGCACCACCTTAGATGGTTCCTCTAAGTCAGATCTTAATTTGACAAGGCATTTAAATAAATATTTGAATCCTGCTGACTACAGTGCTTAAATTGTTCTCCCAGAAGCTAAGACTTTTGCTCTACTCAGACTGAAGTGAAACTTTTTTTTCTTCTTTCTTCTTCTCAGCAAATGAATGAGATATCAAAGAAAGTAAGGAAGTCAAGGTTCTTATAAATGCTTAGTAAAATGTGAAAAGTATTGGATGAATAGGAGTTTGAATTACTTCATTAAGCTGTTGATTTTTACATGCTATTTGTGGCTCCATTACTTCATTTATGGTTATTAATGCTAAAGTAGGTCATTATTCTGTTTTATAATATAATGCCAGGGTATGTAACTTTCTATATACATAAAACACATACTGTAGAGGAATATGCTCTAAGGAATATTTTCACATACTAGAAATGACTCTCCATATCTGATAAACTGCCTAAGTCTGATTAGTGGAGCAATTTCCTTGCCCCCCTGAAATGAACCAAATGCACTTCATATAGTCTATCTAAAATAATTTCAAGGTAGATTAAAAGCATATGCTTGCTTTAGGTGAAATTCAGTTTCCAAAACCTCAAAGAGTTTAAACACTGCACAGATCTTGTGGTAATTCTCTACAAAGTAGTAAATTTTAATTCCTTTATTCTGAGAATTGGAAGTCAATGGAGCATCTTCCAACAGTTGTTCTAGTGAGCAACTAGTACTAAAGGCTAAGCTACTTTGTGGCTGTTGCCTCAACTAACGTGTGATATGTGGTGTCATATATCTGAATCTTGACAATGGATTCTTGTTGATTTCTAAGTACCAGGAAAAGTAATGAGATGAATTCATCAGCCTATATTACAGATTACTTGGTTTAAATGGATGCATATTTGAGGATGGAGGGCTACTCTCATATATATATTAAACACAAATATATCAACTGTCAATCCTAATTATGTTATTACTTCAAGATTAGGCATTTGAAACAATATATAACATAAATTCTCCTACTATACTCTTCCCCCTGAAAATTGTTTCTAAAAGTTCACAATGAATAGATCATTCAAATATTTGAAAAAAAAAATCTCTTATGTTATTGTAAGTGTGACAACAAACACAAAGTCCTCAGTGCCTGGAGAGTTTGGGTCAAGTATACTAGTAGCTTAACTGTACAAGTATACACAAACTGTTTCAGCTCACTGTTGTATGATTAATATTAATCTTTTAGTATGGTATATTCTAAGTGGGACATGAAAAAGCACGATGATCAAAGCCCCATTTCATTCTTGCATCATTACTGAAGTTTAAGTCTTATTGGAATAATAACTCAGTAGCAAAGTAAAATTGAAGTTTCTTCCCATTATTAGAATGTCCTTTTTCATATTTACAATTCAAAGTTACCTACCTGTTTAACATTACCTCATACTAGAGATATTTCCACTCCTCGCTAATTAAACTAAAGCCTTATTTTTCTTATTGACTGGAGTTTTGTTAAGACCATTTTACAAGGCATCCAGCACTGGGGTATCCAGTTCTTGTGTGGAACATATTGGGACATACTTTTGAGTCTAGATGCAAAATTAGTTCCCAAACATATAATTGGCTCCACAGAAGTTCCATCTTCACATTTTTGCCAAATTTTTTTTTATTGTTGCAGGGCTTTCTTGGTCCAGCTATTAACATTTTTCTTCCATGCATCTAAATTAACGTTATGTTTGTAAAAAGCTAGACATATAGAAATTCATTGAACCTATACAATACTTATACCCACGTACATTTTTTTCCTTAAAGAGGGGTGGGGATGGTGGGATGGATGGAGAGGAGGAGAGTCTGTTGGGCTCAAAGAACAAAGCATAAGCATAAGATATTATTGGTCTTATTGGTATTCATAAACAACAACAAAAAATATTGGTATTCATAAACAAGACTAAAGAGTTTCTAAGAATAAGCCTGAACAAGACATTTGCATAAGCAAAACAGGATGTGAAAGTTGGTGCACAGCAGTTTTTATTGTTATATTGTTGAACTGTAACACAAAACAAAACTAAACTAAACTAAACTAAAATAAAATCTTTAGGATTCTTTGTGTCCTGCTATTTTGTACTTCTGTTGTGTTTCTATTAGTGACTTGGCAGCTTCATTTAAATGTTTGATGAAGACAACATAGCAGAAGCTGCAGAAATGGTGGTGGTTAGATGCAGAATTTAAGATCTGTCTCAGCAAATTGAAATGTTCTAGAAAAATACCAGCTATATTCAACAGAGACAAGCACGAGATTCTACACTTGGGAGAGAATGAGTAGCTTAGCAAATGCAAGTGAGGAAACTGATAGCCAGGGGAGTAGTGAAACAGGAAAGGACCTAGACATTACTGTCACAAGACATATGAATCTACAATATCACATGGCTCCAAAGAAGTCAAACATCATATTTGGATTTCTGAATAAGCCTGTAACCTAGAAACATAATAATAATAGACTTTCCTTCCACTCAATACTTGATAATTCTGAGATGCTGAGAAATAGAACTAGTCTAGAGATGAGAAGACTGGGGAACACATGAGAATCACAGAATCACAGACTAGATGAGGTTGGAAGGATCGACTTGCTGGCAATGTTCTGCCTAATGCAGCCAAGGATACCATTAGTTTTCTTTGCAGCAAGGGCACATTAGTGGCTCACGGTCAACTTGGTGTCCACCAGGACTGACAGGTCCTTTTCTGCAAAGATGCTTTCCAACTGGGTGTCCCCCAGCACATACTGGTGTCTGGGGTTGTTCCTCACTCCTTGCAGGACTTTGTATTTCTCCTTGTGAAAATTCATGAGGTTCCTGAATTGCCATTTCTCCAGCCTGTCCATCTCCCTCTGGATGGCAGCACAACCCTCTGGTGTATCAGCCTCTCATCCCTGTTTTGTGTCATGTGTAAACTTGCAGAGAGTACACTCTGCCCCATCATCCACATCAGCAATGAAGATGTTGAACAGGATTGGATTCAGTACTGAATCCCAGAGTACACTGCTCATTATTGGCCTCCAACTAGACTTTATGCCACTGATCACCACCCTCTGCATCTGACCATCAGCCAGGTTTCAGTCCACCTCACTGTCTGCTCAACAAGCCATACTTCATCAACGTCTGTGTGAGAATCTTACAGGAGAGCCACTGTTGAAAGGCTTACTGAAGTCTAGTAAGACAATAGCCACTGTTCTCCCTTCACCTACCAGGCCAGTCATTTCATTAAAGAAGTTTATCAATTTCATAGAATCATAGAATCCTTAAGGCTTGAAAAGACCTCCAAGATCGTCTGGTCCAACCATCACCTTACTACCCATGTCACCCACTAAACCATGTCCAATTTGGTCAAGAATGACTTCTGCTTTGTTGAGTACTCCCAATGATTTTCTTGTCCTTCATGTACCTGGGAATGGTATCCATGATTAGCTGCTCCATCACTTTCATAGCAACGGAGTTGAGCCTGACAAGCCTGTAGTTCTTAGAATCACAGAATCATTAAGGTTGTAAAAGACCTCCAAGATCTTCTGGTCCAATCATTCCCTAACCACCAATATTACCCACTAAACTATGTCCCTAAGTACCACATCCCACCTTTCCTTAAACGCCCCCAGAGATGGTGACTCCCTGGGCAACCCGTTCCAATGCCTGACTACTCTTTCTGAGAAAAAATGTCTCCTAATTTCCAACCTGAACCTCCTCTGGCACAACTTGAGCTTATTCCCTCTAGTCTTATCACTGGTTGTCTGAGAGAAGAGGCTGACCCCCAGCTACCCACAACTTCCTTTCAGGTAGTTGTAGAGAGCAATAAGGTCTCCCCTGAGCATCTTCTTCTCCAGACTAAACAACCCCAGTTCCCTCAGCTGCTCTTCATAGGACTTGTGTTCCAGGCCCTTCTCCAGCTTCGTAGCCCTTCTCTGGACCAGGACCTCAATGTCTTTCTTGTACTGAGAGGCCCAAAACTGAACACACAACTCGAGGTGCGACATCACCAGAGCAGAGTACAGAGATCAACTCCCTGGTCCTGCTGGCCACACTATTCCTGATACAAGCCAGGATGCCATTGGCCTTCTTGGCCGTCTGAGGACACTGCTGGCTCATGTTCAGGCAAGCATGGACCAACACCCCCAGATCCTTTCCCTCTGCACTGCATCTTCCTTCTCACCATTCGTGAAGATGGGATTGCCATCTGCCCTCCCATGTAATATTTCTTTGAATATTCAGAAGAAGGAATAAATGAAGAAATAAAGTCATCTCTATGTCCACTTCAGGTAAGAGGGCATAGTGATGAGTGACAGTTGACATAAAGCTATCTATGTTAAACAACAGAACCCTTTTTAAATATAAAGGTTGTTAACCCCTGAAAGACTTCATGGGAAGTCTGCATAATATTGCAGTCTATAGAAGATATTGTACGCTGCATTCTGACTGGCACCAAAGTAAGTAAAATAAAATGTCCCAGTAATGCTTCTCTGTTGAAAGGTATTCAGGCTCAGGGAAAGTTTTTATTCTTTTGTGGCTCTTAGTAGTGTTGTATCTTAGGCCTCTTAATGCAATGCACTTCACTGAAACAATAAGTGAGTTAACCTGTAAGTAAGTCTTAGTTAGACCTTGACCAGGTGTGAGATATTACTTATAGAGCCCGAGATATCATCTGGAAAGGCTAGATATTCTTGTCTAAGAGCTGTTAGTGAAAGTCTTGAGATGACCCTGTCTTGCTCAACAGTGTAAAGGGAGAGAAGAAAACTATCAGACATATCAGATCTATGAACTGCTATGAACGACATTGTGTTCCCCTCTGTGTTACACCAGATCAGTATTTTTTAAAATTAGCAGCAACACACAATGGATGCAAACCCATCATCAATTAAAAATTCAATTTTGTATGTGATCCATCAAACTGACATACAAATGTAACCTATGGCTCGTTGTCTCCCTCAAGTGGCTAATACAAGAACAGGGATTTATCGCTTTTAGACAAATAGATATTTTTTTCTTTCGTTACATCCTGTTTTGACTCACTCTCGGGTTTGAAGGTACAAGATTTGATACATGCAGCCGGCCTGACTAGCATTATGACTATAACAAGGTCATCAGTAAAAGCCACAAAAATCTGTGAAAAGAGATGAAATCTGGAAGGATTTTCCTTGGCCAAATTAGTACAATGATAATTCTTTCTTTACCGCGAACTGTAGCAGAATTTCCTATCACAGAGCAGTAGGACACAGATTTCCTGAAAGACAAACTGGCATTTTTGAAATCACAAAGAGATAACAAAAAAAAAAAGAATATCTGGCAGGAAGAACAAAATATTCGGTTGCCTGAGATCTGAAGCCCTGGAAGTTTACTTCAGTGTTTTCTGTGGCAGAGCACAAGTTGTGAACTGCTTATCTTGAACAAGTGTCGATACTCATATTTAGGTCATTAGTTTGAACAGCAAAAGCTTACATGAGAACACATAAGAGAATATATAGGTTAGTTTTGTGTTTTGTAGATCTGGAATTATCATAGATTTACACTAAAATTATTTTGAAAGATCTTAAAATTTTGCCAGAGTTTACATTGGCATAGCTTACCCAAACTGAAACAAGGAAAGAAAAAATTATTGAATGCACTGAGTACTAGTGATAAATTTCTGTGGAGGAAAAATAAAATAATAATAATAAAAAAGTCTGACATCCTTGGGTAATTTTATTTTGAAAGGCTTAAGGGAATTAGGCTACAAGTTTACATCATTTCACCTTGGTGCAAATGCACCTAATGGGATGGGACTGTGATAAACCCATATTATTTCATTCTATATCTTAAGAAATAATTCTGGGGAAAACAAACAAACCTAGAAACCATTCTTGTGAAGATCTTTACAAATTCATTTACTTTCTTTTTTCTTTCTTTCTTTTTTTTTTTTTTTTAATTGGGCGAAGTTCTTAAAACGTTTGAAAAAATGTTTTAAATTGCTGGTGAAGATATGACATTAAAATAATCAACAACAACAAAAAAAGAAGCAAATGAGTAAGCTTGTAGGTTTTGTTTGTTTGTTTTTGTATTGTTTTTCTGTTGTTGTTGTTGTTTTTCCTTGTAAGAGCCCAACATCTTGTGTGACACATTCTCCAGTACATCTTATTTTGAATAGTGACAAACTGGGCCTGTGCTTTCCTATATGCTTATTTCAGGTGTTCGGTGCCAATAAAGTTCAAAGCTCCCACAGTGTAACTGGGAAGAAACTGGGAAAAAAATGGGAAGATAACTAGAAACTTTGTCAGTTTTGAAATTATGGGCTTCTGCAGTAATCAAAGCATGAGAAAAGAGAATCCTGTACTGTCTTCCTATTATGTCACAGGTTTTTAGAGTGATCTTAGGCTTATTCATGTCTTCCTGCTCCAAATTTCTTCACTTGAATAATAATGGTATTTATGTGAAGTCCTCAGATATCCGGAGTGACAAAGGTTGGTAACAGCTCTAGTGACATTGGGAATCGCCTGCCTAAGGGAGGACAAGATTCTGTGTAAAATGTTGTAGGCTGAGGAAAGCCTGAGGATCCCATGTCTGGACAGAACTGTAATCCAAGTAACAAGGGAAAAGACTGTGCATGGATGTAACTTAGGTGAAATGATTTCATGAAGGTATTACATGATCTACGTGATAGACATGAAACGCCACACCCCTTTTCTCCCCCTGCCTTCTTTTCTCTCCTCTTAGAAAGACACCGTTGAGTCCCGTATATTTGTATGTCTGCCTCGTTCCGTGTTTATGTCTGAAAACTCTGGAGACTAACAGCGCAAAGGCAGTCAGTGAGAAAAGAGGGCCGGAATCACCGAGCCGCTGCTTGCACAGGTGTTACTCGCTCATCAGACCTCGCACGTTTCCCACCCTCCGCCTGCCCGCAGCGTTACCAGGCCTCGCCTTCCCGCAGGGTCGTGGCATCCCTCGGTCGCTCGGGCCATCCCCGCGACGGCTGTCCATCCGGCGGAACCCCACCAGGCTCAGTGTTAGCCGGGGTTGCCCCCTTTGGGTTCCTGCGGCCCCACAAGCAACCACCCGGTTCCTCCCGGCGAGGAGCCTCCTGCCCCGTGCCCTTCGCTCCCAGGGTGGCACCAAGCGCTTCGCTTTGCCGCTGCCTTTGGTTTTTTCACAAGAGTTATCTCCATTACAGCTTCAGGCGAATGGAGTGACTAATGAATTTTCTGTCGGCCATGGAGGCGCGCTGCAAGTAATTAAGAGCTGTGCTGCGGGGCGATTAAGCTGCAAGTCACAGCGGCCAGAGCCCAATCGCGGCGAGCTCGTCGCGGTCTGTGCCGCCTGCGCCCGGCCCGACAATGGGATCATTGACTATTTATTTACTCCGCACAACAACTCTGCTGTTTACTTAATTATAGGAGTTTCTCAGTCACCAGCCCCCACTCGCCCCAGCCCCATCTCTTTGACTCTCTCCGAGCCCCCCCGGCCCCGATAGCCACGGCTCCCTGGTGGATCGCTTGGGCGGATGGAGCAGGGAAAAGCCTGAGCATCCTTTTGGGGGTGCGGGCAGCGCTCCCCCGCGGATGCGGGGACGGGCGTTTGGCGTGAGGGAAAGGCGAGGGGACGGCAATTCTCCTGTCAAATTGCACCGCACGTCTGCCGGGAGATCGGACCTCGGGAAGGCTGAGGGTGGGGGAACCTTGCAGCGCTTCAAGGCACGTCCGAGCCGTGGAGCGCAATGGGGAGGAGAGGGGAATCAGGCAGACGCCTGTGGCGCTGCGGGGGCGAGCGGAGCAGCGGGAGAGAGGAGAGCACTGGTAATCCTGCCAGAGGGCGAGGGGGGGGGAGACGGGACTGCATTTCTCACCCCAGCTCATCCCCCCGCTGAGGAGCGTGTCGGGCCGGGAGGGGTGCGCAGGCGGTGGCGGCTCCCCCGGGGGGCGCTGGCTCTGCCCCACTCTCTGCGGGCCCAGGCTGGCTGAGTCCTTCTCCGCCTCCGTACAAGCTTCCACCTGGACAGGATGGAGACAAAGTGTCCGAGCTCAGTCCCCACTAGCCCAAGGAAAGAGGAGGCCTGGGGGGGGGGGGGGGGGGGGGGGGGGGGGGGGCGGGGGAAGGAGAGGCAGTCGGGGTTCACCATGAGCAAGCAGCCAAAGACACCCGGACTTTTTCTGGCACCCTCGTGGGCACGGGTCGGAGCGGGGACGGGGAGAGGTCGCTTGGCGCCGTCCTGTAAGGCCGAAGCCCCCCCGACAAACACACACACACCTCTGTCTGTGTTAGCAAAACGGGCTGGGGGACCCCGATCAGACTTTTCGTGCCTTGGAAAGGCGCCTCCGGGCGAGCTCGGCCCCTCGGGTTGCGGAGGGGAAGGGAGAGCCGGGAGCGTTTCTGCTTCGCCGGCCGCCCGTGGAGCCCTGCCGCCGGCCGGGGGCTCGGCGTTCCGGCGAGAGCGGAGCGGCGGCCGCGGAGGAAGCGGGTTTCTGCTCCTTTAAAGGGCGCTGTGCAGCGCTCCCTGCGGGAGGCGGGTCTCCCTCCCTCCTCTCCTCCCTCCCTCCCTCCCTCCCTCCCTCCCTCCCTCCCTCCTTCCCTTCCTCCCTCCCTCCCTCCTTCCCTCGCTCCCTCCCTCCCTCCCTCCTTCCTTCCCTCCCTCCCTCCCTCCCTCGGCCGCCGCTTGCCGCTGCCGTTAGTGGTGCCCGGACGCCGGCTGCACCGCAGCCCGGGCATTCCCCGGCGTCCTGCCACCGCCCTTCCTTCCCCCGCCTCCGCCTTCCTCTCCCTCCCCGCTTCCCCGCCCGCAGCTCAAGGTAGGATGATGTCCCGGGGTCTCCGGCTGGCCGCCACGGCCGGAGGGGCTGCATGCGAGTGAGGGGCTGCGGGGGGGCGGTGGCGGCGGGGGGGGAAGCACCGTCGCTGCGCTGTGCCGAGCGCTGCCCACGGCGCTGTCCCTCGGCCAGGTGTCTCCAGGCAAAGGGGGGCGCTGAGCTGGAAGACCCGGGCACCGCTGGGCTGGCCGGATCCTGATGCCGGGCTCTGTCTCCTTCCACTCCCTCCTCCCTGCGCTGCTCCGCATCAGCCCCAAGCTGGGGGCAGAGGGGTGGAAAGTGGGGGCGAGGGGTTAGGGCAGCGCAGCCCCCCCGCTGCCCCCCGCCCGGCTCCCGCGGTAGCCCCGGGCTCTGTTCCGCGGCCGGGCTCGGGGTGGCCGAGAAGAGAGCCTGGAGGTGGTGCCCCCCCTCGCTCGGGGGAGGCGAGGTGAGAAACGGGCTGCAACTTCGCTAGAGTTGTGGGTGGACAGGAGTCGCTACTTCCGTGGGGTCTCCTCCTGGCCCTACCCCGGCACCCATCTCTCGGCTGCTCGGCACTCCGGTGGTTCATTTCTGAACAAATTCGGCATTCTTTGGGAAAGCATCCGTCGCTAACCCAGCCAGGGAGCCGACACTCTCTGTGTGAAGCAAGAGACATTCCTGCCTACAGTGTGGCGGCATGACTGCAAGAGCCTTTTCGCACTGAAAAGGAAAAGATACATTATAATGAAACCTCTCTTCACGTTTTCCTTAGAAACTTTTGGTGGAGTAGAGCGTGGAGAACGTTAAACATCCTTCCTCCCTCCCCGAAATCGTTCACAGCTTCCCCAGCCCAAAGAAAACTGAAGGGACGAAAGGCTGATCTGCAGATAATGTCATAAATGTTTCTTCTCGCTGCTTAAACCTGCTAGGAAAGTGCATTGCTGTGATACCCCAAAGTGCCTGAACAAGTTAATCTATGGCATACTCAGTTCGTTAATTAAAATGCACGTCTTTCCGCTAGCTAAAAATTAATTACCATCTTAAAATGTCATTAATCATCAGCGTAGCAGAAACTTGGTTGTAAATTTGGACTGAGCTAATAACAGACAGAGGGGAACCTATGGTTTTTAGAGCGGATGGGAGTGAAGTGCAAGTGGGCCACAATGTGTTTTTCAATGATAATATCAACATTCATCCGAATACCTAGGCAAACCTTTAAAAAGGGAGGACTGTGTTACTGCTTTGTCAGCAAAGCTGCAATACTTGTGTCTGGAGATCTGAAGAGGCTGGTCAGGTGTTGCGGTAAGCTGTGGCTCTCCTCACACCAGATTGCAACACTGGGAGGACTGTGGTGGCATGCGAGTCTTTGCAAGAATTTGCCGGAAAATGCCCGAGAAACAAAGCTTTGGGGATCAAATGTTAAATACATAAGGAATTTATATCAGTTGATATTGGGAGAGGACAAAACTGTAGATTAAGTGATATAAAAAACCCTATCATCTGTTCTTAGACACATAGATATGACCTGAAAATGAAAGCCATTTCCTTTTTAAAGTGATATGGTAAAACTACACATCCCAGTAGGTGGCAGCTAGCTGGAGCTGGATTAACTTTTATTATGATAACAGCACATGAAAATATGTTCTGAAGGAAAAAAAGTGCCTGATGTAATAAGGTAATCAGAATCACATATCTCACCTTTCCAAATGAAACATTAGGTACATAAGATCACCATTTATACCTGACACATACCTAAAGAATTTAGTAGGCTTTTATTACCCAGAAAAGATTTAAAGGCCTTAGAGGATCTATTCTCCTTTCCCCCCTATAGCTGGAATGCTATTTTTCATACCAGCTTCACTTGAACATTGTCCTTGTGTATTAAAAATGTATTATCACTATGCCTACTATAGGTGGCCAAAATGTAAAAGAAATTAAAACGTATAGCTAAGGAATTGTAGATTTTCCAGTTGCTGATCACTGAAGTGAAAAGGGCAGTTTCATAAAGACTTTAATCTGAGAAGACCTGCATAACAGTGGTGACAAGCCCCCGAGAGACAAAACCAGCTTCTCCAGCAGAATATTTTATTACGGATCTCCAACCTTTGAACTGTATGTCTTAGAGGGAAGGAAATATGAAAGGAGTTAGGAACATTTTCCTGGTCTCATGTTAAAATTATTCTGGAGGGTGGACCAAAGTATGGTTTTAAAGATTACCCTTCCCTCTCACAAAGAATAAAAGAAGCTAAAGTCCAATTAAGAGAAAAGGAGTCTAGGGTGGTGAAGTCGGAGGCTGTAGTTAATTGTATAGTCTATAAATAGTCTTCAGTCACCGCATATTCAATGACTTCCAAACATCCAATGTCTTGCAAGATTTACTTTTTGATGAGGAACCGATATTCTTGGGGAAGTAAATCTCGATTAACTACGAGCTCGCTAGGATGTGAACGAAGGGAGGGGTAGCGTTGGCACGGGGCATGAGGCGATGGTGATCTCAGAGGAGGAGAGCGGTACTCCTCCCGATCCCACAAACCGCCACAAGGCAGCGGGCCAGCTGGCATCGCCGAGGCTACCAGACGTGCCTGTAGAGATGCCGACGGCGTATCGTGATTTCCTTTCCGTGTCGCGAAACGACTGGCGGGGGCGTTGGGACGCCTGGCGCGACCTGGCGGCGCGGGGGCTGGCCGGCGGGGCCGACAGCGCTCTCCGTGGTGCTGAAGGAGCCGAGCCGTGCAGAGCCGAGCCGAGCCGGGCCGGGCCGGGCTCTGTCCCTGGTGCCGCTCAGCTGTCGTCGGTGGAGGAAAGGGGAAAACTCGGCCTCAGCCTTATCCGTGCGGCTGGAGGGTCCGGGGGGCAGCTGAGTGGTTAGCAGTGCAAGGGATTGATCATACGTTGGTTTGTCATTCCAGGTGTGATAGCAATGCCTGGGTGAGTTAGGAAGTCTTAGGAGCTCTGCTGGGGTTGATTACAGGTAGCTGCATTTATTTATTTATTTGTTATTTCAAGAGACCTCAGAAAATCAGACTTATTAAAGGGGTCGCTTTGCCCAAAGTTTGTCTTGTCAATTGTGCTAAAGCTCTCGATGAATCATATACTTTCAGAAATGCTTACCAGTGCTAAGTTAAATTAAAAATTCAATTTTGACAGGAAGTCAAATATGTGCAGTCAGAATTAAAAAAAATGCCTCATGTCCTTTATTTCAGTAACACCACGGGAAAGATGAGGAAGGAAAAGAACATTCACAGTGTTCATGCAAGTCAGTTTTATTTCTCCTTGGACTCAGATAAAATATGAACAAGTAGAACAGAAAAAAAAAAGATAGCAAATATAAGAAAGAGCATCTCGATCTGTGCATTTTTATTTATTTATTTATTTATGGGAGATATTCTAAGTGTGAACTGAAGGAGTCGCTAGATATCCTTGCTTTTAACGCTAGGTGTTCTTTTTAAAGTGCTCCAACAGTCAAATCGTCTGATTGAATTCCCTGCTAGACTGCAGAACTAGCCATTCATGATACTTATTTTTGACACTGCAGTTATGCCTCCATCTTAAAGAAAAAAAAAATCGATGATGTTTAATAATCCCTTCACAGAATGTACATTTCTTTTCATCAGCGTTTTACAGTGTTTTAAGTAAATGCATGCAGAGAAAATCATAAGCCATAATGATAAAAAAAAAAAAGTTACTGTGAATTGCTAACACTTTCAGGGATACAGAGCACCAACATTAAAAGTAATAAATTAAATGCTGCTGTTACTTCTTTACATGTCCAAGATACACAGATGTCATTTAAAAATAAACTGGAACTCACCTTTGCCATGCTCTCCTTCTGATAGATTCCACAGACTATTCTCATTAGCTTGGCATCATTGGTATTTATTTCTGTAAGGTCAGGTTTATTCTGTGTTCATCTATATGTATGTGTGGGGGAAGTCTCTCAGTGATATTTTCTTTGGTAATAAAAGGCAACGAGGGAGATAAAGGAGACAAAAGATCTCTGTAGGCAGAATATAGAATAAAATGAATTCATTTCCTTGTGGGGAGTCTAGGAATTGTCTTTTAATATTTGTAATAATGCTTAAGTAGGTTCAGCAAAAGCTTCACTTGGATTGCAAAGTCTGACAGTCCTGGTTCAACATATTTTAATGGTAACAAGCACATAACTGATTGTATTTCCGAGAAAAATCTGAAGTAGTCCAGAGAGTGAGTTTATCTTCTTTGGAACACCTGGCCAAAAGACAAAAGTCCATGGCTGCAGTTGCAGATACAAACTCAGTATCCCGTTATCAAACTAGAGACTGCTATTGTTCTCACTGAGGACCACAAAATGACAAACTACATACACCTCTCAGTACAGGGAGGAACAACAATACTTCGATAATATTAGAGTGAAAGGAAAGCTGTGTGTGAAAAAAAAAGAGAGTGGCAGAATAGAGTGCAAAATACAAACTGGTAAATCCGCAAGTTACTGTCTTTTTAAAAAATACTGAAATTTCAAGCAAGTTGAGTGAAACTGAAATACAAGTCCGTGCATTCAACAAGGCTGTTGTAGCGCTGCCTGTTCCTGTTTACCTTGCAGAAGCAGGCTGGTGCTCTGTAATCACTGCGTCCGTGGCAAGTTCCTAAGGACAGACAATATAAAAACTACCACATTTATCCTATTTCATGCATTAAAGTGAGTAAGTAACAGTTAGCGAACGTAAATATCAAGATCTTTTTTTAGCCTAAACGTTGCTCTGACAACCTGCATGACTTTGTTGTCAGCCTTCTCTTTCACAACTCTAAAGCTAAGTGATTTCGACCCAGCCTGTCAGCTATTAAAATGCATGAATTGATTTTTATAAAGCCGATTCCCTCCCTCTCCTCTCCCTCCCCATCCCCCGCCACAGATCCTTACAGATATTGCCCAGAACAACCGGAATACTAATAACAATTAAAAACACGTATGTAAAACCGGGCTGTTTCTTTTTCCTCCGAGAACACTAGGCGATCAGATCAGTTGCATAATAGGAATTGGGAAGGCTGTCTGGCAGGCAGCCTTAAGACGAGAAGAGCTATCTCAATTTCTCTCACTTAATCTTGGCTTCGCGTCAGAAGCTGTGCAGCAGTGCAGTAGAATGGGAGCACGGCAAAAGCTTCGCCAGTAAAACGGCTGGTGCTCATAGACTCTCGCTATGTGGCGATACCTCAGCGGTTTTTCGAGCTGGATTACCTATTGATTTTCCTCCTTTCTTGCCTCCCAGGTTTACTCGGCTGGACATTGTGTGTGTTTGGATTTCTCAAGGATTCTCCCCCGACTAACATGGATGTCCCACCGTTCCTTGCAGTTGAAGGTTGCTCCTTGGCGCAGTGAATGAAGAACATGCAGGGATTGCTAATGGGTTTGGGAAGCGTAGATTCTCTCCTCTGTCTGTGACCATGCCGTGATCGTGTCTGAGGGCCATCAGTTTACGTATCCTCATTCTCACCCGACCGGGAAACCTGACGGCTTAGAAGGGGGAAGTAAGGCAGCGCGTGTGTGCATAGAAACATCATGAAGATTATTTCCCCTATTCTAACTAATCCAGTCTTCAGATGCACCATTAGACTCCTTCTGTGCTTACTGTGGATTGGATATTCTCAAGGAACTACACATGTATTAAGATTTGGTAAGATTTCCCGACACTTTTTCATTGTGCGTTTAAGCCTGAATGCGATTTACGTAGGATTGACTCAGAAGGGGGTGCTGGGGGAGAGCTGGGACGTGCTACCGGAGTCAAGCACCGAAGTCCCTGTGCATTTTGCATCCGGAGGGATGAATTGCTGTGTGTTTTTTTCTGTCGCTGCAGCTCATTGTAGCCGTAGTAACGGCACGGTGATGATAATTATAATAACAATGGAGAGAAAAATGACTGGCAAACGCGTTTGCCTAAGGCTCTGCGGAGCTTGCGTGGCTTCCTCGTAATGTACCTTTTTGTTTCCATAGTAGTGGAAAGCACAGCTAACACAGTGCTTGATCAGTTAAAATCTGTCAACTAGTTGTTAAGTTTCGGTCGCGCGTCCCTGCTCCATCCGAGCCGACTCCGTATGGGCGCGACGCTGTAATGTGAGACCTGCGGGCTGGCTTCCCGGGCAGCGTTTGCCACTTCGATGGCCTTTAGGTTTATACAAGAGATGGTTTATGCCTTGCTCCGTGATCGCGAAAGAGTCTTTCCGGCACTCTTCAAAAACACGGCTTTTATATGCGAGGAAAGTTCTAAGAGGTCCAACATGCCCCCATCCTACCCACCCTCCAGAAAAAAAAAAACAAAAAAAAAAAAAAAAAAAGAAAAAAAAAGAAACCAGAGAGGGAGAGGGAGGGAGGGAGAAAAAAAACATCGATCGGAATGAAATTTCAAGGTGAGCAGAGCGGTTTCACAGTTTAAAGACTATCCCACCCGGACCATGCAACTAACCTTAACAGCTCTGCGTGTGTCCGCGCATGTGTGCGTGTGCATAAGAAAGCAAGCGAGGGAGGAATTTCGGCCGCTGTGCATCCTCTGCAGAAGTTTTACAGTAAGCAAGGGGAGGACGGAAGGGAAAGTAAACCTCACTTCCGAGGCGGGATGTGCTGGCCGGGGAGCGCCTCCGGGCCGAGCCCCACGGCGGGACCCCCGCGCACGGTCCGCGCCCGCCCGGACACGGACACCGCAGGCGCAGCGGGCAAGGGGGCACCCCGGAAGTTGCACCCTCAGACAAGCGGCATCCTCTGTGCCTGCCGGCAGCGTGGCTGGAGGGGGTGTTACAGTGGCTGATGTAAGGTGTTAGCAGCCGCTACAACCCTTTCCGTGGGGCACTAAAAGCTCTTGTCTTCGCCTGGGAGTAGCGCCTCTGTCTGCCTCTAATTTTGCTTAAATTCCCCCCCGCATACACTTTTATGTGGGGAAGGTTGGTAATGATGAAGAAGTCACCAGGCTGTTACTGATCTCGTGTGCTGAATTCCTAGTAGCACTTATTTTCTGCTTCCATCTGATCTAAAGGTGGTGCTTAAGGCACGTTGCTCCTAGCAACCGTCTTCAGGAATGCTTGTTTCTTTGGACATGGCTAAACGGGTCCGTATATCATTGCGGGGCTTATTTTGCATTCAGTCTGCTCCATAGTCATGGCCGTGAAATTAGCGCCGGGGCTGCTTGCGGTCCGGCACTGTCCAGCTGTCCGTCCTTCCCCGGACCGGGATTCATAGACGGGGCCGAGGTTTGGTATCCAGAACCCTTGAATTACTCTCAAGGGTAGCTATGTAAACAAGCCTCTTCCCGGCAACACCATTAGAAAGAGGTGAGCATTCCTCCTTTAGGTTAGCATCCTCTCTGAACTGTTGGTCTAACGTACCTGTAGAGACAGCCCTGGCGAGCAGCATTTTGGCAATGATTCGAATAATCAATAATCCCGAGACTCAAGGCTGGTGCAGCGGGACTCCGGCACCCAGTGACATGGTGGCACAGGAGTGTATTTTTCTAGGCTAACTTCCCTTCGGAACTGCCTCCGGGTCATCTAGTCGGTTAACGGGTTATGCTAACTTCATTGTTTGTAGCCTGCTTCTGAAGCACGGACTGCTTTTTCTTGTCTGTAAAAAGAATTGTCGCCAACCCAACCGTGAGGCTTGGAAGCAAGGGATGGTTGTTTAGCTTATTTTAGTATGGGAGATCTTAGACGTAAGAGAGCCCGAGGAAGGCTTTCTCCCTGCTCAGCCGGGCCTGTTGCACATCCCTGCTGTGAGGAGTCCGGGTTTAGCTTGGTCCAGGTGCGGAGCGACTCTGACCACCAGAGCCGCCCAGCCCCTTCCCCAGAGGGTGACATCTCTGTGCGTAGGACATGGCGGGGAGGAGGGAAGGAAGAGGGAGATTTGTGGAAGAGCTTTGGTTATTTCTGAGAGGGGAATTCCCTGCCGTCCCCTCCGGGCTCCTGTGCTGTCTCTTCCAAGTGTCCTTGCGACCGGGGGACTGGTGTGCCTGTGCCTTCCCGTGGAGTCCTTCCCGAGAAGCGAGGGCTGAGGAGATTCCCTCCAGAAGGCAGCCTGCCAGCCCCCGTTCTTCTTCCTCAGCCAGCAGCGCTATGGCAACGGGGGAGAGCTTGAAGCCTGCCAGAGCTGCAGCCCCCTCATTCCTCCTGTGCAAATTAACCACCGTGGATTCGCATTGTCCTTCCCACGGCTTCTGTCATTGTTGGGACTAGCCAGCACGTCCTTTTTCTCTCTCTCTCTCACATACTCTCAGATACCTTTTAGCAACCACACAGGGAAGTCGAGCCGCCTGGGTCAAAGGCAAAGGGTTATTTTTGCCCGTGCCTTATGGAGCAGGCACGGGGAGAGGCTGGTGCGATGGCATCAGTCACTCCCTGGTGGCATTCGAGTGCGGCAACGTGGTATTTGGGCATCACACCACCACCCTTCCTAACTGCCACCTCGCCTCATGGAGTTTGCGGCCAGCCCCCCTCCTCCGCCGTTTGTGAGTCGCTTCCCACGGGCAAGCCCAGGGACCGCTGAGAGTGAGGCTTGTACCCACCACACTCGAGGGTTTCAAACAGGAACAAAAAACATTGCTGAATTAGACTTAAGTGTATACGACTGATGTGGATAAAGGCCGGGTCCCAGCCTGGGGAAGGAGAAAAGCAGGTGCCTAGCATTTGTCTCTCCATAGCTAAGCGTGATGGAAACCTTTTCCTTATCATTTGGCACCGTACAAAAGCCCAAATCTGTGCCCGTCGGCGGATCCGCCCCATTATCGGGGATTGCGTGTCGTAGCTTTCCCATTCGCTGCTCCCGTGGAAGAGCAGAGCCCGGCGGCAGCTCCCGGGAAGTCCCGGTAACGCGACCGGGCCGGGCCGGGCCGGGCCGGGCCGCCGCTCCGCTCCCCAGCCCCGGCCCCGCCGGGCTCCGCTCGCTTCTGTCTTTGCTCCCCTCGGGGCACCCCAGCACTCGTGAGGCTGAATGAACAAGCCATTAAGAGCTGTTAGCCATCAGCAACTCTTCACCTGTGTTTACACAAGCCAACCTCGTCTTGCCCAAGGCAGTAAGACGCCGGGCTACTTAAAACCCCTATTTTCTTCCCCGTTCCTATGCTTTCTCCTTCCTTTGGACTACTCTAAAATACTCTTTATTTAAATTACCCGCTTCGGGCCTTGTGTCTGCTGCCGAAAACAATGCGGAACAAAACCCTGCCCATCCTGCATGGATGGGCAACCTCCCTACATCAAAGGTTTGAATATGGATCGGTGAGCAGGAGGTGAAAGCGGTTTGGCCCTTGCGTTTCCTAATTCCCCATCAGGTAACTCAAGTGAAAGTATGCGAAGGACTAAGGATCTCCTCCTCAGGGAGCCCACTGGCCTGCTAAGAGTTTCCCCACGTTGCTGGGCATTTTTTCTCCTTACTTCAGCACATTCAAAAAGAAAAGTAAAGAAAAGCAGAGGCCTGTGTCTGTAGCCTTGCCTAGTCGCTGATTTGGCGTTGTGGGTATTTCCAGTGAATCCTGGCTTCAAGCAGATGAGAAAGGGAGATGGGTGTTGCTGGTTAGAATGGATTATATATATAAAAAGGGGTGGGGGGGGCGCAAGGGAAGGTGGGTTCGCCTACCCCCAATTTAAAAACAAAATGAAACCAAGAGGAAAGAGGTAGAATACTTTTCGATGAATGAAGGTAGAGTTCTGAACTCTTCACAAAATAATTTCCTACTGTTGACCTTTCCTTTTCTGAAGAAAAAGAAAAAAGAAAAACAAAAAAGAGAAACAAAGCCAACGCACCAAATCACTACAAAACTTAACACTTTCCCGTTTTGCTACACAAAAGGAAAACAATAAGAATAGTTGCAAAGCAGAACTGTGGATGATCATGTGGATGATCTTTGGGATCGAATAGAAAACGACCTCATTCTCAAGTCCACTGTGGGAACTTAGAGAGGGGAACTCTGTACTTCGGAGACTTCTCTCGTGAAGGTGCGGCAGGGGTGTAATCTGCCATACTACTTAACTGAGCTCCTTTGACTCAAACGGATTGAGTTTATCTCCACAAAACTGTTTTCCCGAGACAGGGCTTGGCAAAACCAGCGAGGAGGCCAGCTCAGTGCGTCCACGGCTTGTGCAATTGCCGGTGGCTGTCGAGCCATACATTTCTGAGGTTCAAGTGACCATTTTTACCATCTAAAAGCAGCAAAGACGTGGAAAAGCAGTGAGAGCTAAGCCTCTGCAAAAGGTTATGAGACAAGCTCAAGTGATAAATAGCCGCTGGGTGATCAGCTAGAGATTTACCGGAATGGACATGCATTAGATCTCTTTGATGTGCAGTTTCTTTCCTCTGGATTTTGCACTGACACTCTTTCGTGGAAGGATGCAACCTTTCCGCGTGTATTTAAGAGAGAAACGAGAGACCGTACATAGCTGGTTTTGGTCGTGAAGGCAGCCTGCGATGAATATCTGCAAAGTAAACACTTGTTGTAGCAGCCCTAGAGGTCCGTGGTTTGGTAATTCCAGCACTTAGAGCCAACGAATATTTTACTGCCAAGGACCAGAAGCTTTCAATACGTGTTAACATCCTCACGGAGGCGAGTTCAAAATCAGTCTTATAAACAGCAACAGAAATCTTTGAAAGAAGAGTAAGGTTAAGAGCCTCGGGAAGGCAGCAAGGAGGTGAGAAGCATTGTTATTGACTGCTCCAGATTAAACAGCGCAGAGGAAGATTTCAATTTGATAACGTCACAGCCCTTCCTGTTTTTCTTTGCTGCTTCTGCTGACAATTTGGTAAGGTAATTAAATTGGCTGATTGAAGTCACAGTGGTCATGGGGCGATAAAGACCATTTGGATTTAATGGAATTTAGAAACAACAGTGCGCTGCACACAACTCTTACAGAACGAGAATTTTAATGACTCATTCAGGGTGCTGACTACGTAGAACGTCCTGGACGAGCTTAATTGAAAGGGCAAAGCAGATTAGCTGTATACAGTCTTTATTGCACTAGATAGGGGAATTAGAATGATCCTTTTAAAAGACTCATTATTGCATTATCAAGATTTAATGTAGGTTAAGAAAACTTTCATTCGTGTGGGCTGTCTGGAATCTCCCCAGATCCTTTCAGCCGGTGTTTGGAGCACCAACAGCTTTGTAAAAGAATTTTCACACAATTGTCCGATAGATTGGATGGTGAGAAGTATAACTCACTATTTTCTGGCTGCTACTTGTCCTCTGAAGTGATGCAAAGTTCAAGTATTACCTGCTATTTAAATGTGGTCGACAAATGAAATGGTTTATGTCAATGGAGATAAGAACCCAGAGAAAAAGAGTTTTACTAGCATTTTCTAACTAAAATGTTAGAGTTTTTATTTTATTTTATTTTATTTTATTTTATTTTATTTTATTTTATTTTATTTTATTTATTTTGCTTTGCTTTGTTTTGTTTTGTAGAAGAGAAAATCCCCTTTTGGTTTAGAAAAAAATAATCAAATATTTTGCAGTCATTGCAAATAATTGCAGGTCTTTGTCCCCTACTTAATTTATTTACCTTTTCTCTTTCTTAGTTTTAACCTTCACTCTCTTTAATCTCTTCCAGAGGAGCAATTGCTAGAAGTTCTGTCAATAACGGAAAAGAGAAAATAGAAGGTGCCTTATTTCCATACACTGCAATCTGCAAGGCAAATTAATGTTCCCCGAATAAGCTTTTTATAATGTTATGCTGTAATGTTTGTTGGAAGATTAGATTAAACAATATGATAACATAATATCATTATGCAGTCACGTCTGAATTGGAATATAGAGAAACAAAGATCACTATCATATTAATGCTTATAATTTTATGCTTTTTTTCCCTGAGTCTTTTGGGTCCTTTATTCTACAGTAATAATAGTCTAACGTTTATATAGTGCCTTCATTTTAAACAGCCAGAGCTTTCAGTAATGCAAAGAGAACAGAACAAACATGTAATGATCATTATTCCAATTACTGGAGCTCAGCCAGCTCTGGATAAACTAGGTGGTGTTCTAATACTATGTAAAACACTAAACAGAAGCTCTAAAAGTGTATTCTTAAAAGGTAATTAAAAGGTAATTCTTAACGAATTAAAAATACAATTTTTTTTTTTTTTGGGTGGGAGCAAAAATTAGAATTGACCCATGGGTGTGGTGCTTAAGACTGATCTTTTTGCACCTGCTGCTAAGATATATATAGATAAAATTTTGCAAGTGATTTGGATTAGAATGGATTCAGATTTCCTTGAAACTTATTCTTCTGTAGTCTTTTGAAAAGGCTACTGAAATAGAATAACTCATATATGAGCAGATTTACTAGTTATGTGTCTTTCAAATAAAATACACATTCTTAGATCATGTATTTTTAAAGTGTTTCCACTTCTAGGTCTTTCTGACTGGGCTAAAGAAAAACAAGTTCTTGGCTGGTAAAGTGACTGATGTCTATGACAGGGATAGTTTGAAGCATACCTACATTGTAGCCCTTGGATAAAAAAGCTGGTCCTTAAATAATAAAATTTTGTTGTCAACACATCAGAAGATTAATTTATAGATTTGACAGAATTTCATCTTTATATTTGGGGAAGTAGAGTCATTCATTTTTGCTAAATGTCTATATTATTATATTTGTACTTACATTCTCAAACTCTTTTAAAACTTGTTCATCAATAAAATGGTTATCTGGATTTAAATGTCAGTTAAATTAGGAATGTTGAAAATGTCTATTGATAATTCAGGATGAAAAAAGCAAAACAAAACAAAAAACAACCCTGTTTGTCAGAGTCACTAATTCTTATAACTCAGTAACACTGACCAAAGAGTCCAGGGAGAGTATAATATACCTCCAGGATCTGTAGTTCAGGAGACTAGGAGACTTCAAGATTTTTTTAATTTAATGTATGGTTGATTTTTTTCCTCTTTTTTTCTGTTATCTTAATATTTTAATGGATGTCTCTGATATTTCCCAGTCATACAACAACCGATCTGAATTTAAAGGGTGTAGCAAAATCTAGCACCAAATTATCCCTGCTGTATTTTTCAATGGATGAGTGGAAAATGTAATGTTGTTTTATGTAAGAACAAAGTAATTTTGGAAGAAAAATCCCCCCCCCCCCCGCCTTTTTTTAATCTTTTGATTCCTTCACTCTTTTCTTTTTTCCTTATTTTTGTAATAGGTGAAATGCAAAATGATTACTTAACTAGTTAAAAGGGTAATGGTAATGTTATTTTACAATTCCTTTTTGAAAAATCTTGGCTTTCCAAACTTTCTGGAAAAATAAAAATTGAAAGGCCTCTTTTCTACCTAAAACCCAAACTTCTAGTGCAAGCCAAGTTTTAGGCCTCCTCTGCATTATATGGAGAGTGAAGTTGGGAGAAAGATTAGACAAGCTTGGCTTAGAGTGGATCACTCTTGCATGGCAAAACTGGGCACCACAGTACAAAAGGGATGTAAAACTGTTGGAGAGTGTCCAGGGGAGCGTGACGAAGATGGTGAAGGGCCTAGGGGGGAAGACATAAGAGAAACGGTTGAGGTCACTTGGCCTGTTCAGCCTGGAGAAGAGGAGGCTGAGGGGAGACCTCATCGCAGTCTATGGCTTCCTCACAAGGGGGAGTGGAGGGGAAGGCGCCGATCTATTCTCCTTAATCACCAGTGATAGGAACCACGGGAATGGTGTCAAGCTGAGGCAGGGGAGGTTAAGGCTAGACATCAGGAAGAGGTTCTTCACTGGGAGGGTGGTCGCACACTGGAACAGGCTCCCCAGGGAAGTAGGCACTGCACCAGCCCTGTTGGAGTTTAAGAAGCATTTGGACTGTGCACTTAGTCACATGGTCTAAAATTTTGGGTAGACCTGTACGGTGCCAGGAGTTGGACTCGATGATCCTTATGGGTCCCTTCCAACTCGGGATATTCTATGATTCTAACTGAGGTTGGATGAACCCTGCTTTTCCTGACATCAGCTATATAGAGGAAGTGAAGGTGGATGGATCAGGGGTTTGTTTTTCTCCCCAGATTCTGAGTTTTATTGCCACACTGAATTCAAATTCTCAGGTAGGAATTTAAGAGGGAAAGGTAAATTTGTCAATGACTCAGGCTTGTTCCTGACATAAAAATTCAAAAACAGCAGAACAGAATGCTCACTCATTCTGCTCAAAACTCACCAGCAAATGAGTGGTTTATGTTTTCACAATAGGTAATCACAATCAGTCCTATAAATAAGGACTTTTTTTTTTTTTTGTGAAGATATGTATTTATCTGATTGCTTACTCTACAGAAGCTTATTGAGCAAACTTTATCAAGCTTGGTTTAAAAGATACAGAATTACTCCAGGTTTTGAAAAGCATGCCATCTTCACATTTAGCTCTTTATTTCCAGTAAAATATTTTAAATTAAGTGTTATATTTCTCTGAATACAAAAATAAGTATTACTTTCAAGTATGGTTTTATTTATTTATTTATTTTTGTCCTAAGGTAACTGACGCTGAATTTAAAACACTTTCATTAAAATGCACATTTATGTGCATATACACTCTTAGTAGGTAATAAGCTGGGTAAATTTATTAAGGATTCCTTTATAACTGAACATTTGGGCTTTTATACTTCTCCAGGAGCTAAATATATACCAGTTATATCAACCAGCTCATGAACTAAACATGTATCAGCTGTATGGATCAGCTTATATTTACGCTGTTATTTAAAAAATACTGTTAGTACGTGACTTACAGAACAGTCCATGATAATAAAAGAAATAACAGTAGTAAGCATGATACATTTACATAAAATATCTGAGTCTCATAGTTCACAATGTTCATCTTTCAGCTTTTTTATTGTTTTTTTTAAACATGTAATCAAATATTTTAAGTCCTGCTTCAACAGTTCATATTGCAAAACATTGAAGAAAGTAGTTCTTTTAGTTGGAGACAGAACAAATCTTCTATTCCTACCTATATGTTCAGTGTCAGTACTTGATCTTCAGTCAATACAAGCAACGTAGATTATCAGAGAAATATATTCATTGATAGTGTTAAGAGGATTTATGTTGTGTGTTTTTATTTTTACACTGTATGTGATATGAAATCTGCATGCACTAGGTAAAGTTTCTTACAAGTTAGTCCTTCACAGCTACATTTTATGGGTCAGATATTGAAATAAGATAAATCATATTACAGTTTAGGTATGATCCTTTTCTAACTTTCCATTCAGGTCAGTGGCTTATGTTAGTACAAAATTAAATAAGAATCAGAGTTGTACGTTGTTGGACACTGTTTAGAGAAAAAATGTTTTAGATCATTCTAATGTTAAAGCTAAGCAATTAAGTTAACGTCCATAGAAACCTGTTTATCCTAGGTATACTCATTGCCTGAAAGAGTTGGTGATAGAGTATTTTTCCTAAGTTGCATGATTAGATTAGCTACGTTGAATAAATAATATAGTGCTCTTTAAGTCAAACCATTTTTGCTGGTTTACATTAGCAAAAAATCTCACTACAGAATCTGCCTTTCCTTGATTTTTTTTCCAATTATCTTTTAAGATTGCACTACACTGTTTTTACACCTAAATTTGTCATTTATTTGTTTTCATTAACAATATTTAGCAATATACTATAAAAAAATTCAAAGTAATAATTTCAAGAAGTTATTTATTTATTTATTTATTTTTTTTGCCTGGAAAGGGCATACCGATTACCCATTGACAGAAGGCACTGTGGTCCAGGAGCCCCATAGAAGTTATTTTGCAGAACAAACATTGCAAAACTATTAGGAACTTTGTGGTACGTACAAGTATACATGAATAACAATGAAGCAAATGAAGTTTACACATTCTGTAAAAGGAGCTTATTTTTTGAAGCAAAAACTTCATTGTTGTTCAGCACCATTTATCATATGAGGCACTAACAAGGTAAATCTTTGAAAAGAAATTCCATGTTGCCTATTCATTAAGGAATTAGGTAAACAGGTATGTTAGGGAAATTAAAATCAGAGTGCTCTAAATCAGGGGCAATAATTTGCTCTTCAAATGCTGCATCATAGTAGTTTCTAACTTTTTGTTTTTTAACTGAAACATTTATGTCCATCTTGCTATACACATTTTACTCATTTAAGAAACTGAAGGTTGTTCATAAAATTCATGCAGAACTTTTAAGAAATTATCACCATGCATTCAATTATTACATAAAAAAGTCATTGTTCTTGTTTCATATTTTGTTGCTTAACAAGAAACGATATCAAGACTCAACCCTAGGGAATCTAATTTGTAAAATTATATTTTCTGATTTTTACTGATTATATTATTATAAATTTCTGATATTATAAATTTCTGATTTTTACATTTTTCATGGCTTACTATACTTACCAAATTTTCCTGTACAAATATGGGTAATTTTTTTCATTCAAATTGAAAGAGGAACCTAAAACAATTATCTTTTCCCATTAATAATTATGCATTTAAAAAAAAAAAAAAGTATATATACTTGCTTAGAACTATCTAGTCTTTCTGGTGTTATATAGCATCCATATTCATGTCTTTCTAGTCTACGTAAGAATGACCATTTGATATTTCACAGAATCGCAGAATGGTTGAGGTTGGAAGAGACCTCTGGTGATCATCTAGTCCAACCCCCTTCCAAGCTGGGTCACCCAGAGCACGTTGCACAGGATGGCACCCAGGCAGGTTTTGAATATCTCCAGAGAAAGAGACTCCACAGCCACTCTAGTCAAAGTATTTCAATCTCTGAAGCTGGAAAGTTAAAATATAACTGTGCAAAATATGCAAAACGTAAGACCAGTGACTGGTCATAACTAATATGATGCAAAAGTGGATTTATTCTTCTTTTTTAAAGAAGATTTATTATGCACTGAGCGAGTATATCTTGCTGATTTTTAATAACTGTACTTTTGTGTGAGTCCATTTTCAGAGAAGTGTGATTTTTGGCTAATATTTTTTTGGTGCTCATCTTCATACCTTGAGCTATTTTAGACAATGAACTACTTAGACATGTCTCCAGATATCCCTGACTACACTACTCTGTTTGCTTTTTGTTTGTTTGGGGAGTGTGGGGAGGGGAATCCATAGGTCGCATGGAGGTAGTTTGAGAACAGTAATGAAGGTGTGTTAAAAGTCTTAAGTGATGAAAATGCAGAACACAGAAAGGAACTGAGAGTGGTTAGTGGAAAAAAAAAAAAAAGCACCACTACCAAAAAAACAAAACTCCAAAAACACTGTCTTACCTACAAAGGCTATATATACCATGAAAACAGTAAGATTTTTTAAAATATTTTATTTATGCCCACATTTGATCTTTTTGTAACTGTGAAGCAAACATACACAGAGACAATTCAGGGGAAGTGGTAAGCCTTGTGCATGCTTCATCTGTAAATAGCTGAGGGAAGAAAATGGAAATTTGGGAAAGAAACGTGCAACGTTTTTTCAACACTGCTATGAGTTTGAATGTCCTTGAGAATGAAAGGCTATAAAATATGACTGTTATTAAAGCTTATCTCTTCAGATCTCAGTAGACTCTATCAGTCACAACATTCAAAATGCCTGCAGTAACTTTGTGACTGTGATACGCCTAAGAAAAATGTGTCTAAAAATGCATTAAATCAGATTTTGTAATATCTTTTTAAACCTACCTATCCAGAGGAAAGTCACATTTAAATATCAAATCAGTGTTAGCTAATCACAATGTCTTCAATTTTACCCATTTGTGACCTTTTGTTTCTAGACATTGAGTATTTCAAATATAACTATGCTGTTGTATCATTCTGTGATCATTAATGTTCATTAAACATTGTATTTGTCAAAACTTAAGGTAAGACTGTACCATATTCTCATATAAACACAGCTTGGGTTGCTTTACTGAGCTTTTTCCACTCTTTTCATGGGTAAGTGCTTCAGTTGGATAGAAATGTTGCATCTAGCTGTTTTCCCATTGATTTTGTTTATTCTCCTGACTGCTTCCTTCTAGATTGCTAGAAGGATTACTTATATAGAAAGTTGTAGTGCATGCTTTTGGAAGCCTTTTTTTCCCCTGTTACTACAGACCATTCCAAATTCCTGTTTTATTTTGGGGTTGCACTATGTACTGGTTTCTTATTCATCAAAACCCATCTGATGGTTATAAGGACAGAAAATTAAGCTGCTCCACTCTAGTTAAACATTTACAAAAGTAAACAGCAATGTTTTCACTATAGAATAACATATATTCAATAAGAGATTATTGGATGTTTGATAGTAGGTCCCTTTATTACTTATTTTTAGCAGTCATCAGGGTGACACAGTATATCTGTGAATTGAACAAAGTAACTAGGCAGCAATAGTCTTACAATTGCAGGCCTATGTGAATGTGTGCACATACTTAAGTTTTCTTGTGATGGTTGCCCAAATGCAGGAAAAAAAAAAAAGAAAAAAAAAAGCTGAAGAATCTCTCCTTTTCTGGAGTTGTTGTTTAACATAAACTGGGAGAATTGCCTGAGGGTGCATCAGGGGTCTTGGATGGAAGATCTCATAAGGACTATCCATCTGCTTCCTGACAAATAGTGTGAGGATGGGATAGCAAGGAGTTGTGAAGGTGGCAGAAACTCTTCTCACGTAGTGTGATCTTTGTGAATATTTTCAAAATGCTCATGAAAACAAAAAAAAACCCCAAAATTCAAGAATGAAGTTGTGAAATTCAGCAAAAAACACAGTCAAGCATATTCATGAACTTAAAAAAAAAAAAAAAAGAAAGAAAGAAAAAAAAAAGAGGACAGTTCAGAATATGGTATCCTCAGAAGAAAAGAGCTAAATTCTGTGAATGAAACTATGAAATTAAAACATGCTGTCATGCATTTACCCCCCCACCCCCTCACGCCCCCTCAAACCCACCACACCCACCAGCTGCTAAGGGTTTGGAAATGGTACTAATTAACACATCAACTTGTTTTTACCATGGAGTGATAGCATTAGGGAAATCTTCATTTAGAGAGTGAATCTGCCTCTGCCCCAGAACCACAGTGGCCTACCTTCACTTTGTTTTAAGAGGAGGTGCTTATGCTAATATTGCCAGGTGCAACAAGTAGTACTGTAAATCAGAAGATCATATTAAAGTTCATTTCTGTTAAACTGACAGCCTAAAACTACACTACAACTAGCACACTGGCTAGCACACTACAACTAGCACACTACAACTAGCATACTGGCAGTTTTTTTCCCAGCCTTTGCTGCACTAAGCCTTGCAGGGCAACTAGGGAAATCCTGAAGAGATAGAGGGTCTTCATTGCTGCCATATCTGATTAGACACAATTTTCACAAAAGATTACCCACATGGATATCTTCACAAATATGGTTAATAGGTGGAAAGCCAGAATGTATTTTATTCCCATGACTCGTCCTGTTGAACCATAATTTTTTAAAAACAAGAAGCCTAAGGAAGTGACTAAATATTAGCCTATGTTTTAGAGCTTGTTTAATTCTGAAGCTGAAGTCATCCATGAAAGCTCATGTTGTCTACTTTGGCAGAAAATAAAACTACTGAAAACCAGAAAATATTGGCTTTGCTTCCATCCTAAAGATAGCTGAGCTTTTTGTGCTAAGCAGAATGAGAGAAAAAATGAAAGGCTCTAGTCTGGGTGATAATGAAATATTTTGCAGTTAGGAAAGATGACTGTGCTGATGAACAAAAGGATTTTCTGTCAGGATTGGCAAAGGAAATGAATATACTAAGATTTTCAGATGCACATTAAGAGTTCTAAAACATCTACCTTTCGTCCACTATGTTTGCATTGATATTGAGCTGGAACTATAGAGGATTACAGTTCTCTTGCTTTTGAAAAACATCTTTAGTGCATATTTTATAATTAGATTTTTCTTAACTAAATTTTACGTATTCTTTGGAAATTAGTTGCCTTTCAGCAGAATTTGAGACTTTTAGATACTCATTTAGGTTGGCTTATATCACAGGCAAACATTTTTGAACAAAAAGTTTATTTCAGAGCTAAGACTAACATTTAAACTTCTATAAACACTACTAGCTTATTTTTTGTTTGTGTATATTATTTGTTATTATATGACCTTCCTTTCAGTAGGAAACAGAATATTTTATTTTATTTTATTTTATTTTATTTTATTTTATTTTATTTTTTTGCTTCTCTTATCAACACTGTGGTCAGTTATGCAAGCAGGGAGCAAGTTAGACAAAACCTTTCAAATGTGATAAGCTTCCATTTTCAAAAGTGCCTTAAATTTAATGTGCTGTGAATGCCTGGGGTAATGGACTTCAGGCATGCTATAACTTCACATAAGTGAACAGTGTTTTACCTTAACAAGGCCTACATGATTCAAGACATAGGTGTTTTATCTTTCTCTGTATAAGATTTAATGTAGGTGTAATCCCGTCTTTCATAATAAGAAATTTTATGAATTTCAAAATGCAAATGACAGTAGGTAAGACTCTTTTAGAGCTAGTTTCAACATTACCTTCTTTCAATATAATACGTTATTAGGAAAGGAACAGGTAAAAATATAAATATTTTATACTATGGAGATAATCTTTCTAGAAGTCTAGAAAGTCATGAACAACAGAGGAAGGAGACTAATGAATGGTTATTCACTTTTTATAAAAGAATATGGCAATTTGAATGTTTTCAGGTAGAGTATTTAAAAGAAATGAAAAGAAGCATGGACTATGAATAAGAAAAATATGTAATTCATTGCCAGTGAATGTTCTGGCCCCTAACCTCTCAGTAATTACCAACATTTAAGGAAGAAAGGTCTCCACTGGACACTACTGCCACTTTTGGCTCTGTAAGTCCCTAGATAAGTAATTGTGGAAAGTCGAAGAAACTAGAGTAAGAGTTATTCCATGTTTGCCTTGTTTTTTCCCTTTCCCTTAAATTTTGACTATTGCACTGTGTTGAAAACAGGGTAGTGTGTATTGGAAAAATAGTTTTTTTGATGCTACTTTACAGCTATTCTTATGTTATGTTTTCTGTAACATGCATAAGCATAGAATATATAAAATGATATCAGTGAGTTACTGTGCTGTTACTGGAGATTAAGACAAAGAAGGTTAAGAAACAAGTAATACATTCTTCATATATGAATAAAATAATTAGATAGAGTAGAGGAAAGAGAGAATTTTAAAACACATACTAAGTATGATAACATATAAAAAATGGTATATGGCACTCTGCAAAGCAGTATTCAGCCAAAGGTAATTACTCAGCTCTGCAGTGGAAAATGTGGAAATACAGTTCTGGAGCAGGATCACAAAAACACAGCTCATTTGTCTTTTTGCAGAAAGATGTCAATAAAAATATTGGTGAGAGAAGTGGCCAATGTATCTTTTTTTCTTTTCTTTTCTTTTCTTTTCTTTTCTTTTCTTTTCTTTTCTTTTCTTTTCTTTTCTTTTCTTTTCTTTTCTTTTCTTTTCTTTTCCTTTCCTTTCCTTTCCTTTCCTTTCCTTTCCTTTCCTTTCCTTTCCTTTCCTTTCCTTTCCTTTCCTTTCCTTTCCTTTCCTTTTCTTTTCTTTTCTTTTCTTTTCTTTTCTTTTCTTTTCTTTTCTTTTCTTTTCTTTTCTTTTCTTTTCTTTTCTTTTCTTTTCTTTTCTTTTCTTTTCTTTTCTTTTCTTTTCTTCTTTTCTTTTCTTTTCTTTTCTTTTCTTTTCTTTTCTTTTCTTTTCTTTTCTTTTCTTTTCTTTTCTTTTCTTTTCTTTTCTTTTCTTTTCTTTTCTTTTCTTTTCTTTTCTTTTCTTTTCTTTTCTTTTCTTTTTTCCAAGTAGAGCATCTCTACAAAAGCATCACAGTCTTTATATAATATAATTTCAGCATTTATGCAGAATAGAATGTTACTTTAAAAGCTTAACGTTATCCTTGGAGATCTCCAAGTAAAATACTAAACAGTCTGGATAATTTCAGTTATCTGAGGTCTGTGCCAGCAGTGGAGCTAATGGCCTATTGAAATGTACATGATGATATTTCTAGCTACACAAGCTTGTATACAACTTTCAGTTTCTTGTATTGCTTCTCTCAAAAGAAGATTGTGTTCAGCCGGGGTAGAAATGTGAAAATGTTTCCTAGAAACTTGGAGGTAATATTATCTTTTATCTTATTCATCAATAAATAAATAAATAAATCCTTCTGGGCATAGATATTAGTGATTTTAGTGATTTAGAAAATGGAATTTACTATTTTAAGACCACAGAAAGCGGAGAGCATAATTTCATATTGTAATCAAACTCTGCTGTTGAGAAACATTCCTGTGTCACAAGAAAGATCTATTGACCATTGTTAGATCAATAGATCACTTTCATCATTACCTCTTAGTAAGAAAGTTTATTATTTAAAATAATCCTGTAGCTCCCCAGTGGGGCAGTTGAAAGTCCAAAGCCCAGAAGGAGAATTGGCTCGCTGCTTCCACAAACTAAAGCAATATCTTTAAGTAACATCGTGGGGAAAGTCATGAAGATTGCGATGCCTTGTTAAGGACGGTGTGTTTATGTACTGCAAACATTAAACACAAAGAAGATACAGAGATTTCATCCATATGCCAAGATTCTTCATGTGCCAATTTTAGAAATATTTCCTTTGGACAAAATTAAAAGGAGCTCTACAAGTATAGCTGTGTATGAAGTTAATGATACAATTATGAAATAAGTGATTACGGATGAATGTAGAGAAGCCCAGTTTAAGGATTTCTCTACCTGTCTGATTTAGATATTCTTGAAAATAGATCTCCCAAGATCTTGCTTGTTTGGCTGGATACTAGTCAAAAAAAAAAAAAAAAAGTCATCAATGCCCAGACAAATACACAATAGAGAAATTGCAGTAGTATTAAAATAAAGCATTGCTTTGAATGGATAAATTTAAGCAAGTACTATACCTGAATGACAGCCAGTGGTTGTCAGGAATCTACAAATGGCTATGGGCAGTTCTTTTTGTTTGTTTGTTTGATGATATTGATAACTGCTGAAAAACCATTTAAAATATTAAAGCTTACAGAAACAGAAATTTTTAAAATTTTCAAGTCCTGTTTTTATTTATGGATTAGCAGATAGATAGTAGATACATATCCTCCCATCCCCACAAATTAATGTGTATACGTGTGTGCATAATATACCCTTTTAGATCGAGTCAAAAGAACAAATAAACAAATTAAAAAATTGCCTGTGTATAAGACTAATTTATAAAATAACATCTGTGCAATAACTTCGTAGCTTTTGTCTACTAACCTCAAATTTGGATTTAGAAATCTTGACGCTTTTGGCTTTCAAATTTGAATAAGCTTAGAATCTCTTTTTTTTTCTTGTGTCCGTACTAAAGTAATAATATTTTCTTTATTATGTGAAAGCCTGTGAGCTTGGTTTTGAGTCTGACGGACCTTTTTTTTAAAAAAAAAACAGAAAACAAAAAACAAAATATTGAAATACTGCTGCTTTCTTTTTGCAATCTGGTTACAATTTATGTATTTTTAGAGTCTACAGAAATAATTTTCAATTTTTATCCTCTTAGAATAGGAATGGTAATTTGTTGCCAGCAGGAAACCTTAAATTGCCTCTGAATATGATTGAAATCTAAACTCATATTCTTTATCCTCTTCTCCCCCCCACCCCGCCTTTTTTTTTTGATAAACCTAACTATCCAAAAATGTCTTTGCAGTGTTTTTTTTAAGTCTCTAAGGGAATGTTTGAAAGATACTTTGGGTTAAGTAGAACCGTAAATTATTAACATATAAATTGTTGCTGAAGAACTCCCTGTGTGGATATTGTTGCTGTGGAAGAAGAATGTTCTAAAAGGGAGAGGTCAGGTAGAAACAGGCATTCTTTTATTCACATATGAAGCTATTCAAGAACAGTTATTCAAGAGTTCTTGTGCAAGAACTCTACAAATAAGGGCTCAAAGATTTTGATCACTGGTTTCAATAAATACTACAGACTAGTCTGTATACTACATGCATATTAATAGCATTTCAGCAAAGTTAAAATTATGTGGCCATAAACTATCTTAGCTCTATGCCCACCCACTTTTTTCCTCTTTGCTCATTCCAATTGATAATGCAATGAAAGATTGCACTGAAGGAAAGTGGGACAAAGTATTTTCTTTGTCTCCTCAGTTATAATATTATTTTGATGACAATCTGTAGAAGTAGTAAAATGAAGGCTACTGCAAACTTATTATGATTCATGCTACATTTAGTCTGTTACAGAATCACAGAATGGTTGAGGTTGGAAGGGACCTCTGGAGGTCATTTGGTCCAACCTCCCTGCTGAAGCAGGGACATCCAGAGCAGGTTGCCCAGTATCATGCCCAGACTGAAGATCTCCAAACAGGGAGACCACGATCTCTCTAGGCAACCTGTGCCAGCACTCAGTCATAGAATCACAGAATCATAGAATGGTTTGGGTTGGAAGAGACATCAAAGATCGTCTAGTTCCAAGGCAGAGACACCTTCCACTAGATCAGGTTGCTCAAAGCCCCATCCAAACTGGCCTTCAACACTTCCAGGGATGGGGCATCCACAACTTCTCTGGACAACCTGTTCCTGTGCCTCACCACCTTCACAGTAAATAATTTCTTCCTAATATCTAATCTATTCCTAATATCTAATCTAAATCTCTCTGGTTTTAGTTTCAACATTAATCTTTCCTTGTTTTATCAATGATGTTATATTTGGATGAGGAAAACTGTATATATCACAGCAGTAGATTTTACTACCACCTTGGTTTCTTCTCTCAGACTGGTATGTTGAATTCTGACTGTTAGGAGATCAGTTTTCTCTCAACTTTTTGTGTTTTATTGGTGAAATAACCTAGAAGGCAGGCAGCCTTCTCACAAGGATTTTATAACTGAATGAAGTGTGTAGCAAACTTCTTTTGCACTCACTAAGGAATTGAAGTGTTGAAGGATTAATTCCTCACTTTACATTAAAGAGTCAGGAAATGTTAATAACAAGGTGGAATATGGATTTGCTTGGTAATCTGTTATTCCTGTTTATGCTTTCCAATTTCTGCAATAATTAAGGATATTTAAATTTTAAAGGAAAAGTAATCAGCCAGTATTTGGTATCTCAGATTATTTTGTAACAAAACAAATCACAAGTGTACTAACCATTTGAATATATATTGAATATATTTGTACATATAATTTATACAAAGTTTAAAACACACTTAGAGGTTGAAAATTATAGCTAAGCAAATATAGAGATGGAGTCTGAAGTGACAGCATTTAGATCTAGTATATACTTGTGCAATGATCTTGATGCAGAATTTGACCAAGAACATTTTAGTGCTCTTATAAAGGAACTTTGTGTTATTCTCCTCTCATACAGTATAATTCTGTGCTAGAGTCCTAAACTTACACTAGATTTTTCCTGTTTAAATTGAGGCTTACTAAATACTCCCGGACTGTTAATCTTTTGTGCAGTTCAAAGGATGTCAATGAGAGTGTTTAAGTCTGATCAAGTAGGAAGAAATATTACACAATGTGATCTTAGAATATACCAAATTGTAACTAAATTTGCACCTGATTTTTAAGGGGGGGTGAACATGTGTATTCCTATGCATAGGAGTCCACAGGAAGTGGAAGCACTTTGACCACATCCAGTCACTTACCAGCTTTTCTGGTCTTGATGACGGCTGGATAATTTTACAGAATTTTGTAGATCTCCATTGCTATTAAATCTCTTTCACAAACAGCATAGACTATGGGGAAAAGAAAAACAAGAAGAGGAAGAAGAAAAAAAAAACAAAACAACACAATAATCTGAAATGTTTATTCAATTCAGAATAGTTTATCCAATTTACTAATGCAATAGCAGTTAGAATGGTAGTTTTGAATTATCTATGCCCTGTTCTAAACCTTTAATATAAATGGCCATTGGTATATTTCCATTATTTAGTTGTGCACTCATGTTTGTACATAAACCTTCCTTGGAAATGTATGTTCAGAATGGACACACACTATTCCAGAATAAACACATAGTATTAGTGAAATAATTATAGCATTATGACACACCTGTATAAGGCAAGAAGAGCTTGTAGACCAAATATTCCATTTTTACCCAAGTTTGAGGCTTTCTGAATGTGGAATGATCTTATCCTATAAGACAGGGTTGTCTTAGAAAAAGGTACCCTATGTGTCAAGATGAATTGTGAAGCAAAGGAGTTCTACGAAGAGGTTTAAAACTGGTTAGTTGAAAACTGTTCAAATATCTGAATTTACTTAGCATTTACTTAGCATTACAGCATTCAAGGACTTCAACACCATAATGAATATCAAAATTAAATATTCATAGCAACCAAATTTGCAAAAAAATTGCTTTACATCTTAATTTTACAATTATTAATTACAAACTTAATGCAATTTCCGTCTTCATAAAAGATTGTGCAATTTCCATTCCACATTTACCAGAGTATATTTAACTAAAAAAAGAGGTTTGAAAATCCATCAGTCATTCAAGGCAAATCTTGTGGACTCTATTTCACTTAATGTATCTGTTTTTTAAAGTAAATGACATTTTGAAACATAAATATCAAATCAAAACAGATGCATCTGTAAACAAAGCATATGGGTATACATATGCTACAGTGTTCTTTAGAATGAACCCCTTATGAGCCCTGAAATATACTTGATGGGAAATACAACATGCTTTGCTGGTAAAGTTACTTTTGTTGACTTTTAGATATCGTTGGAAATATAATAGATATTTGAAAATAATGTTTTACTTTTAAAACATAAAATTAGTGAGTGCTGGGAACTTACAATTTATTCAACAGTAGGTTTTTATGAATACTTCCAGTGTTTTATGTAAAGAGTATCGCACGAAAAGAACTTGGTCTTTCTGTTCTTAAGCAGGCTGAAATGTAGGCAGCAAAAGAGGAAATACCTTTAAGCAGTAACTAAATAATACAAGCAGTTTGTTTTCATTTGCAAAATGCGCTACTATGCTGTAATTATTTTTGGCTGTTTCTCTGTTATCTTGATCTTGGAACACCTAAGTGTCAACATCTCAGTATGCATATACAGCAGGCTGCATAACTGATTTAACAATGAATTGAATTAGTCTTTATGTATGAGAGAAATCCCAGGAACAGATAATTTTGCAGGGCTTTTACAATAAACACATTATTTTCCATAAATAAATATATTTTTTCCATTATTTCCTGTTTTCAGAGGAAGTAAATGCTTTCAAATGAGTATAATGTTTCTCTGATAACATTCTGGTGAATATCTACAAGATTCCAATGGTGGAGTTTACATTCTGCATAATGGCTACTTTAAACTGGATATTACTATACAACTGCAACCACTTATTGAGAGTTGAGTAATGAATAGTAGCTCCTGGACTTCTGTGTTTCCTTTTTGTTTTGTATTCCATTTCCATTAATTTCTTTCTTCATTAATCCCACAGTTTTATCCATCCTTTGTAATTTCAAGCTAGAGAAAACAAATTAAGAAAAAAAACACAGTTAATTGAATTTATTTGCTTTAATGCTGCTAGTCCATATTATCTGCTTTCTTAAATTGAGTTTGGGATTGCCAGATTTAGGGGTATTACACTGCATTTTGGGATGCTGCCAGCATATCCTGAGCAAATATATTTAAGTCAAAACTAAGCTGCTTAAAATATTCACGTTATGCTCTTAGTATGGTTTAGAGAAATCTGAAACCTTTTAAGACCTGCAAACCTGTTTTATGGCAAAAATGTGTTTGAACTGTCAGGCATAAATCTGAAATTGATAGTCCCTGTTAATTGTGTTTAATAGGGAATGGCTTCATTGTTCTATTAACAATGATACATTCAGGGGCTTATTCATTTGAAATTTGAAAGAAAATTTGAAAGAAAGAAAAATAATTTTAAAACAATTTTGGGAGAAGGAGTATTCTGAGGAGATAAAATCATGCATACAGGGAAAATGTACATTTCTTTTGAACAGTCAAATACATTTGTTTTATGCATTGCACTTTGATGCAATGCATGGAACTTTGAGTATGAAATTCAATAATTCAATAATACATTAATTCAAAAAGTGTATTTTTAATAGTAATATATATATATATAGTAATATATATATATATATATATACGAGTATATATATATATATATATATATACGAGTATATATTACCTCCTGGGGAGACATATATCCTGTAAGAGAAACAAACCCAGGAATTTTAAAATATTTTGCTGAGGAAGCTTTGAAACATGTTTAAGTCAGCTATTAATTTGTTTTTGTGCCTTTTTTTTTTTTTTTAACAGTAAAAGAGTGTCTGCTCACAAACTGGCCTATGATAATCTGGAAGAAGGCTACTTTTTTATTTAGCTCTGTCCTATAGTAACATGAATAACAGTTACTGTTAAGGTCAGTTGAACTTAGTGGAAAATTATCAATGAAAATATAATTGTTTATTAAGGTAGAAGTTAACTAAAAGCTAGATATTGAGTTAAGATTGTGTCCTGGCTTTGGCTGGTATAGAGTTAATTTTCTTCATAATATTTGGTATGGTGCTGTGTTTTGGATTTAGAAGGAGAATTATGTTGATATCACACTGATGTTTTAATTTAGAGTGGTGCTTCCACTAAGTCAAGGACATTTCAGCTTCTTCTGCTGCCCTGCTGCCAGCAAGGAGGCTGGGGGTGCACAAGAAGCTGGGAGGGGACACAGCCAGGACAGTTGACCTAAACTTGGCCAAAGGAATATTCCATATCATATAACACCATGCTCAGCGATAAAAGCTGGGGGGAAGTGGCCAGGAGGGAGTGCCGTTGCTTGGGGACTGGCTGGGCGTTAGTTGGCTAGTGGTGAGCAATTGTGCATCACTTGCTTTCTTGCTTTGTGTATTGTCCTCCACCCTCACACCCCCTTTCTTTCCTATTAGACTTTATCTCAACCCATGAGTTTCACATTTTTTCCTGATTCTCTCCCCCATCTCACTGGGGAGGGTGGGGTGAGTGAGCAAACAGCTTTGTGGTGCTTAGGTGCCTGCTGGGTTACCCTACAACAAAGTATTATCCTTTGCTTGTTATGGTGGTGTTTTTGATGTGGACAGTCACTTGAGAGAAACAAACTGTAAAATGATATGATATCATCTCAAGTTTAAATACAATTCAAGCTATCAATATTTGATCTTTTATTAATTAGCCAATAAAACAAAAGTATTGGCTAACAAGTATAGGGCCTACCCACACAAAGATAAATAGCACATTTTTATATTATCACATCAGGTTAATTAAAACTAATAAATTAGATTCACACTTTCATTTTCATCCTAACTCTGTTATACTCTAACCTGGATTCTAGTTGTTTCTGTAATTTTATT
Organism: Cygnus atratus; assembly: GCF_013377495.2. Classification (NCBI taxonomy): domain Eukaryota; kingdom Metazoa; phylum Chordata; class Aves; order Anseriformes; family Anatidae; genus Cygnus; species Cygnus atratus. Next base: position 44,780,489 of record NC_066364.1, read on the forward strand.
ACTGAAGACTATTCATTCTTAAATTTTGCCTTGGCTTTCTTTCGATAAGCCCTGACATGGGCAACTGACCAGGTGCAAGGTAGTCAGGGACTCTTTAATTATTGGACTGTGAAATTATGAGACAAAATATATAGTTTGTCTCTCATGTACTCATCAAAAGCAATTCCAGGCCATATTTTCTTGCTGTCAAAAGAAGTATATTGCTACAGAACCCAACAATAAACATATTTGTTTTGCAATTTATAGAACTCTGGATTTATGCCTGTGTAAGTGTCTTTCCGTATACCAGTCTGTCTGTCCATTTCATTCAGAAGAAGATATTTGCAAAGCTAAGCCAAGTAGGTGATACAAGCTGAGGGTGGTGGTAGGGTGTGGTGCACATGACTAAACCCCAGATCTTGTTCAATTCCAGTGTTACTCTGTGGATGCACCTTTTAAGCGATAACTGCCTCTGGGTAGATTGTCCAGTCTGGGGAAGGGAGAAGGTGTGACATAGAGCTATTGAGTGTAGTGTTGAAGCATGTGTATTCACAGACAGGGACATGTGTACATACATGTTACAGTGTAGCATAACACTTTATTTCTCCATCACCTTAGTATTCTCTGATTTTCTATCTTCAGTGAAATTTTGATTCTGTACATTCAGCACTCTCAGTGCATAGTGCATAGACATACATGCCCACCCAATTCATACACGTATGTGCAAACCTCACCTACTAATCAGTATCTCCTGTCAGCTTCCATCACCTAGCTGTGGGCTGTTTTGATTTCATTCTCTCCTGACCTTCATTTTCAGTGAAATTAATGTATTGCTCTCTTCTGAGAACTCCTTAAAACTCTGCTGTGCTGTGACACAACAGTTTCCAATATTTAGGTTCCTGTGTTCAGAACTTGCTATCTATCATTTAACTCAAGTTCTCTCTTCTATTTGTTTACTTTTTGTGTTCATCATCTGTCCAAGCCCATATACTGGATTTCTTTTGTACATTTTACTGAAGTGTAAATGTTTTTGTTCTGCTTGTACATTATCTATGTACTGCATTGTATTATTTATGGTCTCTGTGTTTTAGCCTGATGATTATATGCTTTGAAAGCAGCTACAAGGTGAAGCTTTGAGTTCTTTTACTTTAAGGAAAGTATTGAACCCCTGTCTGCCTAACCAGATAAATTACATCTCAGCAAGATTACTATATAAAAGATAGCCATGACCGCAAGGGAAAAATATGCACATAAATCCTGGAGATGGATCAGGTTTATGAATTCCAGTTTTTCCCAGGCTTTGTAACTGAAGACTGGAGGAGGGTATCTGTGCTTCAGGAAGGGGTAGAATTTCAGGACTGTTCCTGTCTGCTACTCATTTTAGATATATCCTTCCTTATCCCATCAGATACCTATTGGGAATTATAAGATTACTAATCCTGATCATCTAGTGGCCTCCTTAAATTACTCAGGGATTTTAGGCACACACTTTACCCTGAGGCTAGGCTCTGATATCCTTATGTGGATCTAACCCTTAGTCCTATTTTACTTTCAAAATGAATGTGCTATTTCAATGGGTCATATTTCTCTCCTCATTATACCAGTGTAATGTCATTGCAGGCATGACGGCAGCACTGCTGTAAATCAGAATAAAACTTGCCCAGCATCTTTAATAGATGTTTCATTTCATTCATATTATGTTCACCTTTTAAACTACTTTTCAGATATAATCTTTAATTTCCTCTCTTGGTAACTGCACAAAAATTCTAAACAGCATGCAAGGCTGATGTAGCATACACTGCTGGTATCTAAAAACTAGATAGGTGATTACTTCTAATGGATGATATGAGTATATAAACATATATATATGTATATATGTATTTAATGCATAAACCTAATCTTTCTCTATTGTTCAGCTACTTTCTGGAAAGAATCTACTGATAGTGTGGGAAGGATCCATTTGTTCACTCTGGCTTTCTGAAATAGATACACTATGCAGTCATGTGGAGCCACTACTTTTATTCATGGAGAAGATGCATTCTTGGAGGATAGAGTATGTAATATGCGTGTAAAGCCTTTTGCTGCTATTGTGTTGTCAATATTCTTCTTTCCATATATCTGTTCAGAGCATCATCCTAAAATATATATATAAATAGAACACAAGGAGCCAGAAAGTCCTCCTTCCTGGTGAATATTTCTGCATCCTCTTTCCTCCTCTTGGAATAAAGCCATTCAATTTCCAACATTCTACTGTAGTTCTTATTTTTCTGCCAGAAAAAGAAAGAACTCTTTCAAGGAGAAAATGAGTTTTACAGCAAATATCAGATAATGAAAGGAAATTAATCTCCCTATAAAATATCTGCTGAATGTAATGGATTTGAAATAAGACAGGGTAGAACTGCCTGATGGTCACTGCTCAGCTGTCACTAATGCTGCTTTCACATGAGGAAATAGGACTTCTACTGGCTTCAGTGAAAGTTCAGTGTCTGAAAGGCTGCTTGCACACCATTCAGAGGCCATTGCTTACTGAACAAATGCAAAACTGAAATGTGAGCTTCCTGAATCAAATAGGGATAACAAAGAAGCATGTGAAAGCCTTTTGGCACAATCTGATTCACAGTTTTATAACATTTGCTTACAAGTTGTGAGTGAAAATATTTCACTTGTATCTGTATTGGTAGTTCATCTTTTCCTTTTCCTCTCCCAATAGCATCCTCAGATTTAACATGTAGTTTCAGTCCACCTTTGTACACAGGCCTGGGCCTCTTAACATTCAACAATCAGTTGGAGCAGCCAGAGAAACACACCACACTTCCAGAAACAAATCAAAACCCACGTGGCTGAAAGGGACCTGCTGAGGCAATTGGCAGGATTTCCAATACTGACTCTCAGAACCAACTTGTCTGGACATGCTTTGAAACACAAGTTGTGCCAACTGTGATCTACATCTCTTCAAAGTAAACTCCCCTTGAATGATAACTGTACCTCACAGTTAAAGACTGCCCTAAGCCCTGTTTGTGTTTGAATAGCTCTGTGAAGATTTCTATCAACCTTTTAAAGGTGAGTTTCTTGTTTTCTTATAATTTATTACTATTATTTTATATAAGTTACTGAATCTATGACAATTCTTCTGGTGTAGGCAATGGCAAGAAATTGTGTTGTTTTGTGTTGGGAGAATTTTTTTTTACTGACTTAATAGCTGTGAAATACAAAATAAACATAAATATTTTCAATTAAATTGAAAATGCAAGGTCTGAAATACATATGGAAGAAATTCAAACAATCAAAATATATTTATTTGAAATGTTTATAAGAAAAAAAGAAATACTGACCAGTTCTTTGCATGGAGAGATTTTGTGACAGGTTGTCCTAATCAGACAGGTTATCCGAATCAGATTCATGTTAATATTTGATTTTTATTGCGATACCTGAATTTGAGAAACTGCATCCTGAAAAGGAAAGTCCACAGACTGACTGTGTAGGTACTCAGGGTCTTTGTTAGATACATGGGGAGAGAGGAAGCCACAAGAAACAAACAATCAATCAAACAAAACAAAACAAAAACAAACAAACAAACAAACAAAAAAGTGGGGAATAGCACACTTCCAGGGGTTAGACACTGTTCATATCTGTGAGGAAGTGGCTTCATATCTGAAGGTCTTTTTTTTACCAAACTTTCTTTAAAGAGAAACAAAACCAATACATATTTTAATCACTCTTTTTTTTTTTTTTGAAAGACAAGTAGAAAAGAAGCCCACTTTTTATATATTTACTTAGTGGATAATACATTCATACAGGATGTCGTAGTTCTGAGGTCAATTTTTGCTTCTGTATGAGGGGCATTTAAAACCACATCTACTGCAAACCTAATGCTGATACTGTCTTAGCTTTTGTACTATAATTAATGATTTATTGACTGTAAGAAGTAAAATGACTTTCTAGCTTAGTGGCTAACAGATTTGCTTGGAAGAGTTCTGGACATAAAATAACTTTTTATCCCTTGACTGTAAAAGGGATAATAATCCTTGAGGCAAAAGAACGAGCCCAATGACTCCTCCTAATCTGTTAAGTTTTATACTGCTCTTTCTTTCTCCGCCGGTCTTTTGAATATTGAATGCTCTTATGTAAAACAGAAATGCTTCAATAGAAGGGATTAAAAACATTACCCGATTCTATTAACTTTGAATTTTCAATAATTTGATGGTTAAGACAATAAGCTTCAGGGCTAAAGCATAGATTTAAATTCTTGCAGGATTCAGACGGGTAAGTGTATTAAGCACTGGAGAAAAAATAGGGAAGCCATCTCTTCCCCTGGCTGTTGTGGTATTTTGTGTGAAGCCAAATCCAATAGGCATGCTGTAACAGCACCTATCAGATTAAGCACTGAAGGCAAAATAGATGAAGGAATTCCTCATCTACTTGTTCACCACGGTAGATCTGAGTACTGAACTTACTTAGCATTTATGCTGCTGTTGAGCCTGAAGTGCTTCCAGGCATGCACAAAAGCAGAACTTTGGGCAGGTTGAAAAGTTTGAAATAAGAAGCATTACTGGCTGCACTACTGGCTTTAGGTGTTAAGGAATTAGATATAATTTGATGGCAGCTGAGTGGGGTGAAGACTAGAATTTAGGCTTTTTGACTTGGGATCTGATAATTGCTAGATATGTATAGCAAGAAAAAATAAAAGTCAGGGCCTTGCTTTTATTGAACTGAAGAAAATAACACAAAAGTCCCACTGTTAAATTAATGTCAGGTGCTGTTCAGTAAGGTAATTTGTCATTTCTTTGTTTTAATGACGTTAGTTCGGCAGGTTTTTCAAGCTAAGAAATTAATTTACACACTGAAGCTGCTGTAAATAGCAGAGTCAATGAGAACCAAGGAGCTCTACATACGCTGTGTTCCCGCAAGGTGTATAACGTGAATATTGCTGACAAACATACCTACCAATACATAATGAAATACATGGAAATACTGTCTACTAGACCAATACGGCTCATGCAAATTTAATACACAGCATAAAAAGACCTTGATAAATCCGAAACATTAACTTTTATTTTCTTATTTTGTTGTCAATATTAAGCATCTTCATTTTTTGTGTAAATACCTACAAACAAGTTGTGGAGGCAGAGTAAATCATGCTGAGATCAGTCTGAAGTGCTGGAGGTTACACACTCTTCCCATACCAGAATAGCTAACTGCACTACCTCTCTTCCCTGCAGAAGCTAATCAATAGTGAAACATGGGTGAAAGGTACTTTCAAGACAGATCTGTTGTAAGAGCTGCAAGCTGTTTGCCACTGAACAGGAGTAATGTTATAGATGTAGAACTTGCATGTTGTCCTGGTTTCAGGTAGGACAGAGTTAATTTTCCTCCTAGTAGCTGGCAGGGTGCTATGTTTTGGATTAGAATGAGAAGAGCGCTGATAACATGCTGATGTTTTAATTGTTGTAGAGCAGTGATTACACCAAGCCAAGGACTTTTCAGCTTCTTGCTCTGTCTTGCTAGCGAGCAGGCTAGGGATGCAGCAGGAGCTGGGAGGGGACAGACCCAGGACAGCTGACCCAAACTGGCCAAAGGGGTATTCCATACCATCTGACATCATGCTGAACAATATATAGGGGCGGCTAGCCGGGGTGGAGGGGGGGGCCGGCTGCTCGGGGATAGGCTGGGCATCGGTCAACGGGTGGTGAGCAATTGCATTGTGCATCACTTATTTCGTACACATTATTACTATTAATACTATTATTATTATTATTATTGTTATTATTGTTATTATTTTCCCTGTCTTAATAAACTGTCTTTATCTCAACTCACAGACTTCACTTTCCCGTTTCTCTCCCCCATCCCGGAGAGGGAGGGGGGAGGGTGAGCGAACGGCTGTGTGGTGTTTGGCTGCCAGCCGGGCTAAACCACAACACATGTATATGTCAAAATAACAGTGTGTAAATGAACCTTGTTCTTGATTAAGAAATTTACTACTTTAAAATAGACTGTTGATTTGAAAACACAAGTGAAATAATCTTCAGGGAAGTTCCAGATATCAAAGAGTTTTCCTTTCTAAAAAGGAAAGACAAGCTCAGAGATTGTTGGTTATTTTAGTATTTAGGTGTTCTTCTTTTTCCATGGAAAACATTGAAAAGACTTATTGTATATACCATATTTCTTTCACTTTCTCCTTCAGTCTCTTAACTCCACGGCTCTCAGTCAATGTCTCTGCCTATTCTTTTGAGTTACTGGGAATTCTGGTTACTCACTAACAGGTTTTCAGCTGCTGGGCTGAACAAAATTTACAAAGAATTATAGCAGTAAACCATGCAAAATGTAGCAGCAAAAACCATATGAGACAAAGCCTCAAAACCAAAGTTAGAGGTGACAAATACATATCTTTCATATGAAATCACTCATAAAAACATAAAGCAATCAAGGCATGTTTATTTTCTTCTTATTTTAGGGTCTAAAAAGTCTGCGTAACTTAAAAATTCTATATTGTTATTTAAGGGATATGTTGCACTGAAGATTGTCAAAATAATAGATCAGTTTCACACAGTCTGAGTAGAAGTTTGAATTTAGATTAGAGGGATGAGTGCTTTACACGGTAGCTTCTCTGAAATTCTATACTGTATGTATAGACAGAACCCAGGTTATCATATTCCCTATGTATTTGAAATTCTGAAGACTGTTTTGATAAACTGCATACTTCATTCCAGGTATACAGAAAATATGAAAGCAAAGTGATACTGACATTGTTAAAAAACTTCTGTTTCTGAAAAACATATAAACAAAACCCTGGGGTTATTTCTCCTGGGAAAGGATCTCAGAACTAGTTAAATAATAGATGTATGTGAAACTAGGTGATTTTGTTGAGGTCGCTAGCACAGTAACCAAAAAAATGTAATTTATAGTATGCTGTATCTATTCAACACTCACAAATAATAGATTTTAATTTCTTCACTTACATTCATAAATCAGGAATAAAATTTTTGTCATCCATATTAACTTCCTGTGGGAGGAAAATAAATCATAGGATCATAGAATCATTAAGGTTGGAAAAGACCTCCAAGATCATCTGGTCCAATCATTCCCCTGCCACCAATATCACCCACTAAACCATGCCCCTACCCCATGCCATCCAACCTTTTCTTAAACACCCCCAAGAACCCAGGAATCCCAGGAACTCCACTACCTCTCTGGGCTTCCTGACTACTTCCAATGCCTGACTACTCTTTCTGAGAAGAAATTTCTCGTAACCTGAGACCTGAACCTCCCCTGGTACAAATTGAGGCCATTCCCTCTAGTCCTATCACTAGTTATCTGTGAGAAGAGGCCGACCCGCCGCTCCCCACACCATCCTTTCAGGTAGTTGTAAAGAGCAATAATGTCTTCCCTGAGCCTCCTCTTCTACAGACTAAACAACCCCAGTTCCCTCAGCCGCTCCCCATAAGCCGAGCGGCTGTTCCAGACCCTTCACCAGCTTTGTAGCCCTTCTCTGGACATGCTTCATGACTTCAATATCTTTCTTGTAGTGAGAGACCCAAAAATGGACACAGTACTTAAGGTGTGGCCTCACCAGAGCAGAGTACAGGGGATGATAACCTCCTTGGTCCTGCTGTCTACACTATTCCTGATACTAGCCAGGATGCTGTTCGCCTTCTTGGCCAACACTGACAACTTATGTTCAGGCAATCATTGACCAACACCCCCAGATCCTTTTCCTCTGCACAGCTTTTGAGCCACTCTGCCCTAAGCCTGTAACATTGCATGGGTCTGTTGTGGCCAAAGTGCAGGACCTGTAACTTAGCCATGTTGAACCTCATCCCATTGGCCTCTGCCCATTGATCCAGCTTGTCCAGGTCCCTCTGCAGGGCCTTCCTACGCTCTGGCAGATCAACACTTCCCCCCAGCTTGGTGTCATCTGCATGCTTACTGAGGGTGCACTCAATTCTCTCATCCAAATCATTAATAAAGATAATTAAGAGCATAAAAAAACCTCTATTGAGATTTTTCCTTAAAAATCATAAATACAGTAAAAACACCAAAATGGCATTTGATGTTTATGATGGACAAACAGTACTTACTTTTACAGAACATATACTGTTACACTGAAAAGATTTAAGCATAAACTTTGCTGTAACAAGAAGACATGATGTAATGATCAGAACGTTGTTGTTGTTGTTGCTGGCTAGTGATGAGGTTTTCTTATGTGGAAATGAAATGCAGGTCTTTTTATCTTTAATTTAATTGCACATTCTCAGATCAAGAAAAAGATTTAATACTGAAATATTTTATACATCATAAGCAGCTGCTGTTGAAACAAAAAATGAGGTAGTGTCATTGAATATGATCATTAACTTTGAGAGAACTAGCTTCAGGAAAGGGAAACTTTACTGGGTTTTGAGTAACAAATTCCATTGCCAAGTTGTCAAAAATATTTTCTAGCACCCTTGAAAAAATTTACTTCTACTTGTACTGTCTATCAAACAAGAACCCAAATTATTTTCACTGAAATAGCAACTCTTTTAGGTGGCTATCACTGTGTTATTTTACCAATATGTATTTTCCTGCATCTATGTTGTGGTCTGAATACCATAAGGAAGAGCCAGTTACTCCCCTGCTTTGTAGACCATAAGCATCTGAGAACTGCTGCTGGACACAGATGTTGCCAAAGATAACATACCTTCAAAAACATTGCAAATTGAACATTCATTTCAACTGAATTATCCTCTTGGGGTAGGCTAGATTGAAAATACTTTGTCTTGGAACATGAACTTCCTCGGGCCCAGATAGTGTGTGTGGACCTGCTAGGGAGATGCTCTGGGTACCAGAGGTGCTGCAGAAGTGTAGTCAACAGAAAGGTGATGTTGAGGTCCAGTGCTATTACCAAATTGTCCAATAGGAACTTAAAGTTTTAAATACAAATATAAATGCAATTAACCATAAACAAATTAAAATACTGTTTTTAGTACTTGACATGTGATCAAAAATAAACATATATTCTCAGGTTTAAAGAAAATGAATAGTTTATTTTTTATTTTTTTAAACTATGACTATTTTGGTTTGACGTCTTTTTTTCTTTCTTTTTTTCTTTTTTTTTTTTTCTATATTAGGGTATTGCATATCAGAATAAGCATGTATTTTTGTCTGTCTGCTTATACATATGTCCACCCTATATTTTAAAAAACAATGTGATTATGAATATCAAACCATAAGGAAATCCACTTAAAAGAAAATGATGAGGTATTGATCTTTGTAAGCTCCTTTACATTGTTACATATTTGAACCTAAAAATGGAAGCACCAGAATGATGTTACTGGCAAAGTAGCATAACTTTCCTTCCTTTCCATAACTCTGTTATGAGAGAGCAGATACACTTTGTTTTTTCAGTCCCTGAAATATATAATAGTTTTTCTTAATTTTCATATGGGGGCTGCAAGAACAGACCTAAATCATGAGAAAATTTCCCACTTTCTTATTATATATAAATAGCAGCATAATAGATGCCATTGTCCTCCACTATTTTGCAAAAAGGCTAGTGAAGGTGATACAAGATCCATCAAAGTACACCAGAGAAAACTATTGTATCAGCAAATGTTTCAGAGCCTGTTCTGCTTACTTTAGTTGAATTTCTACACTTATGAAACTTTATTTAAAAGCTTGTACTTTGTGTAACTGAATGAGTTCTTTGCCTTCTCCCACATCTTTGTTCCCATCCCAATTCCCAGAAGTCCCAATTAATTTCTGTCTTATTCTTCCTTTTTATTTCTAAAAACTGTCTGGAATAGAGATCAGACAGATCTGGAATAGAGAACAGTTGAAAATGTGGCATGATTTTGAGCAAGACATTCTCTTTTCCATAGAAACTTAACTGTTGAATAACAGAAAGTTGTAAGTTGTTCATTGTTTGAATACCTGAAAAAAAAGCAATATTGTGATATATGTATTAACTAATATTTTATAAGGATATGAAAAAATATGAAACAAGTTATTTAAAATTCTTTCACCATTAGTGATTCCTTACTCAGCTCTGGTGAGGCCACACCTCGAGTACTGTGTTCAGTTTTGGGCCCCTCGCTACAAGAAGGACATGGAGGTGCTCGAGAGAGTCCAGAGAAGGGCAACGAAGCTGGTGAGGGGTCTGGAGAACAAGTCTTATGAGGAGCGGCTGGGGGAGCTGGGATTGTTCAGCTTGGAAAAGAGGAGGCTCAGGGGCGACCTTATCGCACTCTACAGGTACATTAAAGGAGGCTGTAGCGAGGTGTGGGTTGGTCTATTCTCCCATGTGCCTGGTGACAGGACGAGGGGGAATGGGCAAAGTTGCACCAAGGGAGGTTTAGGTTGGATATTAGGAAGAACTTCTTTACTGAAAGGGTTGTTAGGCATTGGAATGGGCTGCCCAGGGAAGTGGTTGAGCCACAATCCCTGGAGGTCTTTAAGAGACGTTTAGATGTTGAACTTAGTGATATGGTTTAGTGGAGGACTTGTTAGTGTTAGGTCGGAGGTCGGATTAGGTGATCTTGGAGGTCTCTTCCAACCTAGATGATTCCGTGATTCTGTGATTCTGTGAGGTAGCAGATACACATTTTAATATTTAATGAAGTTATAAAAATACCTTATTTATTTCTAAATATTTGCACTTACTTTTGTATTTGAAAATAAATGTTTTCCTTTTCAAGTCACTTTTAAGATTTTATAAATACATTAATAATTGTTTCTTTCCTGTTTCATAATACTCATTACAAGCTGATGGGAAATTGTAAGGGTGAAAAAAAAATTTAGGCTGTTCTTATAACATTACTATTAATTAAAATTCACAAAATTAAAATAAGTTTTACCAACTTGTGGGTAAATATGTTGCTCCTCCCACTGTGTGTAGGGGTTTTGTTTCAGCAAGATGGTTGTCAGACCTTCTGCTGTTAACTAGCCAAGTGGCTTCTGGTAGATTTGTGTCCCAGTGTTTCCATGTCCCAGCACCCAGTGCTCGTAACACTCTTTAACAGTACACTGTACCTCTCAGCCTTCCCAGGGACTTGCGGGTGATAGCAGATGTCATACACCCTCTCAGTGCCATGCCTCTTGGCGCAAATCAATTGGTTTTTCCTTCAGAAAGATGGAGAAATTTTTGGCATACTTTGAATTTAAGTCCTCGAAAAGAAGGAATAGAGAAGTGTTCTTCCTTACTTTTTACTGACTTATTTCTGCAGCATAGAATGTGACCAGATTTTCTTACTAGGATTTCATACACGTGAACACTCAAATGTGTAAATTGAGTGAATATGAAAGTGAAGAGACAGTCTCTATAGTGTAATATATTTTCCTGGTTTATATTCATTAAGGATGTAGCAAGTAGGTAAAAGAAGTTTTGAATTAAGTTCTTCTAATTGATATCTCACCTTCAAATTGCTTGTACGAACAGTCTTTTCATCACACCGCTATTTTACTTGAGTACACTAACACTCCACCTACCGCCTTAGAATACAATTAATTGCAAGATAACGTGTTAAACTTTCAGTCCATATCTGTTGAAAGACTGACCTGTTTTAGGAAATGAAACAACACAAAATAAAGAAATAACTGCAGGGTTTTTCTGCTCTTCAGAGGCTGTTGGCTGAAAGAATAGGGGCCTAGAGGGACTGTACGCTAAAGAAAAATGCAAAAGAGCAGTATGCTTTATGATAAGAAGGTGCTAGGAAGATAGGTAGGTGCATCAGCTCATCAGTCAGCTGCTTAGGCCACACAGAGAGGGAACAAAGATTTATCCCATTTTATTTTATGTATTTAAGTGGAATATCTAGGATACTTTCAGAGACACCTTCAGTTTTCTATTTATCCTCCAATATTTGCATAACCATAGAAATAAATTCTGAGACAAGAAGTTAGAGTGTTTTTGCAAGAAAAGCAAGACAAGTGTATAATATGTGTCCTATCAGCTCATCAAAAGGAAACGAATGAGGACCAATGGGATTTTTGACTATTCCTCAAATACTGCTGAGAGGCATATCCTGATGGAGTAAGATAAACTTACATCCCTTGTATGTCTATTTGACAAACCCGTGTTTATCGCCCTTAACTAAAAGCAACCTAGTGCTGAAAGAGATGATGATGATGATGATTATATTTATATTTATATATATATATTCTTATGGTCAAAGTAGCTCTTTCTTTGATACTTCTGCAATGGTGGGCTGAATAAAGATCTACATATAGCTCCAGAAATGTGACAGACACCTTCTGGTATATCTGTAGCCACTATAGGTCTACTTAATTTTGTTATGCTACTTACTTATCACTGATATAACTCTGGCTAGTAAGAATCTGTACCAGCTGACAAGTTTCATGCAGAAAAAAATGTATAATTGCCTGTACAAATAATCTAGATCGTATCTCTAAATTGTTCTTTTTGTGATATTTGTTATACAAATATAGAAGAACCTTTCAGTTGCCTGGTAAACACAGGAGTGCTCCAGTGACCTGTGCTGATACATATTAATGATGAGATAGAAAACCAGATGAAATAACTGATTTCTAGATCACAGGATATGTGCCTTGCACACAACTACACAGGTTAATAAGAAAGTGCTTCTCCTGAGCAGAAGCAGAACTTATGTTTTAAAAAGAAGCAAAATCAGATGTCCCAAAAGTCACCTAGACATAAGAGTTTTAAAAATAATTTGTTCAGAGGGAAAATACTGTCAAAACAAATATTTTAATGAAAAATTCAAATAGATACAAAACATAATGTACAGAAAACTGGGCTGACTGGTACTACCAAATCTTGCCTGAGGCTTTCCAAGCCAGAGGGAAAACCTGCCATACATAAGCTGTTCCTTCAACAGTGAAGAGAAGGAGGTGGCAAAGGAAAACAAAAACAACAAAAAAAGGGAAAATAAAAAAGAACTATGGCAGTTTAGGATTGCTGGGATTTATTTCTTTATTTACCAAAGTTTAATAAATATTTATTTTTAGAAATATGATAACTAAACCACGTTCATCAATTGCACAAAAATTAAAGAAGAAAGCTTAAAATTAATTAAAGATCTGCCTTTAGCCTTCTATGACACTCATATAAAAATGAGTGGATACTATTTAAGATATTACAGTGGTAGCACACAGAAACTCCATTAAAGAACAAGTTTTCATGTTATTAGGTGCAGATAATATTATTGGGCTAGAGAGAAAGAGAATCTGTACCCCAGGGTGTTTAAAATGTATGTTTAGTGGGGCTAGCTCAAAACAGCATTTATATCTTGCAAAACAGAGACCTGGCACAATGAATGTAGGTATGTAAGCTACTAGAGTAGTAGCTGTTGGCAAAGGTTTCAGACATTTTGGTGTATTGGATTTCTTGGATTTTAGGGATATGATAGAAATTTTATACAGAGCTTTATATTATTTGGGGCAGTTATTGCTTGGATCTCCACTCTTGAGAAGCCCCAGGTATGCTTTATATAATCTAAACAAGGGATGGAGAGGGTGTTTTCAGATATTAAATGATCACTACAAATATTTTTAATAATCATTATATATTTGGGCTGAATATAACTATCTTTATGTCTGGAAATAATTGCCATTATATTTCCTGCAGTATCTAAGCCTTTCTTCCAGCCCAGCTTTCTATTCTCTCCTACTCCAACCTCAGCACCTTCTTTTCGAGATACACAACAAGGTATTCACCACTTCTTTACTTTTTTATTTAAAAGTGCTGACTATGTTTTGATAGAAAAAGACAAAAGGATTTTTTCCCATCTGGGAGATTCAATATATGTTTTTAATTAATTAATTAATTAATTAATTTTTTTCTCCATGAGCTGCCTTGACTCGATCTTGAATTGGACTATGGTCTGTGAGTGATCTCTATAGCACTTTATGTCACTAGTCATTTGCTGATACTTTTAAACATTCTTCACATGCAGAGCTAGAATTAATTGAGTTAATAATTATCATAGAGATATTTTCAAGATTATTCTCCACACTGGTGAAGATAAGGAGCATAAAATTCATTTGTGAGGCCTCCATCATGAGACCTCCATTACAGTTTCAAGCAAAACTTCTGGGAGATGACTAAGATGATCATCAGAGGAATGATAAAGAGAATAAAGGATGCATATCTAATGCACTTAAAATATTCCATATATGTTAATACAAAGGTGATGACAAACAGGTATGAAAGGCCAACACAGTCCCTACAAGAAAATGAAAAAAGGAAAAACAAAGAGAGAACTTCTCCAGCAATATCTCAATATCTTCCCTGCTTGTAGGTGTTGCAGACATAGAAGCTACTACCTGAACAACAGCAAGCCCTCTTTTCCCTTTGGATGAGAGAAAACAGCTTTTTTGATTCTTACTACATTCACCACATTTCACCTCATTTAGGAACTTCAGACTCAGCCATTTCATTTGAAGTATTATCTTTATTACAGAACAGAGTTACTCAAATAAGAATTTTAAAAAGCAGTTCTCAAGAACCTTGAGAAGGTTGTGGGGGTATGTTGTGCTCTTTCATTTCTGTGTGGACTTCCCGGGGACAGATGCATTAGTCTAGGAGGCTTGGAAAACTTAGGTAGGTAGAATGTAGAGGTATAAAGAAAGCAGCATACAAAGCCTCATGTGAAATGTATCTCATGCCCTCCATAATTGTTACTGAAAACTTGGGATGAGTTTTGTTGTTTACACAAGCAGTGTTAAAATATGACAATTACTGCCTGACTGGTATTCTTCTCCTGTGTGGAGATATCTTAATCACCCTGGTACAGGAAAAATGTTGAGGATTCTCCTTCAGGAAACTCAGGCCCTGACAAACCTGTTTCTGCTGCATTTGCGGGTAAGTGTCTCACATTATCACGGTGTTCACAGGGTGATCCATGCTGCTTAAAGTCACACTGGCAGCCAGCTTTTCTGTCTTGATTTGGAAACTGTTCTGGAAGGAGATTGTGGATTTGTGTCTTCCTGATTGTGTAAGGCAAGATGTGTTTGGTCAGAGGTGTCAGTAAATTTGTGACTTTTCTAAAAAGACAAAAACATATTTTCATAAAACCTTCATCCAAGACCCCAGGCAGCTTTGAGCTGTTTCTTGACTAGGTTTTCCAGAGTATCCCTATGCTGGGCCAGGAAAGCAACAGAATACTGAGCAAAAAATGCTGAAATGTCTGGGGAGGAACAAAGGAGACTGATACTCTTGGCTCAGTTTAAATCCTGGGCTCTCTTTCAGGTGTTTGGTGTAGTATTTTTTGCTACATATAACTGTGAATGATTGGAAGAGCTAGGTAGGTCTTCCGCAGAAGAGAACAAAGTGGGTTTATTAGGTGTTCAGGATGCAAGATGCATTGTGGGTAGGTCAAATTCCAGAAGAGTCTTTGTGAGGTGTATTATACAATTGGTAAAATAAATGTGGCCAAGGGTACTTCAAGGTGGTCACAAATCAGATATATGTGGCTTAAGTGTTCTTGAAGCCTTGCTGTATTGATTCAATGGATTGAGCACTCCAGCCTTGGACCCCCTCACTGAACAGGTTGTGAGAGTAATTTAATACAGAGTTTCAGCTTCTGTACTTTCTAATCATTCTTCAGCCTGCAACCTATGCTGTGTACAACAACCCTTCAAAAACAAAACAAACAAACAACAACAATGAACTAAATGCAGTATGCAGTGCTGTTTGTAACACAGCATACTCATTTTAAAAGCAGTGAGATATCAAGAAAAAAATGTGTTTAACTTATTTGTAGTGAGATGTTGAAATGGAAATTTCTCTTGCTATGAATTAGACATTTCACAAGGGATTTTTTCTTGATTAATTAAGACAACTATAGTACTTTCACATAAATTATTCAGCAATTAAGGGGAAACTGTTACAAGGTGCAGTCATCCTGGCCTATTATTCAAGTGAGTCTTTAAACAATGATACAATGGTAGGTATACGCACTGAGTTTTGGACGGTGTGTTTCCTACTTAACTAGCTGACTGCATTCTGCAAATGCTATATATTTTTAATTTGCATTTATTTATGTATATATGTATATTTCTGCTTCATTAGAAAATCCATTTATTTAAATTAAGTAGGCAGAAGTTTAGTAAACTGACTTCTCAGTCAATTACTTTTCTTGTTACTTTTTAGTCTTATATCCAATACTTTCTGTACATAACTTAATATACACCTATTTTTTAATTTCTGTCTAGCCCTCTTGCTTCTTATTTTTTTTTCCAGACATTACTGTCATTGCTCCCTGATTCTTCAATGTTTGATGCCTGTACCATTCTATTCATTTCACAAATGTTTTTTTAGTCTGAAGAACACAAACCATAGCTTCATTACTTTAATGGAATTCTGCATTTTATAACTTTCTGGCCACAATGATACATGTTGTTGTAATTATTGTTATTTATTTACATATAGTAACTGCAGCTATCAATCTGCAGGTCAGGTAATATCCATCTCTTTGATAATGTTCTATTTCATTTCTCATCACTTGAAATGCAAGATCTTATGGAATTCTGGATCTATGAAATCCACTGTGCAAAGTAGCTTTCTAGCAACACCAATCTCTGTGATAATGATCTATTTAATTGCTCATTATTTGAAATGCAAGATCTTATTTTAGCTTTTAGAGATGCTCCTGATCCTTCTAAAGTACCAGGAGGAATAACTGATTCCCAGATATGCCAATGAAAATGTTTTTATTTATATTGTGTTCTTATTAAGTCACTCTCTAGAACAGGAAATTAGACATATGAAGTATATTTCAGTGGACTTCAGTGAGGATTCACTGTGGTTTTCACAGAATCATGGAATGGTTTGGGTTGGAAGGGATCTTAATGATCATGTAGTTCCAACCCCCCTGCCATGGGCAAGGACACCTCTCACTATACCAGGTTGCTCAAAGCCCCATCCATCCTGGCCTTGGACACCTCCAGGGATGGGGCATCCACACTTTTTCTGGGCAACTAATGCCAGTGCATCACCATCCTCTGAGTGAAGAATTTCTTGCTTATATCTAATCTGAATCTACCCTCTTTTAGTTTAAAACCATTTCTCCTTGTCCTATCACTACAGTCCCCGACAAAGAGTGAGCTTTTCTGTAGACTTTCTTCCCAGTTTTTCTGTAGGCCCTCTTTAGGTACTGGAAGGCCACTATAAGGTCTACCCAGAGCACTCTCTTCTCCAGGGTGAACAACCCCAACTCTCTTAGCCTCTCTTCATAGGAGAGGTGCTCCGTCCCTCTGATCATCCTCTTGGCATCCTCATTTTCTTCAATTTCATTAAATATCTATTCTCTATACAATTTGACATAAATAAAAATCACCATGCCATATTTGACCATTGGTTAGGTTGGATCTAATTCCACTTCTTTTAATACTGTTTTGTCAGTGTAAGGGAGACTAGCATTAGATTGTCTGTGGCAGATGTATTCATATTCTTTCCTTGCATTAGAGTTCTTATCTCACTCACTGCTTTGTGTATGAAAGGATGATCCTTTTGGCCTCAGGTCACAAGTGTGTTGTGTGTTATACCTTCACAAGGATTCCCTTTGAGGCCAGAATCCTCACAACTTTTAAATTGCTTGTATTAATCTTTTAGTGCACTGTTAAAGTCAGTCTGTCAGATCCATGTTGTAGATGGTAAAATGTGGTTGCTAGAGGTTTGAACTTTGTCTCATAAACCAGCTGAAAGAGTTTATCAATTATCTCACATAGTTACAATAAAATGAAATATAATGGATTTCAAACAATAACTACATCATTCTTGGAGATAGATGGCATGTATATACAATGTGCTGATCAGATTGAGTTTTCATTTCATCAAAATCAAAAGAGTTTATGCATTAGCTGAGAGAAACTAGACTGATTCCCTGGAAAGTCACTTTCATTTTTAGAGGTAAAATATACTTTCATTTCACTAGCTACACTGTCTTTTTGGAAATCTTGTCTAGGCAGAATTTGAGAGCTTTGAACACCTCCTGGAGATTTCCATATATCTAGAGAAATGTCTTTAAGTGGACCATGAGATGCCTTGCATTGTAAGGCACATCCATTTCAAGTACCTGTCAGCTGGGTGCAGTAAATTCCATGCCCTCTGGACATATGGGATCTAACTGACCATGTAGATCATGGGTCAAGTATGTCCTTGGTGGGCTCGACATGCTTTGGAAGCTTCCAAACTGCTGCCCACAGGTTGTAACTGTGGTTTACACCTGCACAGTTGTCCTGGTTTCAGGTAGGACAGAGTTAATTTTCCTCCTAGTAGCTGGCAGGGTGTTATGTTTTGGATTAGGATGAGAAGAGCGCTGATAACATGCTGATGTTTTAATTGTTGTAGAGCAATGCGTACACCAAGCCAAGGACTTTTCAGCTTCTCGCTCTGTCCTGCTAGCGAGCAGGCTGGGGGTGCAGCAGGAGCTGGGAGGGGACAGACCCAGGACAGCTGACCCAAACTGGCCAAAGGGGTATTCCATACCATCTGACGTCATGCTGAACAATATATAGGGGTGGCTAGCCGGGGTGGGGGGGCGGGCTGCTCGGGGATAGGCTGGGCATCGGTCAACGGGTGGTGAGCAATTGCATTGTGCATCACTTATTTTGTACACATTATTACTATTATTATTATTATTATTATTATTGTTATTATTTTTCCTGTCTTAATAAACTGTCGTTATCTCAACTCACAGGCTTCACTTTCCCGTTTCTCTCCCCCATCCCGGAGAGGGAGGGGGGAGAGTGAGCGAATGGCTGTGTGGTGTTTGGCTGCCAGCCGGGCTAAACCACAACAGTCAATTTGGCGCCCAACGTGGGGCACGAAGGGTTGAGATATCGACAGATTTGACCCGAGTGTGTTAAACTAAAATTGGTATAAGTATTCGACCTGCTTAATAGTTGCTAGTCACAATGTTGATTGCTTTCATCTCAAGTCTGCTGTACCTGTTTCCCAAATTGAGTTTTATAGCAAGTTACTTTCTGTATGTGCTCCCTGTCGCGCTGTTTATCCTTTCCGGGCCCTGGTTCAAGATTGTTATGGTACTGTGTGGTGTAACGATGGCTTATGAAATGATGAGATATCTGGTCATGACTCTAACCTGGTATTTGTACTCAGCACTGTCGTCGACTCTATACTTCGGAAACCATATCTCAGAAACTATTAGCAATTACACCTATTGCCTTTTTTCATCAGGGAGTCAATCTCTGGAGGGGACAGGGGAAGATATTTTCTCCTACCTGTTCACTCTCCCTTCCTCCTTCACCACCCTCTTATCCCCCGAGCTAGTTACGGCAGCTCTCCAAGATGTTGAATATCCTTGGGATACTCAGACCAGCATGTTCTTGTTGTTATGTCTCCTGAATGTGCTTCAGGTTTTGTTTAAGGTTAAACAACTACTTAGGAATCTCATCCGGAGATCTGTCTTGAGGCGGGATATTTGCGAGTGGCAGGGAGTGTGGGAGGATATGGGCAGGTTTCTAGGGCAGTGGGCACCTCCAGTGTTTTGGACGTTCACCCCTGAACAACTGCAAAATCCTAAAAAACTGGTAGAATGCTTGAAAAAAAGGTGTCATGACTCTGGCAGTTCCGAAGTGACACAAATCACTGTGGCGTGCTGGTGTCTGGCCTGTGCCTATCGAGCTGCAACTGATGCTACTATCAACCTAGTGACAGCTCCCGCAGCCGTTCCAGCTCCAGCTCCCGCAGCCGTCCCGGTTCCGGCTCTCACAGCCGTTCCAGCTCCCGCAGCCGTTCCAGCTCCAGCTCCCGCAGCCGTCCCGGTTTCGGCTCCTGCAGCCGTTCCAGCTCCCGCAGCCGTTCCAGCTCCAGCTCCCACAGCCGTTCAGCTGGCCTTAGATATTGCTGAACGAGAAAAGTGGCCAGTTCTCTATCTCTATACTGATTCATGGATGGTAGCAAATGCCCTGTGGGGGTGGCTACAGCAATGGAAGCAGAACAACTGGGAACGCCGGGGCAAACCCATCTGGGCTGCTGCATTGTGGCAAGATATTGCTGCCCGGGTAGAGAACCTGGTTGTAAAGGTACGCCATGTAGATGCCCATGTGCCCAAGAATCGGGCTACTGAAGAACATCAAAACAACCAGCAGGTGGATCAGGCTGCTAAGATTGAAGTGGCTCAGGTGGACCTGGACTGGCAACATAAAGGTGAATTATTTATAGCCCGATGGGCCCATGACACCTCAGGCCATCAAGGTAGAGATGCAACATACAGATGGGCTCGTGACCGAGGGGTGGACCTGACCATGGACACTATAGCACAGGTTATTCATGATTGTGAAACATGTGCTGCAATTAAACAAGCCAAACGGTCAAAGCCTCTCTGGTATGGAGGACGATGGCTGAAATACAAATATGGAGAGGCCTGGCAGATTGATTACATCACACTCCCCCAAACCCGCAACGGCAAGCGCCACGTACTTACAATGGTGGAAGCAACCACCGGATGGCTGGAAACATATCCTGTGCCCCATGCCACTGCCCGGAACACTATCCTGGGCCTTGAAAAGCAAGTCCTATGGCGACATGGCACCCCAGAAAGAATTGAGTCAGACAATGGGACTCATTTCCGAAACAACCTTATAGACACTTGGGCCAAAGAACATGGTATTGAGTGGGTGTATCACATCCCTTATCATGCACCAGCCTCCAGGAAAGTTGAACGATACAATGGACTGTTAAGGACTACACTGAAAGCGATGGGTGCTGGGACATTCAAAAATTGGGAAACACATTTGGCAAAGGCCACCTGGTTAGTCAATACTAGAGGATCTGCCAACCGAGCTGGACCTGCCCAATCAAACCTGTTACGCACTGTAGAAGGGGATAAAGTTCCTGTAGTGCATGTGAGAAACATGCTGGGTAAGACAGTCTGGGCTACTCCTGCCTCAGGAAAAGGCAAGCCCATTCGTGGGATTGCTTTTGCCCAGGGACCTGGATGCACTTGGTGGGTAATGCAAAAGAATGGGGAGGTTCGGTGTGTACCTCAAGGGGACCTAATACTGGGTGAGAATAGCCCATGAGTTGAATTGTAGTATGTTAATTATCATATCACACTGTATGTCATCACTACCATGGTTGCTATATATCATAGATGAAAATGGTGACTAATTAGAAGGTATTGGAAAGAGTGTAACCTGAGCATGACATAAATGGTATGGAATAAGGGGTGGATATCTGTCCTGGTTTCAGGTAGGACAGAGTTAATTTTCCTCCTAGTAGCTGGCAGGGTGTTATGTTTTGGATTAGGATGAGAAGAGCGCTGATAACATGCTGATGTTTTAATTGTTGTAGAGCAATGTGTACACCAAGCCAAGGACTTTTCAGCTTCTCGCTCTGTCCTGCTAGCGAGCAGGCTGGGGGTGCAGCAGGAGCT
This sequence comes from Cygnus atratus, assembly GCF_013377495.2. Classification (NCBI taxonomy): domain Eukaryota; kingdom Metazoa; phylum Chordata; class Aves; order Anseriformes; family Anatidae; genus Cygnus; species Cygnus atratus. The sequence goes on from NC_066364.1 coordinate 44,801,821, forward strand.
GGGAGGGGACAGACCCAGGACAGCTGACCCAAACTGGCCAAAGGGGTATTCCATACCATCTGACGTCATGCTGAACAATATATAGGGGTGGCTAGCCGGGGTGGGGGGGCCGGCTGCTCGGGGATAGGCTGGGTATCGGTCAACAGGTGGTGAGCAATTGCATTGTGCATCACTTATTTTGTACACATTATTATTATTATTATTATTATTATTATTATTGTTATTATTTTTCCTGTCTTAATAAACTGTCGTTATCTCAACTCACAGGCTTCACTTTCCCGTTTCTCTCCCCCATCCCGGAGAGGGAGGGGGGAGAGTGAGCGAACGGCTGTGTGGTGTTTGGCTGCCAGCCGGGCTAAACCACAACAACAGTAAATCCAGCTGATTCAAAACATACAGAAGTCTTAGCACATATTAGTGAACTGGGAGCCCTAATTTTTCTGTTGTGGTTTAACCCAGCCGACAGCTAAGCACCACACAGCCGTTCGCTCACCCTCCCCCCTCCCTCTCTGGGGTGGGGCAGAGAATCAGGAAAATGAAGCCTGTGGGTTGAGATAGAAACAGTTTATTAGGACTGAAAAAAAAAAAAAGAAAAGAAAATAATAATAATGATAATAGTACTACTACTAATAAAGTGTACAAAACAAGTGATGCACAATGCAATTGCTCACCACCCGTTGACCGATGCCCAGCCTATCCCCGAGCAGCCGGCCCCCCCCCCTCCACCCCGGCTAGCCACCCCTATATATTGTTCAGCATGACGTCAGATGGTATGGAATACCCCTTTGGCCAGTTTGGGTCAGCTGTCCTGGGTCTGTCCCCTCCCAGCTCCTGCTGTGCCCCTAGCCTGCCTGCTGGCAGGACAGAGCAAGAAGCTGAAAAGTCCTTGGCTTAGTGTAAGCACTGCTCTACAACAATTAAAACATCAGTGTGTTATCAACACTCTTCTCATCCTAAATCCAAAACATAGCACCCTACCAGCTACTAGAAGGAAAATTAACTCTATCCTAGCTGAAACCAGGACAAGTGAGATCAAAGAAAATTTATCATTCATACCACCTTGTTTGAGAAGCAGCCCAAACTGAATCAGCTGAATTGACTTGAGGATAACTGAAGATGTGTTAGTGCTTGGGTTTGGAATGACATACTAGATGTCTGGTCCTACAAAGCAGTGAACACTTGAACATTTTTGGTACAAATTCAACAGTACTAAACTTTTATTGCCCAGTTTTCTGTCAGGATGCTGCAGGGGCCAGGGGGCCCCCCATGGGGTCCTACAGGGGAGGGTCTGAAAATCCAGCCCACTCCCTCAGCCCCATCCAGGACCAGGGCAGCCAGAGACACTGGGGCACCCCATATCGCAGGTACTGGACAACTCCCTGGGGATAGGCAGGGCCTAGGCAAGCTGGGCATGTGGGCCTGCAGGTGGGCCTGCCTTGGCTGAACCCATGATCAGGCAGGGCAGGGCTGTGTGGAGCCAGCCATGATTTGGCCTCACTTTTGCTGGAGCTGGTGGCCGCAGGGCTGCTGTGGGGTCCTGGGTATGGGGGTGGGGAGTGGGTTGGCAAAGAGTGACCAGGGACAAGCAGGGCTGTGGGTGCCCTCAGGGACCTGATATTTTCTGTGAAAGGTTTTTTCAAATCTCTTTTACAGTAAATTGTAATGTGCTGAGCAACTTTATTCTTTGTCCTAATGTAATGTAATCACATATAGAAAAAACAAAATCACAGGAAAAGTATCATATTTAAAGATAAGCAAAACTGCTTATATGTTCATTTGAATGCTTGGAAGCTATTAATATTCGTTTTACTAAACAAAATATTTGAAATTTGGGCATTCATTGGTCACTTGGACATCACAACCATGGGAAATGTAGTATTAAGACTTTTAATATACAGTGCTGATGAGAAAAAAATAAAACAATTACAAAACTAGATTTTGATGGGAAATATAGTTTTACATTTTTGTTTTAATGTTGTATATGTAAATTTACCAAGTACTTTAATATAGTAGGTTAAATATAAATTTGAACAGTCTGTTGTTTTTCAGTGGCTAAAGATTACTTAGGTAGCTATGGATTCCTTTTTCTCTTTTCTGATTTGGTATTAAAACAAATATATCCATATATCCCTTTTTATTTTATGTACTTCTTAGTCCTAAAAATGTATTCGATTTTTTTTTTAATTTAATTTTATTTTTTCACTCTGCTTTATATCTCTTTTTCTTCGTAAACTTAATTCTGTTGTGGAAGACACTAAAGCATTTGACAGAGAAACACAATAGTTTTTCTTCTTCTTGCTGCTTTATTTTCAAGTTATCTTGAATCCAAGCATGTAAATCTAACCAGGACTTTGAAACCATCTTTAGGAAACCATGTTTTCTTCTGATTTCTCTTAACATAAAGGAGCTGAAATCTATCCTACTCAAAAACTAACTAACTAATCAACTAATAAACTAATAAATTCTCTTCCAAATTTTAACACCTCCTTTTAAACCTAAACATTGGTGATTGCAAAGAATAAGGATTACTGTTCTAAATATAGGTGTCAATAAAAAGTATTATAGATCAATTTAAATTAAAAAGAAAATGAATGAAAACCCTGTTAAGGAAACATTCTCATGTTTCTACATCCTAGAAGTAAGCAATATGTGCAGTAGACACGATAAATTGTAACATGAGGAAGCGCCAATATGATGGTATACTTCCATTGAATATCCAACAGCAATCACAGTATTTTGTGTGTCACTTAAAGAAATATTTCTTTGTAAATTCTTTCTGTAGTCATTAACAAGTGTTTCATTGCCTTTTGAAATCAAATGAACTGTGAGGATTTCACCAAATTCTTCAGTGATTTTTTCCACAGAAAGATAGTTTTTTGTCTTCTGTATAGATATTAGTGACATTCTTTTATCAATCTTGATAAAATATGTGGGTATCTGTCTGGCAAATTGAACTGCAAATCCAAATACATTTCAATTTCTGATATATACAAAGGAAAAGTAAATCGTAGAGAGTTCTGCTATTAGCCATCAACTAAGCAATTATGAAAATAACTCTTCACGTTATGGTGATTGTTTTATAAGTGTAAAATAGATATCATAAAAGCAGGTATTTGATTTAACAAGAAGATAATGATATTAGTTCCCATGAAGAAAGTTAACTAACTGTTTTTATAATTTTAATTTAATTGGGTGCACATCCTTTGAAAACTGAGGTATGATCCTCCACAGCTTTGTACCTTGTGTTGTTATTTTAATGGTGTGAAGTTATACGGAATAATCAGACCAACTGCATCTGTAATACCTTTAGTATGAATGCTCATGCATTTATTCTTAGTCCCTGTGGACTGGCAGAACAAGTTACACAAAACAGTGAAACTCCCTGAATAAACTTGACATTCATTACAATGCTAGGAAAAAAAATCCCACTTCACTAATTGCAGCTAGCATCCTGTGTATAGTATGGATTTACTACTTCCCAGAAGATGTCCTATAAGGATATTCATAAATATAAATAATGAATACCGGATTGCATAGGTAATATTTTACTCACATCAGTTTAAAGCCAAAATATCAGTAGCTGAGTGAAAAACTATTTTTACAGTGCTAAAATAGATGGATGAAAGACCTGTGGAGACATAACCTGTAATGGCTACTGACTGATGGATAGGGATAAAGTAATAATAGACAACTAAGGGAAGAAAGAATTGGGATACTTGATTTTATTTCTGGATGTCATTTTTCCTTTTGCTGAAAAGGAAGTGTAACACAGAAAGGGATATAAAGAGTGGGAGGATAAAATGACTCAGGTACCTGCATAATTGGATAACATTCTTAGTTGGACTGCATGGACCAGCAGTAATTGAGAACTGGAGGTAAGTCCTACAGGAAAAAAAGATTGACCCATAGAGTCTGGAAGGTCCCTACTGAAAGAGTAGATTGTTGAAATATATAAAAAACACAAGTCTGTGATAACCTTTCACTTACTCATTATCACACATTGTAGACACTTATGGACTTGTTCTTGATAGCACAGATAACCTATCAGAAAATACCATTCTCATATCCCTGACATTTCTGTTCATTAGTGTATCTTCTACTTATTCATATTACTTTTTTTTTCCCCCTCCAAACATCCTGGCAAAAAACAGTGAATGTGAAGTCATCCTGATACGAAGCATTGAATTTGAATGTCAGGACCTTTGTATGTCCTTTATCTCATATTACTGTTTGTGTTGATATTGCCTTAACCAAAGTGACTTTCACTGTCAAGTGCTGAGTGGATGTGCTGTCAGAAAGTTAGAGACTTGGCAATGAACCTTGATTCCACTCACTACTATTCATCGAAGTTCATTCTCTTCCTCCATGTGCAAAGTTGTCAAATAGCACATGAAGATGCTTTTTGATTTTCCTAGTGATATAGATTATAAAAAGTAAGAGTAATCAATTATTTTAACTTATTACAAAATATTTTTGAGCAAGTATGAATTATATCTCAGATAAAAACCTTATATTCTTTGCACAGAATCCAAATACGTTGCCCAGCACAACTAACTTGACTGGGCACAAAAGAAATTTGCGGAAAGTTTCCCTCCTTTCCTGTGTTGATTGGCAAATGAGTCACACTGTAGTTGTTACTGCAGCCTAGTGATTTAGGATAATAACAGTGACACATGGTATTTCTCCCTTCCACAGAAGGGATAAACACCAGAAGAAATAACAATACATTCTCCAGTCTATAGGTCAATACTGTCATAGGTGATTATTTGCATCAACCAAGTCATTTATTTATAGCATTGGGGCCTCTCAGCTTAGATGAAGTTTTTGGTGCTAGCCAAAGCAGAGAAAATCTTACAGGTTCTGAACAGTGGCTATGAGGGAAGATCTCTCTTCTGGATGGGTGTAATTGTCACCTGAATTTGTACTTGAACAGCCAGTTCTCACATAACAACATAATAATCTGTTTTACTATTTATCTGTGTTAATCTGGGAGTAATTTATTACTCCAGCTTAAGAGAAACCAACTGATTCTCTAATCATTTGCTTGAATAATACAGAATTCCGGTTGCCTGAAAATATTACTTTTTAATGAAAGGGAGAGGACCTAGACTATGCAGTAACCTAGGGAAGTTTATGAAGAACAACTGCTTCTGTAAAGTCGTTATCTACACTATAAAGTGTTTGTATAGTTCTATTCTAGAGTCTGGAGAACCTGTTAATAACACATAAAATAGTTAGAAGTAGAGTAGTAGAAGTAAAAACTTGGATTGGATAAAGACGTATTTTCACTGACTCTATGATACAAATTCATACCTTATTGAATGTTCATAAGGAAGATATTAGTTCCAACATGTCTCAACCACCAGAGCAAGACACAACTTGATGGGGATATTAGTATCTCCAGTGATGCAATGGAATTAACTAGTAGGAGGTCTAAATCTGATAAATGTCTCAGTAGACCATGGTTTAAAAATTAATACAGTAAAGACTGACTATTGTATTAAATCAAAGGTATTTATTTATACTTCAGTATTCATTGCCTAATTTTGACAGACAAATTTTTAATTTGTTTGTCACCTCGATTACTGTGTGCAATTCTGGGCACCACAGTACAAAAAGGATGTAAAACTGTTGGAAAGTGTCCAGAGAAGGGCTACAAAGATGGTGAAGGGACTAGAGGGGAAGACATATGAGGAGTGGCTGAGGTCACTTGGCCTGTTCAGCTTGGAAAAGAGGAAGCTGAGGGGAGACCTCATCGCAGTCTACAGCTTGCTCACGAGGGGGAGTGGAGGGGAAGGCGCCAATCTATTCTCCTTAATCACCAGTGATAGGAACCACGGGAATGGTGTCAAGCTGAGGCAGGGGAGGTTTAGGCTAGACATCAGGAAGAGGTTCTTCACTGAGAGGGTGGTCGCACACTGGAACAGGCTCCCCAGGGAAGTAGGCACTGCACCAGCCCTGTTGGAGTTTAAGAAGCATTTGGACTGTGCACTTAGTCACATGGTCTAAAATTTTGGGTAGACCTGTGTGGTGTCAGGAGTTGGACTTGATGATCCTTATGGGTCCCTTCCAACTCAGGATATTCTATGATTCTATGATTTACCTTTTCTAAACTGAATGCATGAAAGAAAATTCAAGGGTTATTTGTAGGGAGAGCTACAGAAGGCTATCCACATGCACACAATGCATATCGTTAATAGAATGATATTTTATGTCATGCCTTTCTCTTTTGCTTTATGTAACTTAGGTCTTAAACATTCAAAATGCAAGAAAAGTCAGTACATCAGTTCAAAATTCATGAAATTACAAATTAAAAATAAGAAAAGATATACTTTAGAGTATGAATGAGGACAGATTTCTATTTTGAGTTTCTTCAAAGAAGCACAATATGTAATTATAATTAGCTGATTGGCAGTCATTCAGCATGGTGATTTTAAAATGTTATACAATTTGTTCTGCAATCCATTTTCAGAGTTACATGACTGCTAATTTTAAAGAATGATACAGTTTGAGATGCTTTATACTTTAGGGACTTGAATAGTTGAAAACCATACTCATTTCATTTTAACTTGAATGTTAGTCCTTAAGTATGATAGTGAACCAAAAATGTCTGACACACTATGTTAAGAATATGTCTATAAAGGGTCTGGTCTGGACATACTTACTCAGCTAATTTTAGGCAACTTTTACTCGATTTACTGAGAAATAGATTTTCATACTGAGATCCAACATCCGTGGTCTGTTGAATCTTTTTCTGTGTGTATAGAGCATGTGGACATCTACGGCATATTGGACTGACATGTAAAATTAAAGTAAATTTTATATAGTTAAAACAAAAACTTGGAAACTCTGCTTTAGAGTAAAAGATGGCTATATGTAATGCATGCTTCAAATTGTGTTATTTGTGCAAGTTCATGTTTCATAAAACTGATCACCTGCCTATTTTTTCGATTCTGTTAAAGATCAGGATGTGGTGGTGAATAGATATTTCTCCTGTTTTTTCCTGCTGCTGAGAATTTGCTTCCCGCTATTGATCAGGACTGTTTTAATATTAGATTAACATGGTTTCTTTCTTTGCCTTTCACTAGTTTCAGGGTTTTTGTTTTCAATTCTTTAAGCAGAGACCAAGTAAAAAATCTCATTGCAAATTTTGTAATATTTCAACACTTAGTTTGTCATCTACAGATGAAGTAACTTGGATTGTTTCTGTGGGCTGTTTTCACTGCCCTTACAGCACTTCCAAAATAGCTCAACCTCTCTTTGCTATTATTAGTTCCAAGTGTACACTTTGTTCTAGTGACATTTTTAAAGAACCTCATGTGCCCTAAGGTATGTTAGAAATAATATTTATCAGCTTAGTTCTAGAGAAAAGCACTTAGATCCTTTGGCTTCAGGAACAGAAATTTGGGGATCAATCACAAGACTGCAAAGAAATCCCTGTGTAATAGCTACCATATTCTACTATTTCACTTCACTTTAAAAGGGCTAAATTAAAATTGTAGATGCCAGTCCTTGGGCCATTAAATGCTGGTGCATTTAAAAGGTACAATTGCTGCACCTTTAGCTCCCCTCCCTAACCTGTCCCCCTCTTCTCTCCCCAAGCTGTTATCTGAAGATCTTTTTCTGTAATTGTTGCAGTGTTTATACAGCACTGAGCTTTCAGTAGCATTTCAGTAGCATTTCAGTAGAAGAAAGGTTGAGGGAACTGGGCTTGTTTAGCTTGGAGAAGAGAAGGCTCCAGGGAGACCTCATTGTGGCCTTCCAGTACTTGAAGGGAGCATATAAACAGGAGGGGGAACACCTGTTTACATGTGTTGATAGTGATAGGACAAGGGGGAATGGTTTTAAACTAAGGCAGGGGAGATTTAGGTTAGAGATTAGGAGAAAGTTTTTTACTCAGAGGGTGGCGAGGCACTGGAACAGGCTGCCCAGACAGGTTGTGGATGCCCCATCCCTGGAGGTATTCAAGGCCAGGCTGGATGCAGCTCTGGGCAGCCTGCTCTAGTGGTTGGCAACCCAGCCCAGAGCAGGGGGGTTGAAACTCTATGATCTTTAAGGTCCTTTTCAACCCAGGCCATTCTATGATTCTATGATTCTTTGATTCTATGATTCTATGATTTAGGTCTCTGATGTAGGTAAGGGTTACTCTAAGATAATATATTACATAGGCTCCCTAACATGACATTTCTGCACTTTACCAATCTTTTTAATTGCACTGAGATTTTCATGGTTTATTTTCAGAGAAATAAAAACTTCCCCAGCATCATTCTGTTTCCTTGAGCCATTCTACTTCTAGAATTTCTTCATCATATTTGAATATAATTATAGTTGTAGCATCTCACTAACAGCTGAATAGGAGCTAGTACTAATGCACAAGGAAGATTCTAGGGATGCAACAGTCATGCCTGTTTTCTTTTAAAGTGTGCGGATAATAAGGTAAATGAGAAAGTAATGATATCTCATATCCAGGGTTTAGAAGATTCCTGTCTAAAGGGAATGCTTTCTTGAATCCTTGACTGAATGAGAGGTAAAGATTATTATTATTTTTTAAAAGTTATACAGTTATTGAATTTCAACCGATCTCTTTTGTGCTATGCAAATAAGTCCTCTGAAATATTGAATTTGGGTCATTGACAATAATGTAAATCAAAAAATATTTCTGCTAGAATAGATGGAGTATCACCAGTATAAAAATTTAAGGGAAGGAAAATAGGTCAAGACATTGGTGAATATGCAGACAGCTGAAGCTTATTGCTTTCAGTTTAATTTTTCTTTCTTTTTGGTATTGAGAAGTAAGTGCACAATCTTTTGAAAAGAAATGGGTCGTATTCCATTTTTAACTCTTTGTTTCTCAACAAATTACACCACTAAAGTACAAGAATAAAAGAGCTTGTTGCATGGAACGTTATGATTTTTATTCCTGGTTCTTCATGAAGGATGGACACTTGTCAAAATATATTTTAATATGCATATTAGAGAATTGAGAGGAACGTTGAACTAAAGTAAGATATTTGAGTAGTTGGGTAATGCAATAGAAGTTTCACAGCATAAACAACAGCAAAGTCATTTCTCCACTGACCAGGGTTTGTCTTCCTTTCATTGTAATTCTTCTCTTGCCCTTCAGTCTTGCACTGAAACCTTTGTATTTTTGTTTGATGATTAGTTCATCTTTGTTCTGTAAATAAACTAAACAAGCCCAGTGTTTTGAAATTCATGTTCAAACGTATTTTGTTTTGGGTGTAGGTGGCAAGGTTTTGGTAGTGGGGGAGCTGCAGAGGTGGCCTGCGGGAGGAGATGGTAGCCAATTCTAGCTGTGTCTGCAACAGACCCACTGCAGGACACAGTGGAGCCCATTGGCACAGAAGATAGTGCATCTGGGAAAGCATACTTAAACCTGCAGACACCAAGGTGAGAGAAGAAGCAGTGGGAGGAGGTGCTACAGAAACTGTAGCAGATATTCCCCTGCAGCTTTGGAGAGGATGTCAGTGGAGCAGGTATTTCCCTACATGCCAAGTAGGTGGATAAACCCTGAAGGAACTGTGGCCCATGAAGAACCCAAGCTGTTTTATCCTAAGGACTGGATCTTGTGGAGACAATCCACACTGGAGCAGGGGAAAAGTGTGAGGAGGAGGGAGCAGCAGAGAGGAACTCTTATAGACTGACTGCATCCCCCATTTCCCATCCCAATCCTGAGTTGCTTGGGGGGAATAGGGTGGAGGAGGCAGAGGAGTTGAGAAAGAAGGAGTGAAGTTGAGCTTGGGAAAGAAGTAATGTGGGGGAAATGTTTTAATTTGTCTTTGTTTCTCACCATCCACCTCTAATTTAATTGGCAATAAAGTAAATTTGTTTTCGGCAAGTTGAGTCTGTTTTGTCTGTGATGGCAACTGGTAACTGATTTCTCTTTTTTTTATCCTGACCCATGAGCTTTTTCATATTATTTTCTCCCTCTGTTCTGTTGAGAAGGGAAATTGAGAGAGCAGCTGTGTGGGCATCTGGCAATAAATTCTGTTTGACTCTTCTGTTCTAAATCACTATCAATGTAATTACAATCTGTGGTTAATAGTTAAAACTGTACATAGAAGGTTTTCTCTGAGGTGCTGAGAAAAAGAGTTTTAGAAATAAAGACTTATCAGGCTTTAATATTTCTAAAGACTGATAACAAGGCATCTAAAAACTGACATGTTTAGGGTGGGAGTGTTATAACCAAGAGGTCCGATACTATCTTTGAAATACTAAATTATTGTGTTCTACACTGTTAGAAAAATGTGGAAAATCCCTCTAAGTGAGC